>NC_137617.1:17393532-17536320 GCF_963280865.1 Gymnoscopelus braueri
TCTGGATGCATTTCTTTAAAACTGCCACTTTACTGCTTTAGTTTGTTTTGTCTGTCTTGTTTAATCGACCCAACCATAGTGTTATCTTGACATATTGGCACTGAGTGACAGCAGTGGACAACAGTAGGAAACAGAAAGTATTCGTGTGTGTGTGTGTGTGTGTGTGTGTGTGTGTAGGGGCTCCGGGACCCCTAGGGGGTCCTCAGAGTTACTACAGGGGGCCATCTTTGTGCGACAGGATCATTCTTTTAACATTAACCACTTGAACGCTAGCATCCCTATTCTGAGGAAAACTTTAACCAAACATAGCAGATCTACAAGCTTGTATCGGCTATTTTTGGTAAAGAAGTTCAGTGTATAGAGGGAAAAAGGAGCAGACTAAATACAGAGTGAAACACTGATGATAGTGCTGTCAAACAAGTCTATGAAGCTATCTATGAGATCTATGAAAACGTTTAATCTGCAACACAATTGTATACACTATGTAGTGGGGGTCCCTGCTCCATCTCTCTCAGCTAAGGGGTCCTTGGCCTGGAAAACGTTGAAGACTCCTGCCCTACAGTATACATTAGCTCAGAGAGGTCAGAGCATGATGGTCAGCCGCAGTGCAGCATCCCTGGAGCATTTCGGGTGCAGCGCCTTGCTCAAAGGCAGAATTGGTTGGCAGCACAACATGGATATTGCAGTACCAGCCACCCTTTCTGTATGCCAGTTTACAACTGAAGGACACCCTCCTGTCAGTGCCAGGGATTAAACCAGCAACCGTTTTAATTCACTAGTTGGCCAACCTGTCTCAAGCCCATCCTGTTGACTTTTTAGGATTTCAGTTACTACACTCATATCTAACTGCAAAGGCACTGTTGTTTCCACACTGTCTATTTCACATGATCCCAGGGTGATTTAGGGGGAAAATGTGCATTACATTCACCCATTCACACACTCATTCACACACTGACGGCGGTGGAAACCATGCAAGGCACCAACCTGCTCATCGGGGGCAATTAGGGGTTCAGTGTCTTGCTCAAGGACACTTCGACACTAACTCTGGGGGAGCCCAGGATCGAACTGGTTCCAAAGTGGCCGCTCTACCCGCGAATATATATATATATATATATATATATATATATATATATATATATATTTCAAACAATATTACTTCTGTAATTTACCTTTCTTTGTAATTGATCATCCCTTTTGCTGTGTCAATGGCAGCCGATTGGAACGTGAGCAAGAATTATGAATTATCATGTCATTTTTAGAATATACCTGTTACACGTGTAGATACAATAATACCACATCATTGTCTAAATTAAGATACTACATATCTGTGTGTGTGTTTACGTGTACCCAGGAGCTGCATGATCTACAGAGAGATCCTCCAGCCCAGTGCTCTGCTGGTCCAGTGGGGGATGACTGTGAGTTAACACACTGGTTTTCATAGTGGTGTATATCTCATACATTCTATTCTATATGCAGGAATAGTTCCATTCCTTCCCACTGCTGGGCCGCATTCAATGCTAGAATGTAAATGAACCTGTTGAACCTGTAACTCACCTGACCTTCTTGTTCACCACATGTTGGTCATTGTGTTTGAGATCACTTGTCCATAGCATGCCGTTTAAAAATGTACTGTAGAGTTGTTCGCTTTCTTTTAATTTACGTAAACGATGCTAAGGCAGAGCAAATTAACAATTAGTCAGTCCAAATAACAATATCGAAATAAGAGCTAGATTTATACCGGAACAGGAACTGATAATATAGATGACTGGGAGAGGATCTGGGTTCTGGGAATGAAATGAAATGAACCCCTTTCACCAACTGGTGCTTCTCATCTGCAACACTGCAGAGAAAACCCTGTGGTCCATTGGATTCATTTACCTTTTAAATAATCCAAATGCAGCCTGAGACTAGAGAAGGGAGTGGTTGTTGTCGGCAGGGAACAGGTGATTGTTTCGGCTGACCCTCAACACGTGCTAGCAACAAGCTGACTCCTGGGAGAGTGATTGATATTATGCTAATCGATTATTCTATTGCTTATTTTTTGGATTATTCTGTTAATCACATTCACCGCCAAAGTGTTTTCATAATAAAATCACCCACTGCCAGGGTTTTTATCATTTTTTTATAGAAACAATGTGAATTATTTGTCCGTTTATTTTTTAACATTGAAGTGAATGGATTTTTTTTTATTTGTTTTATTATTTGTATTAATTCGTTAGGGTTAGGGTTATAAATTTATACTCAAAAATTAGAGAAACTTTTTAGGAATTCAAAAACAGAATAAAAGAAAATAATTAAAAGGGGAGAATTCTCCCCTTTGGCGGTTCAGACCATTGACTGAAAAGGGGAGAATTCTCCCCTTTGGCGGTGAGTGTGTTAATCTGTGTGCTTCATTTAGACCATAAACTGATGGTAAAATAAGGTAAGAAAGTACAAAAAAAGTACAAATGTTAAATGCTCATCACAAGTCACAAACATACATTTTCCTTTTGTAGTATGGAACAATTACATGACAATTACATTGTAAATAGCATACATTAGAAAATGTCAATTTGATATGCTTTTTGTCAATCAATTAATCTATTATTTGATTAATTGCTTCATTTTAGGTACTGATGTGTCTAAATTACATGATTTTATTCCCTCTCTTTCTCTGTCTCTCTCTGTCCATCTCTCCGTTTGTCTGCTTCTCTCTCTCATTCTCATCTAGTGTTTCACTGGCAGGCGACCATAATGGGTCCAGTAAGTATTATCACATCTAAAGCTATCTGTCTTTTCACAAGGACTTGAGGAGCCCATTAAAATAACTGGCTATTAGTGGCGTCAAGGGATATTAGTTGTTCAGCCTATCACTCCACTTTTTAAATTCCAGTAATCGCCAGCCCATTCCATAAATTTACCATTCAGCTATGTTTAGAGTAGTCTAGGATGTTCCAAATGTGCCATTTGTTTGGCTTGTGGCAGGTGTTATTTGTATGTGATTCCACACAGAATCTGCCTGCCACCACCATTTGCATAATGAGTAAAATTTCCACAGTTGGCCAAAAAGTGAAAGTTGAAAGGAGTAAATGTAGTGCCATTTACAGGCTAAGTAACTAAACTTGTACACAGAAGCCATTGATATGAGATGTTCTATCACTCACTTTAACGTCATTATACAAACAAATAATCACCCTTTTCTTTTTGATCGATTGAATACCTTATTAACCCATTCTACAAATGTCTTCTAAATCCCAACAGTTTTCTGAAAAACTTATGTTTCTATATCAGTGGTCCTCAAGCCTTTTCATGTCAAGGACCCCCACAATGATATGAATTTGGCCGCCGACCCCCATCTCAAAATATTTTGTTCCAGGGACCCCCATGAAGCAAAGATTTGAGTTAAAAGTGTTCGCTTTAAAATAATAAATATATATTCAAAGATTTGCACACATCTTCAGAAATGTTCAAAAATAGCAGATCTACAAGCTCGTAGCGCGGCACTCGGTGCCGCGCTACGAGCTTGTATATCTGCTATTTTTGAATAGCCAAAGTGTAAAATAATGCTTTTTAGTTCAAATGAAAAAGTGACACAGATGTGTTCAAGGTCTTAAGGTCTTAATGGGTTAAGTTTGCAAATAGTACAGAGGTACGATTTTACAATGGTTGTTAAAAGGATAACACAAAAAGCCCTAGGGGCTTGTTTCCATTGTGGTCCTGTATATCTCCATAGTCAATATAGCTCAATATAATGGTACCATGTCTGACTACTTGCTTTATGTCTCAGAGGTGGGCTGTAGAATGGATAACAAAAATATTGACCTGCCGATGACGTCGTCAGCAAATTAAGCTTGAAGCGTGAAGTATTCCTTTGAAAATATGAAGTGTTCTAATGACATAATTCTGGGTCATGTCTCTGCTCCTGTCAGAGTGACAGTCCTTACCAAGGAGGAGTCTTCTTTCTCACGATCCACTTCCCCACCGACTATCCCTTCAAACCACCAAAGGCAAGAGCTGGGTTCTCTTATTTTACTGGGATTCTATAGTGCACGTATATATCTCAAGCCACATTGCTTTTACTTTACTTTATTTGTTTATTTGGACAGGACAATGCATATTAATGGACGTCACATGGACGTAAATACACCGGATTTAGCAAAGATGCTAGTTTTCATCCGCAGTCCTCACAAAAAACATAAAATTAGAGAACAGACAGACAAACAGTGGAATACATTTACATAACATTACATAAAAATAAACAGCTCACTATCAACCTGGCATTTGTGAATATTCCATGAGGCCTTTATAATCAAACTAAAACTGATCGATTGAGGGAAATGTTTTAATCTTCAATTGATTATCTTTTTACAGCTAGCCTTCACAACAAAGATCTATCACCCAAATATAAACAGCAATGGGAGCATCTGTTTGGACATCCTACGGTCTCAGTGGTCCCCAGCACTAACGGTATCTAAAGGTAACGCTACATTACCCAAATATTCCAAGTGCTATTTCATTATATCTCTTTTATTTCAAGGATGTGGTTACAATTGACCTTTTGACAAGTTTATTTCCTGTCAGCTATTGATATGAGCAAACACTGACCGGAAATAAATATGGGTCCATTTAGAATGTTTATGATGTCATGTTTGAAAAGGTCTAATCTCAAAAACATTTAGTCAGAAAATAAAGTTTAATATATTGAGTGACACATTGTAGTTGATATTGCATGTTTATTATACGCTGATGGTAATATTAATCTCTTGTAAAACAGACATGTAGTAGAGAACGGTTTTGATTTAATAAAAGTTAGTCATAGAATTGGCACTTGTACCTATTTAAGGCATTGCCCCCTAGTTTGAAATATGTCATGCAATTTTTTCATTATTCCTAGTATGATAGAGTAGTAGTAGTACTGGAGCACACAGATAATTTGGGAATATATCTTTTTGGAAGATAATTGATATTGATAAGCAATATCTGACAATTGATTGTCAGATATTGCTGACTGCTGAGAGACCTGTAAAGAACCTGTACGTTCACTGCTTCCTTTTGTTCATTTCATATAAGGATGTTTTATTTAGAGCCAGACCGATATATCGGCCATGATTAGATTTTTTTTGACGATTTTGGATATGGCAATTAAGACTCTCTAAAATCAGGATCAGCATCGAACCACAAAATCTGGGATCAGTCAGGCTCTAGTTTTATATTATTTTTTAATTTTCTCTGTTTCAGTTCTACTGTCCATATGCTCATTGCTATGTGACCCCAACCCAGATGACCCCTTAGTTCCTGACATAGCACACACCTACAAGAATGACAAAGACAAGTAAGTATGCAGACAATGGCTTACATGGTTACACCTGTATTATTTGGCATTAGGTATTTGTTATAAATATATGCCAGTAGCAATTCCTCTCATGCCCTTTGTTTGGCAAAATAGATCTTAAGATCACACATTTAACACATAAACAAAATGCAACCAAAGCAGATTCTGTCAAATTGTTGAAGGAAAAACAAAACAAAAAGTAGGCCTGGTGTATGATTTTGGGAAAGTTAAATGGCTGTAAGTATGTGATGTTATACATTCACTATTGCAACAAAAGCGCAGCGACAACACCAGTAGGTGAAATAGGCAGAAATATATTCTGTACCTGGACTATTTTTTTTGCGGTGTGGCCATTTGCAAGCTATCTGTAGCAAGGTTTTCTATGTCGTCATAAGTCATAAAACTTCACAACACGGAAGCCACGAAAGCCTGGTGAAGTAAAAGTGAAAGTGAGATTTAAGTAGGGTGTGAAAGTTGCCGAAAGACCGTATTGAGGCCTTCACAGGAATATCAGATGCAGTCAGCTGAATACTATGATCAAATGTATACCCATTGACTGCCTCAGTTTAGCAGTCATTAAGACAAAATAAAAAGTGTTGTTGCTCATCAAGAATGTCTCAGTTGACATGCACTTACTGTTTTATTCTTTCTCTGCCCCCTCAGATACAACCATCTAGCAAAAGAATGGACCCAAAAGTACGCCATGTGAAAAAACAAAAACAAAATCTTCTTTTTCCTTTTTTTTTTTCAAGTCTCAGCACACTGTAAATTATAGAATGGATATATTGAGAAATATTAGGTAACATCTGTCATCTTGTACTGTCATCAACCATGTCTTATCATTTGTTTTCAAAATGAGGTAGGTGATTTTATTTTTGCACAGATGATAAACATTGTTTATCAGCCTGGAAGGGATGCCTTGACATTTGGATGTTTAGTCTGTTATGTTTTCCCTAGTTTCATTTATCATTTCTGACAAGTTCTTTTGCAGAGAAAAAAATATGTGATGTAGACTGTAGATGCAAACACGGACAGACACATCAGAATTGAAGAATTGAGGCCAGAAGTTTGATTCTTGTGTGTTCTGTATGTATTATTGACATTTAAGTTTAGCAAAACTGCTTTGTCAGTTTTCCATCTCTGAAGCCAATGAGAGGAGAGAAATAAATTACAACATTTGTCATTCAGCTGCCCTTATACCTTAAATGCACTTTAGAAAAATAGCTGTCTTATAACTGGAATTTCAGAGTCCGATCAGAATGTGTCAACAAAATACTGAATACATCTCTGAACTCTGATCAGTAAGGTGCACTTAATAGGGCATCAGCTAAATGCCTGAAATGTAAAAGGACAAATACTGAGATTTATTTTTGAACAGTTTGAGGCGTTTCTGACATAGGAAAATATCAGATTGAATTTGGAATGTTAACCACATGAACCCTAGCATCCCCATTCTGGGCATGTCATAATAGTTCTGCAAAAATAGCTGATCTACAAGCTCGCAACCTGGTCAACGTGTGTAGGGTTTAATTGTTTAAATCGATCCCTTGCATATTATAATTTGTCAATTGATTGTCAGTTGACTTCGTTGATTAGTGAGCAAAATTACTTTTTGTATTGTATAAAGTTGAATGAGTTCTAAACATGAGTATGTACTTTTACAGTTGCCCTATTCTATAACTTTTGAACATATAGCGCATCTCAAATTTCCAAGTCAAGGAGAACAAAATACATTTCAATTATTTATTTATTTGACTCACATCCCAATAGAAAAATGCTTACATGTTTCAGCACAAAGTTGCTTCTTAAGAGTAAATAGGCGAAATGTGAGTATTTTGTCCTTGACTTGGGCATTTGAGATTTGCCACCTGTTTCATATTTTGGGGGAATATGTTCACTGGATTTTGGGTTTAGCACTCCACTGAGAACCCCATCCTTGAAGCACAACCTCATTTTCCAACTCGATTACCACTCCAATACATTATTTTTTTTTCATATTGTATTGTGTAATATAGTATTAAAAAAGAAAAAACCTATGTTATTCAAAAGAAAACCTTGAAGCACCATGCTAAGCTGTCATTAAAAACTATGCACTCCACCTCTGCATGGGAACAGCTGTGGTGTTAGATCTTTGGTTGTATTCACACAGGCACAAATTTAATGATTTTTCTGTATCCATGTCTAAAGGTTTACATTTGCATTGTGTAAATATGGCATGCCCCCCCCCCCTCCCCCCTTCCCACTGAGAAGATTTGCCCCACAAAATGTTTAAAAGCTGATTTTTATGTTCCAAAGCCTTGTCTTGGAGAGCTGTTTGGTAGCATTTGTACTTAATAAAGAAATGGTACGAGTTTTATCATTATTTGCTGCCTGAGCTCAGTTTTTACCAGAACTGCTTTGTCTACTAGAATTAATTAGTTTTCTTCCTATTCATTTCTTATGTTTCTGTCATTACATTTAGTTTCAAATAAAAAATCCACGAGTTGGAAAAAGCGGCACAATATAAGATGTGCCACTTTTTCCAACCCGGTGGATTATTTATTTGAATACTATTTGTTAAGCATCGACAGTCAAACAAAAGGCAAACGGAGGAACCGCACCTGCTCCATTACCTATTGTTTACATGGTAATAAGTATTTATTGCCTAAGTTGATGTATTTCATTTTTATTTTAAATTTTATCTGATTCAGTTTTGGTCATTGCCAAGATATAGTCATTCAAACACCCAACAAAAGCTAAACAAAAACACAATTTAAGAAAATGTGTATCAAAACCATAGACTGTAAAAAGAAGGAAAAAAGGTCAAAAGTAGTGGGGAAAGTGCAACAAAAACAAAGTATCCAGGGACAAATCAAATCAAATGTCATCGAATGTGCGTCTTCAGTGTCAAAATCTCTGGCGAATGTGCGGCTGCGAAACACAAGACCACTCAAACATCAACAACACACTTGACCTTCTCCCACAATGCACCTGGAGAAGAGTAGGCGCCTTCTGTTCAGCTCCATCCGGTGTTGCCTTGTCCGCTTATTATAAGCGACTTGGGGCTTGTTTTTCTGTAAAGTTGCTTGTAAACTATTGATAGTTGCGGTGTTTTGGGCTTGTTTCTAAAGTGTACTCGCTTATTTGCTCCTGTTTGCTAATGTTGTTTAAACCAGGGGATCTAAAAAAAAAAGAATCAAGTCAAGCACCCCCAAAATAATATGTATTTGTCGGTGGACCCCCATCTGAGAACATTTTATGCCAGGGACCCTCATACGAAGATTTACGTTGTTAAAATGTCAAATTGTTTAAGATTTATTTTAAAGATGGCAGAGTATGTTTAAATGGCGAAGGGGGCTTGCTTTCTTTTGGGCTTGTTTTCATAGACCTGGTTGCTTATTTCTCTCAATTCTCTGACAAATCCTGGCAACACTGAGCTCCATCCATCCATGTTGATCTGCAGCCTGCTGCATGTTGCAGAGAAGGAGTGGAGGGACGGCCTGGATTTATTAAGTCTCCTAACAAAAACAATAACATTTGAACAACTTGCCTGACTGGGACGACACAAAGCCATCCATTCTGTACACAGACGAGTGACTTTAATCTTGTCACTCCTCACTCCATGCAGACACCATGGCTCCCTTTAGCCTCATGACTGCTGGTGTTAGCCTCCTGGCTAAGTCCTTCAGTGTGTTCTCCTGCACCAGCGTTCTGGCAAGGTATTGTTGCTGTATAAAGTTGTCAGATCAACCTTTCTGTCTCTGATCACCAGTACCACAAACCTAATGTAACTTGTAACGTTATCTTAAGAGCGAAATGTGGTCGTTTGCTTAGTCATTTCAAAGGGCTATAGTCGCAAAGGTGCTAATTTTAAACCTTTCCACTGAGTAATAATACTTGTCTGTTATGTACACTACTTGCACATGGTGGTGGTCAGTGTTGGGCAGTAAACACGTTACTTTTTAATGTATTACTGTAATATTATTATTTTAGGGTAGTGCATATTATTACTATGTAAACAATTGTGCACATTTATTACATATTACTCAGGTTTTGTTGGCTGCCTTTTGAAAACGTTTCGTTAAAGGTCAAGAGAGGTTGCTGTTTATTTTTAAAAATAGCAGACTTTTTGCCTGATTGGTGATATTATTATTCCCCAAAATTGGATTCAGTTCTAAAAGGAGCTGGCTAAACAGATTGTGTTGTACATCTCTTTTTTTATATTTTTTAGTGCGGGGGGCAAAAGTAATATATAATGTAATATGTAATATAGTATTACTCTTAATTCCAAGTAATACGTAATACAATATTACGTTTTTAAGGAGTAATTTGTTGTAAGTAACATATTACTCTCCTGAGTAATATTGCCCAACACTGGTGGTGGTTCAGTATTTATATACATGTACTGTATAACAATAATAATAATAATGAATTGCATTTTTATGGTGCTTTTCTAAGTACTCAAACTTACTCAAAGCGCTTTACAATGGTTCATTCATTCATACAGGCAATTAATACACACTGTATGTGGTTGATAGGCTTATAGCTAACATTACCTCTTGGCTTACATGGTGTTAAGTTAGCCGCAAGCAACTCTTTAGATTCTATATTTAATATCTGAAATATAGAGTTGCGATACCAACCCTAGACAACCCATACATCCATCCAAACAGAAAAGTCCTATCTGATTGTATTAGACAACGTTACACTCACCAACATTGCAGCTGTACAGAAAGCATGAATTATCCTCGTTCTATCTGCAAAGTTTTTGTTTCATAAAAATGAACCATAGACATGTTATGGGCTACTTTCTGTCAATAAATTCCATGCAGGAGATTCTCTAAGTGTTGGGAGTTTGGAAGCGCACGTTGGAAATCACTCAACGGTCCTTCGTTCCACCTGTTTCTTAATGTCACATAATGCAGGAGACAGCTCGTTTTCTGTAACACAACGTCCTGTTGTGTTACAGAAAACGAGCGCTTCCAAACTCTGTCACAAATAATCACCTGTCCTGCATGGAACTTATTGACAGAAAGTAGCTCATAACATGTCTATGGTGGATTTTAATGTGTCTGTGTGGAAACTCAGAATTAACGTTCCGCACACAAAACACCTTTTTACACTACTTGTGTTGTAGCAAACATAACACACTGTAAACGGCTGGGTATGAATACATGTAATACAGTTACACCCCTATTGAATATGTATGTGTTGTGTGTTCTTTGTTTGTTGTATGTGTCAGAAGTACCAGGATTCTCCCAGCAACATATTTCATTTCGGGGAAGGGTCTGAGTACTTCGACTTCGAATGATGGCCGACCAAAACTACCATTGAATTCTTACATGAGATTTGTAGTTCAACAAAAGCCATTCGTGGTTAGACAAAACCCAGGTAGGCATAATACACTTATGTGGTAGTAGCACTTTCAGTTGAGATCATTCAATTATAGGTATTATTTTTATGATATTGGAAGGTATTCTAATGTTCATTGGCATTTTCTAACTGTGCTATTACTGTACTGCTACTATTTGAATTGAATCTTTCATGCTGGTGTGTTTTACAATTGGTGAAAATGTTAAAACTCATATGCATAACATAAATTAAACAAATAGAAACTGGTCTAGATAAGATATATTGAATCACGCAGATCATCATGAGTGACTATTTGTTAATTGTGTAATTGATTTCCTTCAGCAATCAAACTCACAGTCACAGACATCGCCAGAAAGATTGCTCAACAATGGAACACACTGAGTCCAGAACAGAAACGGGTAATTGCTCTCTCTAAATTCTTTGTTCTTACTGTGGTCTTCATTTAGAACCAGAAGCTGTCTGAGCAACGCAGGGAGTGCACATTTCTATCCTTCATAGCATTAGAAGTTAACATTAGTCTTTGCCGAGTGACAATGAGCCATACAGGATCAGTGGTTGTCTTTTTATGTACTCTATGTTGTATTTATAGAGTTAGGATGAATTATCTACATCTCCTAAATTGCACCGTATTTTATACTTCTTTGTACAGCGAATAGCAAAAATCCCTGTTTCGCTCTTTTCTAAAACATGTTCAAAATAGGGACGCCAGGTTGAAAGTAGTTAATATAGACCCCTGGTGGACTCCAGCCAAGTGATTTATATATTCGGTTCAAGTGGTTAAATCATTGTCTTTGTTTGAGTTTTCACAAGGCTGTGTAAACCTTATTGAAACGCTCCATCTTCCTCTGTGCAGCCATTTGAGATGGCGGCTTTGCGCGACAGGGAGCAATTCAAAAAGGACCTCGAGCAGTACCAGGCCAAGCTCACCCCAGCCCAGATCGAACAGCAGGCCGAGGAGAGGAGACAGAGGTTGGCCAAGCGGAAATCTATCCGCAAGAAGAGGGTAAGGGATGGACAACTGGATAGATGAAAAGTGGAAGATGGAGGGATTGATGTACGGTAGGGAATAAGGGCGGGGAACAGAGGATGAAACGGGAGGAAGTCTGTCCACGGGTATGAGAGAACCATAGTCATATTTAACCACAGAACCATAGTCATATTTAACCACATGAACCCTATTCTTTCTATTCTGGGGAAAATACCTTGTTCTACAAGCTCATAGTGTGTAGTAATGCGTTGTGAGTTGTAGATCAGCATTTTTTTTAAAGATATTTGGTGAAGAGGGGACCAAGTAATAAGTATAGACCCTTAGGGGACCCCGGTCAATAAAGTATATTCACCTGTTTCCTAGGCTGTGTGTTTTCCACTTCCTGTCGATTTGATCCAATGAAATCCAATGAAACTGGTCAGATGACCAATGATATCCAATGAAATCGACAGGAAGTGGAAAACACACAGCCTAGGAAACAGGTGAATAGGGTTTAAGTTGTTAAAGAGTAATTCATTTCAAGTTGTTGAAAGCTTCCATTTTCTCTCTCTCTCTCTATCCTCTCCTTTGTCCCTATTAGGAATTGACCAGTCTGGGGAAGCCCAAAAAGTCCCGCAATGCTTTTAACATCTTCATGTCAGAGCAGTTTGACAAGGCTAGAGGACACGACGTGCTGGTCAGTACACAACTGTACCATCTCTATACTGTGACATTTTACTCATCTTCCCTTTGTTGTCTGCCACCTCAGGAATCTGCAGTAAAAAAAAAAGAGAATTTTGAATTGGATAATTTAAATTCTGCGATTGTGCAACCACAAGAAATATTTTAATCAAAACTTTACACAACTCAACAGGAGTCAACTACCTAACAGTAGACTTGTGCCACTATGTGCGTAACACGTACCAGGGATAGTTAAAGCTTGTATTAAGCACTAACATTTGCATTATGTTGTCAGTTCTCTCTTCTTCTTTTTTTTTATAAGAAGTAGTCATCCAAACATGCTTTTTGGTGTTAAAGATAATAATGATGCTGTTGCTCCTGTGTTTCAGGCAAAGATGAAGTCATTGAACGACGACTGGAAAAAACTTTATGCTCATCAAAAAAAGGTAGGACAATATAAGTATCTAATAAAAACTCACAATTAATGATTTTTTCTTTTCAATTAATGATTCTTCTCCCTCCCTTTCATGTCTCAGGTGTACATTCAATTAGCAGAGGATGACGGTGTTCGTTACCAGAACGAGATGAAATCATGGGAGAGCCACATGGTGCAGATTGGACGAGAAGACCTCCTCCGCGAACAAACCATCACCACCATCAAAAGGGCTGCAGCTAAGAAAGTAACAAAGAAAGTTGTTACTAAGTCTAAATCTACAGCATCCAAGAAGGCGACTGTGTCGGCAAAGTCAAAAACGACAGGAGGCGCAACAGGGGCCATTTGGAGAAAAAAATAAGTGTAAGATCTACTGAACAGAGAGGAATTATG
Source organism: Gymnoscopelus braueri (assembly GCF_963280865.1). NCBI lineage: Eukaryota > Metazoa > Chordata > Actinopteri > Myctophiformes > Myctophidae > Gymnoscopelus > Gymnoscopelus braueri. The sequence goes on from NC_137617.1 coordinate 17,406,670, forward strand.
GCTTATTTATTCTAACAAAGAATAAATGAATCTTTAGAGATCACGACATAATGGACACTGGAAAGATTCTTACCTGGAAGGAAGGATAACGTTTAGATTCTGTCAGGCACACATTTGGTTTACGAAACTTGAGGAACACCTTTGTGATATTAAATACCTCCCCGTTTTTCTCAGTTGTCGCATGTTTTTGCTTAAAGCTTGGAGGTTTGTTGTCACAAACATGTTCCGGAGGACTTAACTTTTGTTTAAGCCCTCCTCCAGAGACCTCACAAACAAGTAGAACATTTTCAAACAAGCTTTGATACATTGGTTTATAAGCCAATGTTTGCATCCCTGGGAATAACCCATTTGAAAAAGGTCTTCCTGTATACCAAAATTATGATTTGCTTTGTTGCGATGTACTACATTAGACAAATAGTTACGTCCTCAAAGTTTCATAGTTTGATTTGGCCTAAACAACCACAGCATATCTGAGGGGATGTGAAGGTTATTGTTTATTTACCATTTATTGTTGCCGTCCCAAAAAACTTGGTACCACATGGTTCTTTTTCATTTTTTGTATCTTATGTTAACCCTTGATGTATTGTATACTGTATAGTTTGGATCTTGTAGTTTTCAGGTCCAGAGTGAGTCTTGGTGGCTGTTGCCAAGGAGCAGGTCTTTTGGTATCTGTCAACTTTAACATTTTTCGAGAAGTGGCAGCATCAGTTTCCCCTCATCACATCCTGCGCAAACACTTTACCGTGTTGTTTAATACCAGTCGCTCTGATATTGAACAGTTCATCATTTTAGTGTGGCATTAGCTTCCACAATACTAAATTCAAACTGTGAAATATTTGTCATTCATCATAGTGCATTAGTCTGTGGAAAAATCTATATACTGAACTGATAGTTATGCATTTGAAAATGAAACTGAAAGCATTTTTCCTGCCAGGCTTCATGATATCTGTAACTACAATAAAGCACTGGTGATTTTTGTTTAAAATGAGCTGTTATTGCCAAGTAAAGACCTAGTAAAGTTAAGTGGATTAACTTTGTACCACTTTAACCTGTTCCACAGCTAGCTAAAAGTTTAAGAAAATATTCCATGTGTTTTCCCTGTTTAAACAACCAAAAGATCTTTTTTTTTGTGGAACTCTACAGTGTCAGGTGTAAATCATAGCACTGTATGAAACATTGACATAAACCAAGTGACACATTCATTTTGCTTTCGTAGAATGTATTAAGTGCTACTTTTGTATTCTATCTTTACTGAATAAACATTTACATAAACTAGTTTTCTTTTACAAAATAAAGTCTTTGTAGTGCAATCATTAATTTAAAAAGCAATGTATACAAAAAATCCACAACGTTTTTACGTCTTGCTGTGTATAGTACAATTAATTTAAAAAGCAACTTTTTTTTTAAGAAAGCATAGTTTTAATGTTGAAAATAACACTAAAAGAAAGACAAACCGGGTCAGGATGCAGTCACACCAAACTTTGATTCTGCCAATGCTTTTCAATGGGAACAGAGCGTTGTTTTTTTTGCGTAAATCTGTCAACAAACCGCTACGAGTCCGTTCCCACTGAAAAGCTTTGGCAGAATCCACCGCATAGGCAGAAGCAAATTTTGGTGTGACCGCACCCTTTAGCAGTATTTTATAAGGAGGACTTAGCTTATAACAAAAGCAAAAAACTATTGTTGGAACAACTTTCATCTGCACAGCCAAGTAACTTGTAATTCTTAGGAACTTAATTCTGTGATATCCAAAGAATACTGATGGCTCATCACCATGCCTGCTTGTGATGGACATTTTCTTCAAACTTTATTTCACTAGCCTCTACTGTGCTAAAAATAGACCATATGGCTGATGGACACGGAACCTAAATGTCTAATCTCTACATTCCAGATACTATTGACCCAAGTTTGACAAAGAAAACAATGAAAACATCTAAGTTCCAGTAACATTTTTAAGACACTGTACCTTAACAGTGCATCAATGCTTGCTGTTTAACAGTAAATGGGTAAAATGCCAGCTGCCTTTTTAACAGATGCGTTACAAACATGTCAACAGACCCATCTGTTGTGTTGGACCAGTTTGGAATAGAGCCTAGAAGGCAGATCAGCTCCTCATCAAAAGAAGATATTCAAGCTACAATTCTTCAGTATCAGTCATCCTAGATCAGTCTCAGAATAAATGTTTTGTGCTGTAGTAGTGTCATCTTCCTTGTAGTTCCTTCTCATTTCAGTGAGGACTTGTCCATCTGTAATATTTGGGCATGTACACTGAGCTCTTTTGTGTAGAGGTTTGTCCATCCTTGTGGATCAGTGGGATAACCATACGTAAGCAAATGTACTTATTGTGGGCTCGAATCTCACTGATGACTTATCTCCACATTGTGTTTTCTAATACAAAAGCTATAAAAATGAATACGTAATTTTCCATCCTCTGTAGAAAAGCTGGTAATTCTGTACAGAACAAGTTTGGGTAACACTTTACTTAAAGGTCGGGTCTAAAATGCTTTATAATGCATTATAATGCACTTATAAGTCTTCATAACACTATTTCTAAATGTTAATAATTATGCATAACAACTTCATAAACCTTGTTATCAGTTGTTATGCATGATTATAAACATTTATAACGAGTGTTATGAAGCCTTAAATGCATTACAATGCATTATAAATAAGATTATAATTACATAATTACATAATTACATCGACCCGACCTTTAAGAAAAGTGTTACTCAAGTTTGTCACCCAGTCAGGCGTCCATGTTGTAGCAGATGAACCCCTACAAATCATCTGTGTTCTGTTGACTCCTGTGGAGCTTCCTGCAACAGAGCGTGGAAATCAGGAGAGCAGACCAGTTTATGTTGAACGTTCCCCAGTACTGTCATATCTCCTGTTCGACCATCAGAGAGACGCACACACACCAGTTGCTGCAAGAGGAAAAGAGAAATGCTTGCATAATAGCTTGCATAATGAATGGCAAGGTAATTTCTATCTATATACAGTATACCATACATTATCTCCTGGGCACCGTCATTGCCCTCAGGCACGGTTATCAGCCCTCGCCTAGGCTTGGGCTGATGCCTGCCCTTGGCTGGATAAAAAGGGCAACTGACGAATAACAGGGTGATCATTTTTTTTGTTACATACATTACCAATAACCTTATGCATTTACCAAGACAAAGAGAAAATAGCATTTCAACACCATTTTAAGTTAATAGAGTAACATTACTGTCTACAAGGAATTCCCCCGACAAACAAAATGGTATATAATCCATATTATTTAGTCACACAGGGATTTTCAAACAGTGTGGGGAGAGCTGGCTCAGAACATGGAAGTTGCTTCTTGCCATTGAAGGTTGCTGTTCCGCTCTGTTTTTAGTTCCTTTGTACTCGGATAAACTACAGTGTCCTCCTCACCCCTGAATTTTACCAAACCATCCAAAGCAACCATGTTCTGCGACTGATTTCTGTCCACGTTTGACATGGTAAGTTCCTTAAAGGGAAACATCACAGATTTTGAACCTATCCAATTGTTCGGATGTGAGGAGCTCTTCTATATAACGGAATTCAGTGATTGACCAATCAGAATCAAGCATTCAACTAGGATGTGTAATAAGCATGGTATAACGAGACATAATGTACACACCTGTAGGAATGAGAATGCAGCTCCTTCAGACACGTCCATGATGATGTCGCCCAGCTTCAGTTGAACCTTGCCTGACTTCCTGATTTGTAGTTTTCCCAGCATGCCTTCTGGGAAGTCGGAGAGAACAGGACAGCTCTCCTGAACCACTGTGTCCTGGAGGAGAGTGATATTTACAACATAATAGGTTAATGACATGTTTAGCAAATGCAGAGTTGGAGTAGAAAAAAAAAACATGCCCCTAAAAAAACACACATGTTGACAAATTACATTAACCCTTTCAGACCGGGGAATGCATCTTTGGGCTATTCAAAAATAGCAGATCTACAAGCTCATAGCGCTGCAAATTATGATTTTTTTTTGCAAGTCTTTGAATATATATTTTTCTGTAGCACACATTTTTAACACTGTTGCAACTTCTGGGGGGGTCCCTGGAACAAAATATTTTGAGATGGGTGTCCACGGCCGAAATTCATATCATTTTGGGGGTCCTTCACATGAAAAAGAACCACTGATTATAGCAACATATTTTTATTTAAAGAAAAAATAGGATTTAGAAGACATTTGTAGAATCCCCCCAGAAGCAAAGATTTGAGTTAAACCTGTTTGCTTTAAAAAAATACAAATACAAATTTTCACGATTTTTCAAAAATAGCAGATCTACAAGCTCATAGCGCGGCACTCGGTGCCGCGCTATGAACTTGTATATCTGCTATTTTTGAATAGCCAAAGAAATCTTAAAATGACACAGATGTGTTCCGGGTCTTAAAGGGTTAATTTCAGGACTAAATCTTGGTCATTTCAGTTAACCCACTTGTGCTTTTAGATGCGCCGTCCTCCTGTCTTCCACTTTGCCTTCTTTCTTGGCAGGCTTCTCTGGCACGTGGCCAACACCGCAATCATCCTCGGAGGCAGGGGGCGGCCTGCCGGGCATGCAGTCGGGCAGCTGGATGAAGAACAGCTCCTCTCGGCCGGACAGGCTGAGCCCCTTGAAAAGTTCTGCCGCCGACGGCTGCTCTGGCCTGGGCTGCTCTGGCCTGCTGCTCCGGGACCCTCTTCCGGAGGGGGCGGCGGTTCTAAAGAGGGGCGGTTCCGTGGAGCTGGAGGGCGTGTCCTCTTTACCTGTCAGTCATTGAATAGAATAGAACGTGTCATTGATCTGGAAATGGACATTTGCAAAGACCAAACAAAGCAGCTTGTACAGTATGAAATACATGCCATGACATGACATGGCAAGATGACCTCCCCTCTACATGGTTGGGAAAAATATTAACTAATTTAGAGTATGAAAAGGTGCCGTGTGACGAGCCATAAAATGACATAGTCATAATCAGTGGTGTAAAGTAACTAAGTACATTTACTCAAGTACTGTACTTAAGTACAACTTTGAGGTACTTTTACTTTACTGGAGTATTTCCAAATGTCAATACTTTTACTCCACTACATCTCAGAGGCAAATATTGTACTTTTACTCTTGAAAACTTTAGTTACTAGTTACTTTGTAGATATAAATGATTACATTATGAAACCTACATTAACCACTTTAGCCCTGTTTTATTGTCAAAGCAGATAGAGATGTTAATTTAATCAACAAGAATGATAACAAAACAAAAGAATTTAAATGTTGCATAGGTGCCAGCCTAGTCTCAAGAAGCAGGGTGGAGTCACACAGACTGCGGGGAACTTAAAAGGCAATATAATTATACATTGGTTTGTTCTTAGAATGTTTACTTTATACATTTCTATGACATTATACAGAGGCTATTAGAAAATAGCCGATCTACAAGCTCACAACGCGTCGCATCGCGACGCGTGGTGAGCTTGTAGATCTGCTATTTTCAAACATTATTGTACTTTTACTTTTAGTACTTTAAGTACATTTTGATACCAATACTTTTGTACTTTTACTCAAGTACATTTTGAATTCCGGACTTTTACTTGTAACAGAGTACTTCTACATTGCAGTATTGATACTTTTACTTAAGTAAAACATTTGAGTACTTTTCCCACCACTGGTCATAATAGGGAAATGACCACAACTAACTGTGGTATAATTTGCCTCAGGTGATAAATGTGTTAACAGAAGAACCCAAATCTACACATAGATGTACAGTATTGGATATTGAGCTACCGGCTCACTTCTTTGTTGTTGACTGCCCACTGTACGGTATGAAATTCAGATTAACCACTTAAGCCCTATAAACTTTGTTATAAGACTAAGAGGTGAATATGAAGTAAAGGAAGAAACCTTTGAGGAAGGGTCTTTCTTACATGTTGCGGTGGTTGGCGACGTTTCGGTCTTTGACAAGCTGTTGGACTGACACAGAGGCAGCTGGATGGGTCTCAGTTTGTCATCGTTCCTTAAACCTGGGTCGTCTATAAACTGTGGTTTTCGAAGACAAGTCATGAGCAACGTGAGTTTGAATCGCACTAAAATGATCAGAGTAGAGAACCCTGACTGTGCAAAATATGTGGCATTTGTAGGTGTATAAAGAGAAGTACGCACGTCATCTCGCTGCAGTTTGCTGAGTATCTCGTCCTCATCTTCTTCTGTGCCTTTCTCCTTTTTAACACATTTGAACTCGGAGCTGGTTGAGGCATCGCAGAGTACTGTGGGACCACGCCAAGCTGAAGGGTTAGAGTGATTTTGTTTTCTTATTGAATTGACTGATCAATTGATTGATTTTATGATGTATTGATTGATGCATCGTTATTGGCAAAATGCATATGCATAAACATACATTTGTACATATCCGTAAAAAGGATAAAACACAAAAAAGCTTGCAAGCTTATTTCCATTGTGGTCCTTTGAGTGTAAGCACTGAGCAGGGTATGTGTTAACTGAGTGCCGTGAAAATGAAGTAACAAGAAGAGAGAAACAAATGTAAATTTGACCTGTTTTGCGTATGGTGTCCGCCGGTCCCTGCTCAAAGATGGAGTGAGACTGAATTGTCTGAGGCCTCTCTCTTCTCCTGCTTCGGTTCTCTCTATTCCTGTCCTCCCTCTCTCTTCTCTCTTTTCTTGGTACCACTTGAGTCTCCTCCTTTGACCTGAAAAGGTTGTGTGATCAGTGAAACTCTATGCAAGCAGCAGGCCAAAATGTCCAACGTTACAAATATAACTACTTATATTATTGTCTCATTGACAGCTACTCACTCATCTCTGACTTTCCTGACAGCCTTGATGTTCGGCTCAAAGGTTTTCTGCCCAGAAAGAAACCGTTAAAAAGACGAAACTAGTGGGATTGTTGTTAGTGCACATCTCAAAGTTCACTGAGATGCAATTAGTGCTTTGACGGCTATTACAGGGTTACAAACCCTATGTGTGTCTGTTTGCACATTAATTAAGTTATGATTGTTGTTTTTTTATTGAATACATTATTAGACAGAAATTCAAACAGCACGAGTACAGTCAAACACTTGGTCTAAAAGGATAACAACAAAATAAAAGTCCTTGCGGTCTATGTATTCAATTCATCAACATAACATAAAAAATAACACCACAATTAAATATCATCACAAATATAAAACATTATAATATGGATGGGCAGAGACCATTTTACTCCTCTTTGAGCCTGATGAGGTTCCTTTTTTATACACATAGTAACCTGTAAATGTACCTTGTTTTCAAATAAAAGACACCTTCATGTGACGTTGACTTAACAGTGGTTACTTTGTAGATTTTGATTATTATTACAAAACATACAGTAACCACTTCAGCCCATACATTTTGGCCATTTGAAAATAGCCTGCTATTTTCAAATGATTATACATTTTATACATTTGAAAAGTTAGTTTTTGCAGTTGTCTTTTAACATTGTTGATGTAATTCTTTGGATGAACCGCTATGTGTACTAGCTATATAGTAGTGTACCCTGTTGGATGGGTCGGTAGACTCGGTAGTGACCCAACCAACACGGTGAATCTTGGCCACGGCCCCCAAATCACGCCCCCACCCAAGCAAACTTTGCAAGCCCTATTGGGAATAGACACCCTCATTCTCAGCCAATAACGATGATAAGCCACTCTTACTTAGTCAGTGACGTTAAAAAAAGGATATCACAATATCTGAGAAGGGTCATTCCTATGTTCCCAGAGTCCTACTGTATGTTCCACTGCTTTCTATTAGTTAACTTTTTAAAAGGTTGTTGTTGGGTACTCTTTCTCCAAGGGCCCTGTGTTCAACTGCGTTCCTGGAACATTCCCAAACATACAAACATCCTTTCTTATTTTCTGAAGTTAATATTATGTACAATTATGTTTGGACAGAATTTGGTTCAAATGACATGTGCTTGCTAACATACATGATCTGGTGCGCTATATCATAGAGGGGTGGCTCTGACCCCGGACAGAGCCCAGGCAGAGGGGGGGATTGGTGGGGTAGGTGACTGAGGTGTGGTGTGATAGAGGTGCATGGATGGAGGTACTGTATGGAGCTTAGTAAGGTACAGTAGAAGTCTAGAGGTTCTCCCTTTTGGAATGAATGGAGGGCAATTTCTGAGAATCTTTCTCTCCATTGATGTGGAATGTGGAGACATTGAGAAAACCCTTTAACAAGTTACCACAATAGCCCATGTCATATGAGAGCTCAGTAACATATTTCTCATGTGCTACTGTATATAGAGCTGGGCATAGCAGCCAGGAAACATAGAACTTTGGAAACATAGGGAGCCCTGATGGGCCCTATCTTGGGCCCATCTGCCTTACCTCTTATCCCTAAACTTTGTTTTTGCATTTTTTACTATTTAATTTAAAAATACCAGTAGTTCAAATAGCTGATCTACAAGCTCACAATGTGTCGATGTAGATCGGCTAGTTGAACTATTTGAAAAGGTTTTTCAAAATAGTAAAATATGGCTAATACGTTTAGGCAAAAGGGGTAAGGCAGGCAAGATAGGGCCCAGAGCATGCATGACACAACTGGTCCCTTATGTTTTACGACAGCCATCATTGTCATTACCAATTTGCTTACTGGCCCCAGGTTTAAGCTGTGTTTCCCAAGTCCATGAAAAATATCTCTAAAACACTAAAATGTCCTGGTTTTCAACATTCACTACCAAATTGTCCTGTTAAAATAATACTTGTTTTGTGTGCTTACATAGATGTTTATCTTGTTCTAATCTATTCTGTTGAAAGATGCAGTCACTAAGTGCTTAAACAATTATAAAGTAGAATTATCCAGGGCCTTCCAGCGCCTGAAGTTTGCGGTTATTATTGTGATTATTATTGTGTGTGTATTTCCTACTTATTTAGGATCTTATACCGGAGTGATAGGCCGAGTTATTATACTAGGGGTTGATACATGCTTATATGAAGGTTAATACTGCTTATTTGTTGTAATCCGAAGGTAAATTGTAATCCGAAGGTACAAATATATACAAATTCTAAAAGCCACAGCACAGTAGTGGACTTTACACATGTCACCTGAGTGTCACATGTTGATTGATTAGGTCAGATGAGGAGCTGGGGTACAGTGGCTACTGTTTAGAACAGTGCTAAAGCCTGTGTTTCCACATTTAACACAATACACAAGTCACATGATTTAATCAACAGAAGGTTACACCCACATGGGTAGACCAAACCGATATAAATGGAGTGGATGCTCACTATCAGGACAAAGTGTTCTACGGATGCACCAGTGATACTAGTTACCAGGGTGTTATTGCTGCGTTCGTCATTTTCCATTGCGAGCTCCGAGAGACTGACGGTAAGAATTGAGAGCGTGTTTACACGACAATAAATATATATATTTCTGATATGGTTTAAAGTTGTGTGTGTATATTTCATGTCAGTAATTTGTCGTTGTGTTGTTGTTTGTGTTTACTTTTTTAGGTTTATAACCTGACTCTACTTGAGTGGTTCCTGACGAGCTGGAGCGTTTCACCATTATGGAGATGAAGGAGAAGATGAAGAAGATGAAGATGAAGATGAAGATGGAGAGGATGAAGAAGAAGGAGAGTAGACGCCACTCCTCAACATCCTATGAGATCCACAACTGTGAGATATTACACGCTGAGAGTGCCATAATGCACGACCACACTGACGAAAACATCCTGGAGCTGTTTGAACAGATGTTGGTGGACATGAACTTGAACAAGGAGAAGCAGCAGCCACTGCGAGCTAAAGACATCAAAAGTAAGCGAGAGATTGTCTCCCAGTACCTGTACACCAAAGCTGGTCAGAACCAGAGGGAGGGCACCAAGTCAGCCATGGTGTACATCCAGGAGTTGAAGTCCGATATCCGAGACAAACAACTGCTGGGCTGTCTGGAGTCCCTACGAGTCTCACTCAATACCAACCCTGTCAGCTGGGTGCAGAATTTTGGAGATGAGGGCCTTGCCCTGCTGCTCAGCCTGCTGAGCACACTGCAAGAGGAACGAGTTGAGTACCCCGACATTGGAGTAAAGTGTCAACATGAGATCATCCGTTGTCTCAAAGCTTTCATGAATAATAAGTATGGACTGAAATCCATGCTGGATTCGGCTGAAGGGATTCCTCTGCTGGTGCGAGCCATCAACCCCAGGATACCCGTCGTGATGTTGGACGCCGTCAAGCTGCTCTCCGCCATCTCCATCTTAGATCACTCAGACAACCTTCACAAACGTGTTCTGGAGGCCATAACAGTGGAGGCAGAGAAACAGGACATTGAGAGGTTTCAGCCTCTTCTGACTGGTATGAATACACCAAACATTGCTCTAAAGGCTGGCTGCATTACTCTCATCAATGCTCTGATCAGTCGAGGAGAGGGGCCAGACTTCAGGATCCACATCCGCTCTGAACTGATGAGACTGGGACTCAAAGACCAGTTGACGGAGGAGGTGAGGATGATCGACAACGACGAACTGAGGGTGCAGCTCAATGTGTTTGATGAGCAGGCAGAGGAGGACTCTGAAGAACTCAAAGCACGCATGAACGACATACAGTTTGAGATGGACGATGTGAGGGAGGTGTTTGAAGTCCTTGTCAACACAGTGAAGGACTCAAAAGCCGAAGGCTACTTCCTGTCCTTGCTACAGCACCTGCTGCTGATCCGCAATGATTATCTGGCCAGGCCTCAGTACTACAAGTTGATGGACGAGTGTATTGGTCAGATTGTGCTTTACAGAAATGGTGCCAACCCAGACTTCAAGTGCCGCAAACTCAGCATTGATATTGCGGGCTTGATAGACAACATGGTGAATCAAACCAAGGTGGAGTCCAGCGAGGCCAAGGCCAAGGAACTGGAGAAGAAGGCGGAGGTGGAGCTGAAGGCACACCACAAGCTGCAGGTGGAGTGGAAGAAGCTGAAGGGAGACTATGAGCAGCATCTGCTGGAGCTCAGCCAGGAGAAGGAACAGCTGGCCTCTACCAAGCAGGACACAGACAGAGAGAACCAGGGACTGCAGCAACAGCTTAGCACACTGCATGAGCAGATTGAGAAGCTATCTAAAGATCTGGAAGAGGCCAAGACCAAAGTTGTCACCGTTAACATTCCTGTGCCAACCCCCGGGGTGCAAACGGGTGTGCCTCCCGCACCTCCCCTACCGGGCCAAGTGGTGATCCCACCTCCCCCACCACCACCACCATCACCCTTACCCGGGCATTCTTGTTTCTTTCCACCCCCACCACCTCCACCCTTGCCAGGCACTCTTCCTACTGCCCTCACTGGCATGCCAGGACCCCCACCCCCTCCGCCCATCCCTGGGATGGGACCGCCACCACTTCCAGGCGGTCCGGGCCTTCCACCACCTCCTCTGCCTGGCATGAGTGCCTGGACAGCCCCTGCTCCCCTGCCACTCCCCTTCGGCCTCAAGGCTAAGAAGGAGTACAAGCCTGAGGTGCCGCTGAAGAGAGCCAACTGGAGAAAGCTTGGACCAGAGGATCTATCAGAGAAGAGTTTTTGGACCAACGTCAAAGAGGAGCAATTTGAAAACAACGAGCTCTTTGCCAAATTGACCCTTGCCTTCTCGCAGGCCAAGACTTTCCAAGCCAAAAATCTGCAGAATGGTGGAGAGGACAAGAAACTAACACAGAAGAAAGTAAAGGAGTTGAAGGTGCTGGACTCCAAGTCTTCCCAGAACCTCTCTATCTTCCTGGGTTCATTCCGTGTAATCTTTGAAGAAATCAAAAGTTTCATCTTGGAGGTCAATGAGAAGGTTCTGACTGAGTCCATACTGCAGAACCTGATCAAACTTCTACCGGAACAGGAACAGCTGAATGTCCTTGCGGAGATGAAGGATCAGTATGACGACCTTGCTGAAGCCGAACAGTTTGGAGTGGTGATGTCCAGTGTGAAGTGTCTGAAGCCCCGCCTCCAGGCCATCCTGTTCAAGCTGCAGTTTGACGTGCAGCTGAAGAACCTCAAGTCAGACGTGGTATCTGTGACAGCGGCCTGTGAGGAGCTGAGGAAGAGCCAGAACTTTTCCCAGCTGCTGCGGATCATCCTGCTGATGGGAAACTACATGAACGCCGGCACCCGCAACGCCAAGGCCTTCGGGTTCACCATATCCTACCTCTGCAAGCTGCGTGACACCAAGTCAGTTGACCAGAAGCAGACGCTGCTCCACTTCCTGGCTGACGTGTGTCGGGAGCAGTACCCTGACGTCATGAGCTTTCCTAAGGAGCTGATCCACGTAGAGAGGGCCAGCAGAGTGTCGGCAGAGATGCTTCAGAAGAACCTGGACCAGATGGGATGTCAGATCAAGAACATGGAGAAAGACCTAGAAACCTTTCCTCCTCCGCAGAGTGACAGGGACCTGTTTGTGGAGAAGATGTCCAGCTTCGCGGGCAGCGCCCGTGAGCAGTACGAGAAGCTGGACCTGATGCATAAAAACATGGAGAAGCAGTACAGTGACCTGGGAGTGTACTTTGTCTTTGACCCACAGCAGATCTTTGTTGAGGAGTTCTTTGGAGACCTCAACACCTTCAAGAACATGTTTCAGCAAGCTGTGATGGAGAATCAGAAGAGAAGTGAGTCTGAGGAGAAGATCAAGCTGGCCAGAGAGAAGTATGAAAAGAAGATGGGGAAGAAACCCAAGAAGAGTCAGCTCTTTAACGTCAACGTAGAGGGTGATGAAACTGGTATCATGGATGGCCTCTTGGAGGCACTGCAGTCTGGCACTGCTTTCAGGAGGAAGCCCAAACCAGCTGGTCGTGCAGTGACCAACCGCACAATCCTGGCCAAAGAGTTGATGCCTTTGACCAGACCACAGATCTAGGGTCAGCCATGTCCCACCCTGATCCATTCTGTGCTATTACTGGGAGGAAATTTTCATTTTGACATTAATTCAACATAATTAACAAAGATAATGTAATCAAACAAAAAAATGCATTTATTTTACACAACACTGGTACCCTTCTGCATAGTTAAAGCTGACATGAGGTTATGCTCTGTAGCTATAATATCTGTTCCTTTTTTATGTAGTAACCTGTAAATGTTTTCAAATAAAAGACACATTCAACATGTGACGTTGACTTACAGAGTTGAGTTTTTCTACATAAAATGATTATGTATATGCAAATAGAACCGCATTCTTTCAAATGGTTATAATGCATAGGCCTTTAATATCATTATGCAGTGCTTTCATTCAATGCTAATATAACCGAATCCTGATTATGATGGCTCAGGTCACGAGTTGCCTCACCTGTTAATGATCACATTATAAGTACGGAGTAGAAAGGGGGGGTGAATGGGGTGGGGGGGGATGGTCACCTGTCTAAGGGAGTAGTGATATTTACCTCCTGAAAAATGGAAAAATTTCTTTCTGACTGTATTGATTGATTGATTGATTGATTGATTGATTGATTGATGTACTTTATTTAGTAAGACATGAGAACGACAGTACATGGAAGTACAAACAAATTCACAATACAAGGTCTACTAAACTGGAAGACTCATTAAGCACTGAGCTTGTTTAAGATGAGATCCCCATGCACACAAATCATGATGACATATAAGAGACAGACAGATATACACACTACTATACAGAATGTCATACAATCAGCTTACAGGTTACTGTTACTGGTATGAAGAGTGAAAAATATGTACAAGAGAAGAAAAATAAAAGGGGGGGGGGGTAGGAAAGTATTGCATTCATTGTATTAATATTTTTGCCCAAAGTAGGCAATCTGTGGAATTACCTTTGGCTTTTTGAAGCCTCCCAGAGTCAAGTCCCTGGACCTCAGAGAGGTCAGTCTTCCAGTGGAGGGGGGAGGAGGGGACAGCCCTTTGGGCCGGCCTGGGAGCGTTCTGCTGGCGGTCAGACTCAGCCTGCTGGACCCCCCGCCGCTGCCACTGGAGGAGGGGGTCCCCTGATCCAAGGCACCTGACGCACAGTCCGCATCCGGGGGTTCAGTCATGTTAAGAATCAAACCTCTTTTTTTATTGTGTTCTTTGCGTCAGGTTGCGTCTTTGTTTTGGGCCATCTTCTTCTGTCTGTCAACCCATATCGGACAGTGTTGCCAGATTCTGTGAGAGAAATAAGCAACCAGGTCTATGAAAACAAGCCCAAAAGAAGCGACTAGGCTACGGCTTTTTGAAAATAGCCAATCTACAAGCTCACAACGCGTCGCATCTGCTATTTAAAAAATGAAAAATAAATCTTGGGGGGAAGAAAGAGGTAATTTTGGAACATTGTGGACACATTTTAAGAACACAAATCTTGTATGGTGTCCCTGGCACAAACTATTTTCAGATGGGGGGTCCTTGGATAATTACAAATTAATTTGGGGGTCCTTGACAATGAAAATATTTCAGAGACACTGGTTTAAACACCATTTTGGAAAGAAGCCCAAATTAAGCAACTACACTTTAGGGGAAAAAACCCGCAACCACAAGCGACAGAAAACATACCCAAAGTCGCTTATACTAAGCGGACATGGCAACCGTGGGGGAGTGTCTCCTCTTTTGTCTCGGTCTGTCAATCAACAGTATCGATCTACAGTTGGAAACCACAACACCAACGATCTGATCTGCATTCGCTATCCTGCAAGTTGCAACAACAAAAACAAAACCCCTGCTTTGAACCAACAACAACAACATTATTACTATCCTGGTACAACAGTACAACTTAAGAACGGCGCTTATTATTAATGCCCTCCATTTTGTTGACGACATGCACGAATTGGAGGCTGAAGCGATCAATGCGATGGTCTGATTCAGTTGCATTCTTTTAACAAAAAATATTATTTCTCCATTACGTATTTTCGTATCGTATATATTGACCCATGTTTTCCTTGATCGTCAGATAACGTCCTGAAAGGCCGCGTACGTTTACTGGCAGCTCGTTTCTCCTACAGTACATCTGAATGGATTACTGTTACATACATACCTGGTGCTGTGTGTGAGTTCCTCTTCAGTATGCAGAATACACACGTTTAATTCCTCTAGAATGTTGCATATGTTCAGATTTTGATGAGATGTATGTGTTGCTCTGCACAGTCCCCGTACAGACAGTCAGATAGCTTTGTTTCTCTTCTCATCCACTGCACGGTGTGTTGTTGTTATGAACAGGGTGAAACGCAGTCTGAGGCCGCTAGGTGGTGCTGTGTGTCTTGGGAGAAATACAACAATGTGTGACCACAGCAGCTGTGGTGGAAAAAAAGTACTCACATTTTCTACTTAAGTGAAAGTATCAATACTGCAATGTAGAAATACTCTGATACAAGTGAAAGCCTGGAATAAAAAATTTACTTGAGTAAAAGTACAAAAGTATTGGTAAAACATACAAGTACTCATTATGCAGAATGTCCTGTTTCACAAGTTATCATATGTCTAAAATGTATAAAAGTATTTTGAAAATAGCAGACCTACAAGCTCACAATGCGTTGCTATGCGAAGCATTGTGAGCTTGTAGATCTGCTATTTTCAAATGGCCGAAATGTATAAAGGGCAAGTGGGTAATGTATGTTTTGTAATAATAAAATCTACTAAGTAACTAGTAACTAAAGTTGTCCAATAATTGTAGTGGAGTAAAAGTACAATATTTGTCTCTGAGATGTAGTGGAGTAGAAGTAAAGGTACTGAAAATTGGAAATACTCAAGTAAAGTAAAAAATATCTTAAAATGTTACTTAAGTACAGTACTTGAGTAAATGTACTTAGTTACTTTACACCACTGCACAGCAGCAAGATTTGTGAACTGCGATAAAAGAACGTTAGCAAATGGAATACCAGAATCAGAATCAGACTCAGAATCAGAATCAGTTTTATTGTCACATCACAGGTTTACAAGGTAAAAAAGTGGGTGAAATTCGTTTTTGTACATCGTTCCCATCGCAACGTTAGTTTCCATAGAAAGAGGGGGGGGGGGGGGGAGAAGAAGAGGGGGTGGGGGCAAGTGGGAAGGAGATCAAAACAAGAGAGCAACAGAAGGCCAGACAAGTTATCTACATATTTACAAAGTACCTGAGATAATAAAAAACTAAAAACTAAGGTGCCTGAGCATAGCAGCAATGTATTGTATACTGTGCATGTTATACTTATACTGTGCATGATATACATATGGACGTTAAGGTGCTTAGAGGAAAAGAGCACAATAAAAAAGACAAAAAAAGTCAGTGCGTTATACATGGGATTAAGGTGCAAAAGGTCAGTGCGTGTCCACCTAGGGTGGACTGACCCTGGTATAATCCGCAAGTAGCTCCATGAGGGAGTGCAACAAAAAGTCATTTGTACCTGGTGTAGTCCACAGGTGTGTCCGAGGGGCTAAATCCAAGTCATTGTCCCTGGTATAATCCACAGGTGTGTTCAGGAAGAGCCAGAAAAGTCTGCACCGCCTGTTGTCAGGCTGCTGAAACAAGGCCTATGCCTCATTCAGGCTTATGCCCCATTCAGCATTCTGACAGCAGCCGGATTAAAACTGCACCAGTACCTGGTGGTGGAACTCTTGATACTGCGGTAGAGCCCCTTGCCCGGTCGTGGTCGTTATAGGGGTTTGAACAGTCTGTGACTTGGGTGGTGCTTGTCCTTGATGATGCGCTTGGCTTTGACCACGCACCGCTTTTTGTACAGTTCCTGGAGCGCTGGGAGCTCGATTCCCATTATCCGCTCTGCCGATCGCACTACTCGCTGTAGGCTGATCTTTTCTCGGGCAGTGCAGTTCCCGTACCAGGCCGTGACACAGCCTGTTAGGATGCCTTCAACAGAACTGTTGTAATACAGCCTGAGGATGCGATGTCCTACTCCGAGCTTCTTCAGGCGGCGGAGCCAGTACAGTTGCTGCTGAGCCTTTTTCCTCACGTGTGTGGTGTGCGTCTCCCATTTGAGGTCCTCCTCGATGTGTACTCCGAGGAACTTGAACTCGCTGACCCTTTCCACTGCAGCACCGTCGATGAGGATGGGCGCATGGTCTCTCCGCGGCCTCCTGAAGTCCACGATCAGTTCTTTGGTCTTGTCGACGTTAAGAGAGAGGTTGTTCTCCCGGCACCAGAGTGCCAGTGAGTTGATCTCCTCTCTATAGTCAGACTCGTCGTTGTTGACGATTCGGCCTATCACTGTCGTGTCGTCCGCGTACTTTATGATGGTGTTGGAGACATGTGTGGCTATGCAGTCATACGTGTACAGGGAGTAGAGGAGAGGGCTCAGCACGCATCCCTGGGGTGCTCCGGTGTTGAGGGTCAGGGGGTCGGATGTGATGCTGCCCATTCTCACCACCTGATGTCGGTTGGACAAGAAGTCCTGTATCCAGTCGCACATGCTTGGGTGTAGCCCTAGGTCTCTCAGCTTTTTGTCAAGTATTGCTGGGACAATGGTGTTGAATGCTGAGCTGTAGTCCACGAACAGCATACGTACATATTTGTCCTTCAGCAGCTTGTTGTCCATGTGCGAGAGGACGGAATACAACCACCTTATACTATATAGTACCCAGGTACAATGGCACAATGGTTAGTATACTAACCATTAGTATACTAACCATTGTGTTATCTGTACCTAGTGGACCTCTGATATAGACCTACTGCACATATAAACAGAGCTGCTATACCTTTTAAACACATTTTAAATATGAGGCTTTTTTTGTATACTAATTAAATAGTTTTGAGAAAAAATGCTGCTAATCGGCCCAAAGTGACTGCAAAAGATTGCTGCTATTTGTTTTGAAAAGCTTTATACCCATATATAACATGTAACGACGCAATGTGACAGCTCTGTTTAACACAATGCTCTACCCCCTCCAACTGTATAGCCTACATGCTTTCCCTGTTTTCAACTGTTTTTATTATATTTTGACACTTGCTTTGGCAATGTAAACATATCTTTTCTCATGCCAATAAAGCTCCTTTGCATCGAATTACATTGGTTTGTGTTTTCTAAAGGCTTCCTGTTAGTGCAGGGGTCATCAACGTTTTTCAGGCCAAGGACCCCTTAGCTGAGAGAGAGATGAAGCAGGGACCCCCACAACATTCTTATTGGATTCATGTTAAATGTGTGTTTTCAGATATTTAATGACTAAAACCCTCAATACTTTGTAAACTTGACCTTTGGCTCAGAGTCGGTACTTGGTCTGCTCTTTTTTCCCTGTTCACCAAACCAAACCCGCTATTTTCGGCTAATGTCCCCCCCAGAATAGGGAAGCGAGGGTTCAAGTGGTTAATGTAAAAATATCACTCAAACATTTGGTGGCCCCCCCTGACCGTAGTAACTTTGAGGACCCCCTAGGGGTCCCGGGCCCCTGTTGAAGACCCCTGCAATGGGTATCTCTGTAGACCTATTTGTTTTGTTTTGTTTTGTTTACAGAGTATATCTATCTTACAGTATTTTCTAGATATATTTTAGGAAGTGGTTTACACAGTATATAAACTGAGTGACAAAGCACAGCATACAATCAAGTTCACTTTGATCAGAGTAAGAGGAAGGATTAAAACAATAAGAACGTAAAAGGAGATTAAAACGTTTGACTAGAATCATAAATTAGAACAATTTTATAATAATTACAATAATTGTTTCCTTTATTTTCAGAGTAAAATACTTTACTGCTGCATTATATTGCTCATGTGCACGGTGTGAGACAGATGTGACCATGTAAACTCCAATTATAAAGCCTCAGTAGATGTGCCTACAAAAGTTTTATAGTTCACAATGGACTGCTAGATCTATTCTACTTAAGAATAGAATGCAGCTAGTATTGATTCCATGATTCCATGTATAGAGAACTAGAGAGAGAGAGTGATTGATTGATTGATTGAATACTTTATTTAGAAAGATATGGTAACAGTACATGGAAGTACAAATCACAATACAAGGTCCTCTAAACTGGATCGCTCATAAAAGCACTTGGCTTATTTAAAATGAGATCCCTGTGCACTCAAATCATGATGACATTTAAGACATACAAATATACACTACTATGCAGAACGTCATACACAATCAGCTTACATGTTACTGGTATGAAAAACAAGAAATATGTATATTGAATAATAGTTTTAGGAGGAGGGGAGGGGGAGAGGGGGTAGGTTAGGACTTTGACAGGGGCCAGTTTGGAATTGCAGCCTCCTGAAGGTGATTCTTTAGGGCAGTTTTGAAAGTGAGCAGGGTTTTACACTCCTTTACTCCTTTGGGTAGGGCATTCCACATTTTTGTTGAATAGCATGAGAAAGAGTTCATTCCCTTGTTTGTGCCAAATGTTGTGCTTCTTAAACATTTTCATGTCAAGGACCCCCAAATTAATATGAATTTGTCCGCGCATCCCCATCTGAAAATATTTTGTGCCAGGAACCCCGTACCAGATTAGTCTTGTTAATGTTTCAAAAATATTTCAAACTTTTCACTTTTTTCCCCAAGATTCTTTTGATGCCACGCATTGTGAGCTTGTAGATCGGCTATTTCAGATAGATGTGTATAAAGGTTTAAAGTGCTCATGTGTTAGTCACTTCTTTTGGGCTTGTTTTCATAGACCTCGTTGCTTATTTCTCTCGCACAATCTGGCAACAGTGAATAACCTGATGAACCTGATAACCTGTTATCTTCAAGACAACTTGATGAAGGTCTTTGCACTATGTTGTTCCCTTTTCCTTTTTTCTCTGACGCATATGTTGACCTGCAGATGCTCAAAAGTTCTTCTCTTTTATCAAATGAAGAAAAAAAGTTTAGGTTCCTCCTCCTTTTTTATCTTGTGTGTTTTGGTGTTTGGCCAGGATGTTGGTTATGCATGACCAGCTGGGTTGGGCTTCCTCCTGAAAGCAGTGCCAGACTGCAGTGCCTCCAAGAGGCCCATGATACCAGTTTCATCACCCTCTACGTTGACATAAGGAGCTGACTCTTCTTGGGTTTCTTCCTTTATCTTCTGATTCTCCATCACAGCTTGCTGAAACATGTTCTTGAAGGTGTTGAGGTCTCCAAAGAACTCCTGAACAAAGATCTGCTGTGGGTCAAAGACAAAGTACACTCCCAGGTCACTGTACTGCTTCTCCATGTTTTTATGCATCAGGTCCAGCTTCTTGTACTGCTCACGGGCGCTGCCCACGAAGCTGGACATCTTCTCCACAAACAGGTCCCTGTCACTCTGCGGAGGAGGAAAGGTTTCTAGGTCTTTCTCCATGTTCTTGATCTGACATCCCATCTGGTCCAGGTTCTTCTGAAGCATCTCTGCCGACACTCTGCTGGCCCTCTCCACGTGGATCAGCTCCTCAGGGAAGCTCATGACGTTAGGGTACTGCTCCCGACACACGTCAGCCAGGAAGTGGAGCAGCGTCTGCTTCTGGTCAACTGACTTGGTGTCACGCAGCTTGCAGAGGTAGGATAAGGTGAACCCGAAGGCCTTGGCATTGCGGGAGCCGGCGTTCATGTAGTTTCCCAACAGCAGGATGATCTGCAGCAGCTGGGAAAAGTTCTGGCTCTTCCTCAGCTCCTCACAGGCCGCTGTCACAGATACCACGTCTGACTTGAGGTTGTCCAGCTGCTCGTCAAACTGCAGCTTGAACAGGATGGCCTGGAGGCGGGGCTTCAGACACTTCACACTGGACATCACCACTCCAAACTGTTCGGCCTCAACAAGGTCGTCGTACTGATCCTTCATCTCCGCCAGGACATTCAGCTGTTCCTGTTCCGGGATATATTTGATCAGGTTCTGCAGTATGGACTCAGTCAGAACCTTCTCATTGACCTCCAAGATGAAAGTTTTGATTTCTTCATAGAGTGCACGGAATGAACCCAGGAAGATAGAGAGGTTCTGGGAAGACTTTGAGTCCAGCACCTTCAACTCCTTTACTTGCGAGAAGGCAAGGGTCAATTTGGCAAAGAGCTCGTTGTTTTCAAATTGCTCCTCTTTGACGTTGGTCCAAAAACTTTTCTCTGATAGATCCTCTGGTCCAATCTTTCTCCAGTTGGCTCTCTTCAGCCGCACCTCAGGCTTGTAATCCTTCTTAGCCTTGAGGCCGAAGGGGAGTGGCAGGGGAGCAGGGGCTGGCGGAGGAGGTGGTGGAGGAGGTGGTGGAAAGAAACAAGAACGCCCGGGTAAGGGTGGTGGTGGTGGTGGCTCCGCATCCAGCCTCTTCTCCAATTGTTTGGCCTTGGCCTCGCTGCACTCCACCTTGGTTTGATTCACCATGTTGTCTATCAAGCCCTCAATATCCAGGCTGAGTTTGCGGCACTTGAAGTCTGGGTCGGCACCATTTCTTTGAAGCACAATTTGACCAATACACTCGTCCACCAACTTGTAGTACTGAGGCCTGGCCAGATAATCATTTCGGATCAGCAGCAGGTGCTGTAGCAAGGACAGGAAGTAGCCTTCGGCTTTTGAGTCCTTCACTGTGTTGACAAGGACTTCAAACACCTCCCTCACATCGTCCATCTCAAACTGTATGTCGTTCAGGCATGCTTTGAGTTCTTCAGAGTCCTCCTCTGCCTGCTCATCAAACATATCGAGCTGCACCCTCAGTTTGTCGTTGTCGATCATCCTCACCTCCTCCGTCAACTGGTCTTTGAGTCCCAGTCTCATCAGTTCAGAGCGGATGTGGATCCTGAAGTCTAGCTCCTCTCCTCGACTGATCAGAGCATTGATGAGAGTAATGCAGCCGACCTTTAGAGCAATGTTTGGTGTATTCATACCAGTCAGAAGAGGCTGAAACCTCTCAATGTCCTGTTTCTCTGCCTCCACTGTTATGGCCTCCAGAACACGTTCGTGAAGGTTGTCTGAGTGATCTAAGATGGAGATGGCGGAGAGCAGCTTGACGGCGTCCAACATCATGACGGGTATCCTGGGGTTGATGGCTCGCACCAGCAGAGGAATCCCCTCAGCCGAATCCAGCATGCATTTCAGTCCATACTTATTACTCATGAAAGCTTTGAGACAACGGATGATCTCATGTTGACACTTTACTCCAATGTTGGGTTCCTCTTGCAGTGTCCTCAGCAGGCTTAGCAGCAGGGCAAGGCCCTCATCTCCAAAATTCTGCACCCAGCTGACAGGGTTGGTATTGAGTGAGACTCGTAGCGACTTCAGACAGCCCAGCAGTTGTTTGTCTCGTATATTTATATACTTCAACTCCTGGATGTACACCATGGCTGACTTGGTGCACTCCTTCTGGTTCTGACCAGCTTTGAAGGTGTACAGGTACTGGGAGACCATCTCTCGCTTAATGGTGATGTCTTTAGCTCGCAGTAGCTGCTGCTTCTCCTTGTTCAAGTTCATGTCCACCAGCATCTGTTCAAACAGCTCCAGGATGTATTCGTCAGTGTGGTCGTGCGGCATGGCACTCTGAGCGTGGAATATCTCATAGTTGTGGATGTCATAGGATGTTGAGGAGTGTGGCCTACTGGGTGCAGAGACCATCTTCTTGTCCTTCATCTCCATGATGATGAAACGCTCCAGCTCGTCAGGAACCACTCTATAGAGTCAGGTTATAAACCTAAAAAAGTAAACACAAACAACAGCACAACGACAAATTACTGACATGAAATATACACACACAACTATAAACCATATCAGAAATATACATATTTATATCAATTCTTACCGTCAGTCTCTCGGAGCTCGCAATGGAAAATGACGAACGCAGCAATAACACCCTGGTAACTAGTAACACTAGTGCATGCGTAGAACACTTTGTCCTGATAGTGAGCATCCACTCCATTTATATTGGTTTGGTCTACCCATGTAGGTGTAACCTTCTGTTGATTAAATCATGTGACTTGTGTATTGTGTTAAATGTGGAAACACAGGCTTTAGCACTGTTCTAAACAGTAGCCACTCTGTACCCCAGCTCCTCATCTGACCTAATCAATCAACATCCCCTCATGTGACACTTTGAGCTTTTAGAATTTGTATACATTTGTACCTTCGGATTACAATTTACTTTCGGATTACAACAAATAAGCAGTATTAACCTTCATATAAGCATCAACCCCTAGTATAATAACTCGGCCTATCACTCCGGTAAGATCCTAAATAAGCAGGAAATACACACATAATAATAATCACAATAATAACCGCAAACTTCAGGCGCTGGAGGAAGGCCCTGGATAATTCTGATTTTGATGAGATGTATGTATTGGTCTGCACAGTCCCCGTACAGACAGTCAGATAGCTTTGTTTCTCTTCGCGTCCACTGCAAGGTGTGTTGTTGTTATGAACAGGGGGAAACGCAGTCTGAGGCCGCGAGGTGGTGCTGTGTGTCTTGGGAGAAATACAACAATGTGCGAACACAGCTGTGGTGGAAAATGTACTCACATTTTGTACTTAAGTGAAAGTATCGATACTGCAATGTAGAAATACTCTGATACTCTGATAAGTGAAAGTCTGGAATTTAAAATTTACTTGAGTAAAAGTACAAAAGTATTGGTAAAACATTTTACTGAAAGTACCAAAAGTAGAAGTACTCATCATGCAGAATGTCCTGTTTCACAAGGCATCATATGTCTAAAATGTATAAAAGTCTTTTGAAAATAGCAGATCTACAAGCTCACAATGCATCGCTAAGAGAAGCATTGTGAGCTTGTAGATCTGCTATTTTCAAATGGCCGAAATGTATAAAGGGCATAAGTGGGTAATGTATGTTTTGTAATAATACAATCTACTAAGTAACTAGTAACTAAAGTTGTCAAATAATTGTAGTGGAGTAAAAGTACAATAACCACCTTATGGACTATATAGTACCGAGGTACAATGGCACAATGGTTAGTATACTAACCTCTGTGTTATTTGTACTTAGTGGACCTCTGATATAGACCTACTGCACATATAAACGGAGCTGGTACCTTTTAAACACATTTGAAATCTGAGCCTTTTTTTGTATACTAATTAAATAGTTTTGAGAAAAAATGCTGCTAATCGGCCCAAAGTGACTGCAAAAGATTGCTGCTATTTGTTTTGAAAAGCTTTATACCCATATATAACATGGCAATGTGACAGCTCTGTTTAACACAATGCTCTACCCCCTCCAACTGTATAGCCTACATGCTTTCCCCGTTTTCAACTGTTTTTATTATATTTTGACACTTGCTTTGGCAATGTAAACGTATATTTTCTCATGCCAATAAAGCTCCTTTGCATCGAATTACATTGGTTTGTGTTTTCTAAAGGCTTCCTGTTAGTGCAGGGGTCATCAATGTTTTTCAGGTCAAGGACCCCTTTGCTGAGAGAGAGATGAAGCAGGGACCCCGAGAACATTCTTATATTATTGGATTCATGTTAAATGTGTGTTTTCAGATATTTAATGACTAAAACCCTCAATACTTTGTAAACTTGAACTTTGGCTCAGAGTCGGTATTTGGTCTGCTCTTTCTTCCCTGTTCACCAAACCAAACCCGCTATTTTCAGCTAATGTTCCCCCCAGAATAGGGACACGAGGGTTCAAGTGGTTAATGTAAAAATATCACTCAAACATTTGGCGGCCCCCCTGACCGTAGTAACTCTGAGGGCCCCCTAGGGGCTCCGGACCCCCTGTTGAAGACCCCTGCAGTGGGTATCTCTGTTTTTTGTTTTGTTTACATAGTATATCTATCTTACAGTATTTTCTAAATATATTTTAGGAAGTGGTTTACACAGTATATAAACTGAGTGACAAAGCACAGCATACACTCAAGTTCACTTTGATCAGAGTAAGAGGAAGGATTAAAGCAATAAGAACGTAAAAGGAGATTAAAACATTTGACTAGAATCATAAATGAGAACAATTTTATAATAATTACAATAAATTCTTTGCTTTATTTTCATGGTAAACTACTTTACTGCTGCATTATATTGCTCATGTGCACGGTGTGAGACAGATGTGACCATGTAAACTGCAATTATAAAACCTCAGTAGATGTGCCTACAAAAGTTTTATAGTTCACAATGGACTGCTATCTATTCTACTTAAGAATAGAATGCAACTAGTATTGATTCCATGTATAGAGAACTAGAGAGAGAGAGAGAGAGAGAGAGAGAGAGAGAGAGAGAGAGAGAGAGAGAATGTGTGTGTGTGTGTGTGTGTGTGTGTGTGTGTGTGTGTGTGTGTGTGTGTGTGTGTGTGTGCGTGCGTGCATGCGTGCGTGCGTGCGTGCGTGCGTGCGTGCGTGCGTCTTTTTAACTGACATTTATAGCACTATCATTTATAAAATTGCATGATTAAAGTTACATTTCTCGCAAACATTTGGAATCACATTTTTGTATGCAAATTAACTGTTTATTTTTCTAGAAATAATTATTTGTACTTTAAAGTTGTACAAAACCACCCTAGCATTCGAAGCCGCTGACAAAACTGTATTGCTTAGATGATATATATATTCACTAGTATTTCTATGAATGAAAGATAACAAAGGACTCCAACTGGCTTTTCTAATTGCAATTGGACATGTTTATTGGGAACAACATTTTGGCACAGACCCCATGAGGTTCAATCTTCAAGACACATGTTCTGGTACTGGCATCCCACACCTTAACACTCTGATCTGATGAACTGGAGACAAAGTGAGTGTCATCTGGGGAGAAGGCAACGTTAAGAACCCAGGAGGCGTGGCCACTTAGCATACCTGCTATCTTCAGGATAATCGGCAGGGTTGACGTGTCCGCTTATTATAAGCGACTTTGGGCTTGTTTTTATGTAAAGTTGCTTGTAAATTCTGGTGGTTGCGGTTTGCAGTTTTTCCGGTTCCGTGGAGCTGGAGGGCATGTCCTCTTTACCTGTCAGTCATTGAATAGAATAGAACGTGTCATTGATCTGGAAATGGACATTTGGAAAGACCAAACAAAGCAGCTTGTACAGTATGAAATACATGCCATGACATGACATGGCAAGATGACCTCCCCTCTACATAGTTGGGATTTCTTTTTACTAATTTAGAGTATGAAAAGGTGCCGTG
Source organism: Gymnoscopelus braueri (assembly GCF_963280865.1). Lineage (NCBI taxonomy): Eukaryota > Metazoa > Chordata > Actinopteri > Myctophiformes > Myctophidae > Gymnoscopelus > Gymnoscopelus braueri. Next base: position 17,432,563 of record NC_137617.1, read on the forward strand.
TGACGAGCCATAAAATGACATAGTCATAATCAGTGGTGTAAAGTAACTAAGTACATTTACTCAAGCACCGTACTTAAGTACAACTTTGAGGTACTTTTACTTTACTGGAGTATTTCCAATTTTCAATACTTTTACTTCTACTCCACTACATCTCAGAGACAAATATTGTACTTTTACTCCACTGCAATTATTTGAAAACTTTAGTTACTAGTTACTTTGTAGATATAAATGATTACATTATGAAACATACATTAACCACTTTAGCCCTGTTTTATTGTCAAAGCAGATAGAGATGTTAATTTAATCAACAAGCATGATAACAAAACAAAAGAATTTAAATGTTGCATAGGTGCCAGCCTAGTCTCAAGAAGCAGGGTGGAGTCACACAGACTGCGGGGAACTTAAAAGACAATATAATTATACATTGGTTTGTTCTTAGAATGTTTACTTTATACATTTCTATGACATTATATAGAGGCTATTTGAAAATAGCCGATCTACAAGCTCACAACGCGACGCGCTGTGAGCTCTGCTATTTTAAGAAAATGTTGTACTTTTACTTTTAGTACTGTAAGTACATTTTGATACCAATACGTTTGTACTTTTACTCAAGTACATTTTGAATTCCGGACTTTTACTTGTAACAGAGTACTTCTACATTGCAGTATTGATACTTTTACTTAAGTAAAACATTTGAGTACTTTTTCCACCACTGGTCATAATAGGGAAATGACCACAACTAACTGTGGTATAATTTGCCTCAGGTGATAACAGAAGAACCCAAATCTACAAATAGATGTAGAGTATTGGATATTGAGCTACCGGCTCACTTCTTTGTTGTTGACTGCCCACTGTACGGTATGAAATTCAGATTAACCACTTAAGCCCTATAAACTTTAAGACTAATAGGTGAATATGAAGTAAAGGAAGAAACCTTTGAGGAAGGGTCTTTCTTACATGTTGCGGTGGTTGGCGACGTTTCGGTCTTTGACAAGCTGTTGGACTGACACAGAGGCAGCTGGATGGGTCTCAGTTTGTCATCGTTCCTTAAACCTGGGTCGTCTATAAACTGTGGTTTTCGAAGACAAGTCATGAGCAACATGAGTTTGAATCGCACTAAAATGATTAGAGTAGAGAACACTGACTGTGCAAAATATGTGGCATTTGTAGGTGTATAAAGAGAAGTACGCACGTCATCTCGCTGCAGTTTGCTGAGTAAAAAGCTTGCAAGCTTATTTCCGTTGTGGTCCTTTGAGTGTAAGCACTGAGCAGGGTATGTGTTAACTGAGTGCCGTGAAAGTAACAAGAAGAGAGAAACAAATGTAAATTTGACCTGTTTTGCGTATGGTGTCTGCCGGTCCCTGCTCAAAGATGGAGTGAGACTGAATTGTCTGAGGCCTCTCTCTTCTCCTGCTTCGGTTCTCTTCCTGTCCTCCCTCTCTCTTCTCTCTTTTCTTGGTACCACTTGAGTCTCCTCCTTTGACCTGAAAAGGTTGTGTGATCAGTGAAACTCTATGCAAGCAGCAGGCCAAAATGTCCAACGTTACAAATATAACTACTTATATTATTGTCTCATTAGTCTGCCCCAACGCTCCTGATTTCGTGTATAGAGGGGCGGGTGTATAGAGCCGGCGAGAGATTGCGGCTGATCCCATTGGTTCACCGATCTGTCCGTCAACCCCCGCCCCGTTAACACAACATTACGAGCGACGCCCACTGCACTCTGGTTGGTTGGGAAATGAAACACTTCCTCATACCCAGTACAGGCTATGGTTGGGCCAGGCTTTTATTTTTTAGCAAAACTAAGCAATAAAAGCCTGGAGATCGAGGCTATTGTCTCATTGACAGCTACTCACTCATCTCTGACTTTCCTGACAGCCTTGATGTTCGGCTCAAAGGTTTTCTGCCCAGAAAGAAACCGTTAAAAAGACGAAAATAGTGGGATTGTTGTTAGTGCACATCTCAAAGTTCACTGAGATGCAATTAGTGATTTGACAGCTATTACATGGTTACAAACCCTATGTGTGTCTGTTTGCACATTAATTAAGTTATGATTGTTTTTTTTTTATTGAATACATTATTAGACAGAAATTCAAACAGCACAAGTACAGTCAAACACTTGGTCTAAAAGGATAACACCAAAATAAAAGTCCTTGCGGTCTTGTCTCCATTGGGGTCCTATGTATTCAATTCATCAACATAACATAAAAAAATAACACCATAATTCAATATCATCACAAATATAAAACATTATAATATGGATGGGCAGAGACCATTTTACTCCTCTTTGAGCCTGATGAGGTTCCTTTTTTATACACATAGTAACCTGTAAATGTACCTTGTTTTCAAATAAGACACCTTCATGTGACATTGACTTACAGTGGTTAATTTGTAGATTTTGATTATTATTACAAAACAGAAAACATACAGTAACCACTTCAGCCCATACATTTCGGCCATTTGAAAATAGCCGATCTACAAGCATTGTGAGCTTGTAAATCTGCTATTTTCAAATGATTATACATTTTATACATTTGAAAAGTTTGTTTTTGCAGTTGTCTTTTAACATTGTTGATGTCATTCTTTGGATGTACCGCTGTGTGTACTAGCTATATAGTAGTGTGCCCTGTTGGATGGGTCGGTAGACTCGGTAGTGACCCATCCAACAGGGTGAATCTTGGCCACGCCCCCCAAATCACGCCCCCACCCAAGCAAACTTTGCAAGCCCTATTGGGAATAGACACCCTCATTCTCAGCCAATACCGATGATAAGCCACTCTTACTTAGTCAGTGACGTTGAAAAAAGGATATCACAACTGTCCCACTGTATGTTCCACGGCTTTCTATTCTGTTAACACACATAGAGTTAACTTTTTAAAAGGTTGTTGGGTACTCTTTCTCCAATGGCCCTCTGTTCAACTCCAACTGCGTGCTATGTTCCTGGAACATTCCCAAACATACAAACATCCTTTCTTATTTTCTGAAGTTAATATTATGTACAATTATGGTTGGACAGAATTTGGTTCAAATTACATGTCATAGAGGGGTGGCTCTGACCCCGGACAGATCCCAGGCAGAGGGGGGGATTGGTGGGGTAGGTGACTGAGGTGTGGTGTGATAGAGGTGCATGGATGGAGGTACTGTATGGAGCTTAGTAAGGTACAGTAGAAGTCTAGAGGTTCCCCCTTTTGGAATGAATGGATGGCAATTTGGATGGATGGCAATTTCTGAGAATCTTTCTCTCGATTGATGTGGAATGTGGAGACATTGAGAAAACCCTTTAACAAGTTACCACAATAGCCCATGTCATATGAGAGCTCAGTAACATATTTCTCATGTGCTACTGTATATAGAGCTGGGCATAGCAGCCAGGAAACATAGAACTTTGGAAACATAGGGAGCCCTGATGGGCCCTATCTTGGGCCCATCTGCCTTAGGCCTACCTCTTATCCCTAAACTTTTTTAATTTTTTTTTACCATTTTGAAAAACATTTTAAAATACCAGTAGTTCAAATAGCCGATCTACAAGCTCACAATGTGTCGATGTAGATCGGCTAGTTGAACTATTTGAAAATGTTTTTCAAAATAGTAAAATATGGCTAATACGTTTAGGCAAAAGGGGTAAGGCAAGGTAGGGCGCAGAGCATGCATGACACAACTGGTCCCTTATGTTTCAAGACAGCCATCATTGTCATTACCAATTTGCTTACTGGCCCCAGGTTTAAGCTGTGTTTCCCAAGTCCATGACAAATATCTCTAAAACAATAAAATGTCCTGGTTTTCAACATTCACTACCAAATTGTCTTGTTAAAATAATACTTGTTTTGTGTGTTTACATAGATGTTTATCTTGTTCTAATCTATTCTGTTGAAAGGTCCAGTCACTAAGTGCTTAAATAATTATAAAGTAGAATTATCCAGGGCCTTCCAGCGCCTGAAGTTTGCGGTTATTATTGTGATTGTTATTATGTGTGTATTTCCTGCTTATTTAGGATCTTATACCGGAGTGATAGGCCGAGTTATTATACTATGGGTTGATACATGCTTATTTGAAGGTTAATACTGCTTATTTTCCGAAGGTAAATTGTAATCCGAAGGTACAAATATATACAAATTCTAAAAGCCACAGCACAGTAGTGGACTTTACACATGTCACCTGAGTGTCACATGAGGGCATGTTGATTGATTAGGTCAGATGAGGAGCTGGGGTACAGTGGCTACTGTTTAGAACAGTGCTAAAGCCTGTGTTTCCACATTTAACACAATACACAAGTCACATGATTTAATCAACAGAAGGTTACACCCACATGGGTAGACCAAACCGATATAAATGGAGTGGATGCTCACTATCAGGACAAAGTGTTCTACGCATGCACCAGTGTTACTAGTTACCAGGGTGTTATTGCTGCGTTCGTCATTTTCCATTGCGAGCTCCGAGAGACTGACGGTAAGAATTGAGAGCGTGTTTACACGACAATAAATATATATATTTCTGATATGGTTTATAGTTGTGTGTGTATATTTCATGTCAGTAATTTGTCGTTGTGTTGTTGTTTGTGTTTACTTTTTTAGGTTTATAACCTGACTCTACTTGAGTGGTTCCTGACGAGCTGGAGCGTTTCACCATCATGGAGATGGGCTCTGCACCCAGTAGGCCCCACTCCTCAACATCCTATGAGATCCAAAACTATGAGATATTCCACGCCCAAAGTGCCATGCTGCACGACCACAGTGACAAATACATCCTGGAGCTGTTTGAACAGATGCTGGTGGACATGAACTTGAACAAGGAGAAGCAGCAGCCACTGCGAGCTAAAGACATCACCATTAAGCGAGAGATTGTCTCCCAGTACCTGTACACCTCCAAAGCTGGTCAGAACCAGAGGGAGGGCACCAAGTCAGCCATGGTGTACATCCAGGAGTTGAAGTCCGATATCCGAGACAAACAACTGCTGGGCTGTCTGGAGTCCCTACGAGTCTCACTCAATACCAACCCTGTCAGCTGGGTGCAGAATTTTGGAGATGAGGGCCTTGCCCTGCTGCTCAGCCTGCTGAGGAGACTGCAAGAGGAACGAGTTGAGTACCCCGACATTGGAGTAAAGTGTCAACATGAGATCATCCGTTGTCTCAAAGCTTTCATGAATAATAAGTATGGACTGAAATCCATGCTGGATTCGGCTGAGGGGATTCCTCTGCTGGTGCGAGCCATCAACCCCAAGATACCCGTCGTGATGTTGGACGCCGTCAAGCTGCTCTCCGCCATCTCCATCTTAGATCACTCAGACAACCTTCACAAACGTGTTCTGGAGGCCATAACAGTGGAGGCAGAGAAACAGGACATTGAGAGGTTTCAGCCTCTTCTGACTGGTATGAATACACCAAACATTGCTCTAAAGGCCGGCTGCATTACTCTCATCAATGCTCTGATCAGTCGAGGAGAGGAGCTAGACTTCAGGATCCACATCCGCTCTGAACTGATGAGACTGGGACTCAAAGACCAGTTGACGGAGGAGGTGAGGATGATCGACAACGACGAACTGAGGGTGCAGCTCAATGTGTTTGATGAGCAGGCAGAGGAGGACTCTGAAGAACTCAAAGCACGCCTGAACGACATACAGTTTGAGATGGACGATGTGAGGGAGGTGTTTGAAGTCCTTGTCAACAAAGTGAAGGACTCAAAAGCCGAAGGCTACTTTCTGTCCTTGCTACAGCACCTGCTGCTGATCCGCAATGATTATCTGGCCAGGCCTCAGTACTACAAGTTGATGGACGAGTGTATTGGTCAGATTGTGCTTTACAGAAATGGTGCTGACCCAGACTTCAAGTGCCGCAAACTCAGCCTTGATATTGCGGGCTTGATAGACAACATGGTGAATCAAACCAAGGTGGAGTCCAGCGAGGCCAAGGCCAAGGAACTGGAGATGAAGGCGGAGGTGGAGCTGAAGGCACGCCACAAGCTGCAGGTAGAGTGGGAGAAGCTGAAGGGAGACTATGAGCAGCATCTGCTGGAGCTCAGCCAGGAGAAGGAACAGTTGGCCTCTACCAAGCAGGACACAGACAGAGAGAACCAGGGACTGCAGCAACAGCTTAGCACACTGCATGAGCAGATTGAGAAGCTATCTAAAGATCTGGAAGAGGCCAAGACCAAAGTTGTCACCGTTAACATTCCTGTGCCAACCCCTGGGGTGCAAACGGGTGTGCCTCCCCCACTTCCCCTACCGGGCCAAGTGGTTATCCCACCTTCCCCACCACCACCACCACCACCACCTCCACCATTGCCAGGCATGCCTCTTCCTACTCCCCTCCCTGGCATGCCAGGACCCCCATCCCCTCCGCCCTTTCCTGCGATGGGACCGCCACCACTTCCTGGCGGTCCGGGCCTTCCACCACCTCCTCTGCTTGGCATGAGTGGCTGGACAGCCCCTGCTCCCCTGCCACTCCCCTTTGGCCTCAAGGCTAAGAAGGAGTACAAGCCTGAGGTGCCGCTGAAGAGAGCCAACTGGAGAAAGATTGAACCAGAGGATCTATCAGAGAAGAGTTTCTGGACCAACGTCAAAGAGGAGCAATTTGAAAACGACGAGCTCTTTGCCAAATTGACCCTTGCCTTCTCGCAGGCCAAGACTTTCCAAGCCAAAAATCTGCAGAATGGTGGAGAGGACAAGAAACTAACACAGAAGAAAGTAAAGGAGTTGAAGGTGCTGGACTCCAAGTCTTCCCAGAACCTCTCTATCTTCCTGGGTTCATTCCGTGTAATCTTTGAAGAAATCAAAAGTTTCATCTTGGAGGTCAATGAGAAGGTTCTGACTGAGTCCATACTGCAGAACCTGATCAAATATATCCCGGAACAGGAACAGCTGAATGTCCTGGCGGAGATGAAGGATCAGTATGACGACCTTGCTGAAGCCGAACAGTTTGGAGTGGTGATGTCCAGTGTGAAGCGTCTGAAGCCCCGCCTCCAGGCCATCCTGTTCAAGCTGCAGTTTGACGAGCAGCTGAAGAACCTCAAGTCAGACGTGGTATCTGTGACAGCGGCCTGTGAGGAGCTGAGGAAGAGCCAGAACTTTTCCCAGCTGCTGCAGATCATTCTGCTGTTGGGAAACTACATGAACGCCGGCTCCCGCAACGCCAAGGCCTTCGGGTTCACCTTATCCTACCTCTGCAAGCTGCGTGACACCAAGTCAGTTGACCAGAAGCAGACGCTGCTCCACTTCCTGGCTGACGTGTGTCAGGAGCAGTACCCTGACGTCATGAGCTTTCCTAAGGAGTTGATCCACGTAGAGAGGGCCAGCAGAGTGTCGGCAGAGATGCTTCAGAAGAACCTGGACCAGATGGGATGTCAGATCAAGAACATGGAGAAAGACCTAGAAACCTTTCCTCTTCCGCAGAGTGACAGGGACCTGTTTGTGGAGAAGATGTCCAGCTTCGCGGGCAGCACCCGTGAGCAGTACGAGAAGCTGGACCTGATGCATAAAAACATGGAGAAGCAGTACAGTGACCTGGGAGTGTACTTTTTCTTTGACCCACAGCAGATCTTTTTTGAGGAGTTCTTTGGAGACCTCAACACCTTCAAGAACATGTTTCAGCAAGCTGTGATGGAGAATCAGAAGAGAAGTGAGTCTGAGGAGAAGATCAAGCTGGCCAGAGAGAAGTATGAAAAGAAGATGGGGAAGAAACCCAAGAAGAGTCAGTTCCTTAACGTCAACGTAGAGGGTGATGAAACTGGTATCATGGATGGCCTCTTGGAGCTACTGCAGTCTGGCACTGCTTTCAGGAAGAAGCCCAAACCAGCTGGTCGTGCAGTGACCAACATCCTGGCCAAAGAGTTGATGCCTTCGACCAGACCACAGATCTAGGGTCAGCCATGTCCCACCCTGATCCATTCTGTGCTATTACTGGGAGGAAATTTTCATTTTGACATGAATTCAACATAATTAACAAAGATAATGTGATCAAACAAACAAACAAAAAAAAATATTTTACACAACACTGGTACCCTTCTGCATTGTTAAAGCTGACATGAGGTTATGCTCTGTAGCTATAATATCTGTTCCTTTTTTATGTACATAGTAACCTGTAAATGTTTTCAAATAAAAGACACATTCAACATGTGACGTTGACTTACAGAGTGGAGTTTTTCTACATAAAATGATTATGTATATGCAAATAGAACCGCATTCTTTCACATGGTTAAAATGCATAGGCCTTTAATATCATTATGCAGTGCTTTCATTCATTGCTAATATAACCGAGGGGGTCACCTGTCTAAGGGAGTAGTGATATTTACCTCCTGAAAAATGGAAAATTTTCTTTCTGACTGTATTGATTGATTGATTGATTGATTGATGTACTTTATTTAGTAAGACATGAGAACGACATTACATGGAAGTACAAATTCACAATACAAGGTCTACTAAACTGGAAGACTCATTAAGCACTGAGCTTGTTTAAGATGAGATCCCCATGCACACAAATCATGATGACATATAAGAGACAGACAGATATACACACTACTATACAGAATGTCATACAATCAGCTTACAGGTTACTGTTACTGGTATGAAGAGTGAAAAATATGTACAAGAGAAGAAAAATAAAAGGGGGGGGTGGGGGGGGTAGGGGGTAGGTTAAGAAAGTATTGCATTCATTGTATTAATATTTTTGCCCAAAGTAGGCAATCTATGGAATTACCTTTGGCTTTTTGAAGCCTCCCAGAGTCAAGTCCCTGGACCTCAAAGAGGTCAGTCTTCCAGTGGAGGGGGGAGGAGGGGACAGCCCTTTGGGCCGGCCTGGGAGCGTTCTGCTGGCGGTCAGACTTAGTCTGCTGGACCCCCCACCGCTGCCACTGGAGGAGGGGGTCCCCTGACCCAAGGCACCTAACGCACAGTCCACATCCGGGGGTTCAGTCATGTTAAGAATCAAACCTCTTTTTTATTGTGTTCTTTTGCGTCAGGTTGCGTCTTTGTTTTGAGCCATCTTCTTCTGTCTGTCAACCCATCGGGCAGTGTTGCCAGATTCTGTGAGAGAAATAAGCAACCAGGTCTATGAAAACAAGCCCAAAAGAAGCGACTAGGCTACGGCTTTTTGAAAATAGCCAATCTACAAGCTCACAACGCGTCGCATCTGCTATTTAAAAAATAAAAAATAAATCTTGGGGGGAAGAAAGAGGTAATTTTGGAACATTGTGGACACATTTTAAGAACACAAATCTTGTATGGGGTCCCTGGCACAAACTATTTTCATATGGGGGGGTCCTTGGATAATTACATATTAATTGGGGGTCCTTGACAATGAAAATATTTCAGAAACACTGGTTTAAACATAATTTTGGAAACAAGCCCAAAAATGCAACTACACTTTAGGGGGGAAAAAAAACGCAACCACAAGCGACAGAATAATAAACCCAAGGTCGCTTGTATTAAGCGGACATGGCAACCGTGGGGGAGTGTCTCCTCTTTTGTCTCGGTCTGTCAATCAACAGTATCGATCTACAAACCACAACACCAACGATCTGATCTGCATTCGCTATCCTGCAAGTTGCAACAACAACAACAACAAAACCCCTGCTTTGAACCAACAACAACAACATTATTACTATCCTGGTACAACTTAAGAACGGGGCTTATTATTAATGCCCTCCATTTTGTTGACGACATGCACGAATTGGAGGCTGAAGCGATCAATGCGATGGTCTGATACAGTTGCATTCTTTTAACAAAAAATATGATTTCTCCATTACGTATTTTCGTATCGTATATATTGACCCATGTTTTCCTTGATCGTCAGATAACGTCCTGAAAGGCTGCGTACGTTTCCTGGCAGCTCGTTCCTCCTGCAGTACTAGCCCTAGAATGTCTGTGATCTTACATACATTTCATGTATTTAAAATACACAGTCATAGAGCACCCTCGTCGATGCACTGTGTAGTGACGATCTGTGCGGCCATAAAAGTGCTCTAAACTCCGTCTGTACTCACCCAATAATTAATTCCTAAGACTTGGAGTCATATTTTGTCCTCTAGTTTCATATCCATTTGAAAGTTCTGCCAGAAAACGTGTGTTTAGTCAAATATCTCCACTTTTCCACGAGCTGCACACGGACGACTTTCTGTACGGGCTAGGGGGGGCGCGACTTGAGTGATGGACCGAATTTGCCCAAACATCCTCTTGTCATCACAAACGTCATAACAAATTGACACGGGGAAGCACAAACGAATGGGGAACACAATTGACAGGTGCTTGTGATTGGTGCGGGGTTATGAGTCACTCCATCTGCCAATTGTGTGTCCCAAACATTTGTGCGTCCTGAAGGAAGTTTACATATATTCAGTCCAGCACTCATCTCCCTCGCCCGTACAGAAAGTCGTCCGTGTGCAGCTCGTGGAAAAGTGGAGATATTTGACTAAACACACGTTTTCTGGCAGAACTTTCAAATGGATATGAAACTAGAGGACAAAATATGACTCCAAGTCTTAGGAATTAATTATTGGGTGAGTACAGACGGAGTTTAGAGCACTTTCATGGCCGCGCAGATCGTTACTACACAGTGCGTCGAATGAGGGTGATCTATGACTGTGTATTTGAAATACATGAAATGTATGTAAGATCACAGACATTCTAGGGCTACTACAGTACATCTGAATGGATTACTGTTACATACATACCTGGTGCTGTGTGTGTGAGTTCCTCTTCAGTATGCAGAATACACACGTTTAATTCCTCTAGAATGTTGCATATGTTCACATTTTTGATGAGATGTATGTGTTGCTCTGCACAGTCCCCGTACAGACAGTCAGATAGCTTTGTTTCTCTTCTCATCCACTGCACGGTGTGTTGTTGTTATGAACAGGGTGAAACGCAGTCTGAGGCCGTTAGGTGGTGCTGTGTGTCTTGGGAGAAATACAACAATGTGCGAACACAGCAGCTGTGGTGGAAAAAAAGTACTCACATTTTGTACTTGAGTGAAAGTATCAATACTGCAATGTAGAAATACTCTGACGCAATTAAAAGTCTGGAATTTAAAATTTACTTTAAGAGTAAAAGTACAAAAGTATTGGTAAAACATTTGACTTAAAGGTATCATGACATTCATTTTCACTTTTTTTATTTTCAATGTTTTATTTGGGGTTTTATGACCTCAATTACACCCAAAAAACCTGAACTTAGAACATTCAGTGGATTTTCTGTGGTCTGGGGTTTTCTGAATAATTAGGCTGAAAAGTAATCTGAGCTTGGCCCTTCGACAGTGAGGTCACAGTCGATTAATCCCGCCCACTCTCCTCCTCGCCCCTCCCCTCCCCTATCCTTTCCTTTGGGGGGGGCGGAGCAGAGGCGATGATTGACAGGCAAAATCCCTCACCAGCGACACCCGCAGGCAAAGATTTCTTTTTTCATTGCAGTTGAAAAGGCTTTAGAAATGTGAGAGAAAAACACCTGCCATTGATCACTGGAATGGAATTTTCACTTAAAACCTTTTGTACACTTTTGAAGGACCAGGACAAAGACTTTGAATGTGGTGTAAAAGTGAATGTCATTAAACCTTTAAAGTCAGTGGCGTAACTCAGACTCGCGGGGCCTCCCCGCGGGAGTTTCACGTGAGGCCCACGTAAACATTTCGGGTCTAATTCGGGTCTAATTCGGTCTAATTCGGGTCTAATTCGGTTCTATTTGACCAATATAAATAAACTTTTTTTTTTTTTTTTGGCTGTAAAAATATTTGTATCAGTGCAGGCGGGGCCCCACCTGCTGGTGGCCCCCCCGCACCGCATCACTTGCTACCCCTCAGTTACGCCACTGCTTAAAGTACCAAAAGTAGAAGTACTCATTATGCAGAATGTCCTGTTTCACAAGTTATCATAATGTCTAAAATGTATAAAAGTTTTTTGAAAATAGCAGATCTACAAGCTCACAATGCGTCGCTATGCGAAGCATTGTGAGCTTGTAAATCTGCTATTTTCAAATGGCCGAAATGCGTATAGTGCAGCAGGTTACTCATCAACCAGTTTCAGAACCACACTGGTGCACTGCACAAGTTGGTCAGATAACAGCACGCTCGGAAAGCTTTATCAAGGATTGTCATGTTCTCGCCCACTCCTGGTTTATGCATCAGAGTGATGGGTACCCTACCATTTAATTTATTATGGTACTTGTTGCGTATAGTGCCTATGACCCTCTCTACATGGATCCTGAGGTGTGCTATCTTGCGTGTTTCTTCCACGTCTTTTTGCCTGGGAACACAACAGAAATAGTTATGTCAGACATTGTCAAGCTGGCTAATAAAGTCAAAATCATCCAAGAATAATTATGTGTTGGTTCTAACTAGGCCGATGCTCGTTGGGAATGATTAAACGATGCCTGTTGGGACAACATGCCCCTCTGGTTATGCAATAACCCTTGTACCCTTTGTTAGGGTACCTGTTGTACCTGTTGTCAGAGTAGTACCCATTATCATAGAGTCTATGTCATAGTACCGATGTCATAGACTGGCCTCCAAGGTCTATGACATAGACCTTGGAGGCCAGTCTATAATGTCGGTACTATGACGTTATATTGATGACATCAGGGATCTCCATACATAGGCATAAAAGGTAAGGTCCCTGGGGGGACTTGGGGAAACCATGTATAGAGTGCAGAATAGAAGGGAAGGGAGAATACAATCCCTTCTTGATACGCACACATGCACACCCGCACACACTCACACGCACGCACGCTCACACGCACGCACGCACGCACGCACGCGCACACGCACACGCACACACGCACACACACACACACACACACACACACACACACACACACACACACACACACACACACACACACACACACACACACACACACACACACAAACACACACACACACACACACACCATGTGGTAACTGCAGGTGGAAAATGAGTTTTATTGGGCAGAACAAGGGCTGAAATGACAAGACAGCATCCATATTGATTGGCACTTATTTCTTAACATACAATGTAAAAGATTAACATTAACACACAGTAGGCTATATCAGACAAAAGCAATTATAAAGCAACATAATTCACATCTAGATCTACACCCTGCATTTAAAAAATATATTTAATATTTAATATCATATTCTTTATGTCCCTCAAACGTTTTTCAAAAGGTTTGAGCCTAAATCAAGCCTCAGATATACTCATTCCAACTAACTTCTCTCTGGCTTATAAAGCACTTTCACCTGCAATACCACACTGTCCTGATTTGGCACGTGGCGCTATTGAGACAGTTTGTATGCATGTTATCTCCTAGTTCTGTGTGGAAAAAGTACTGAAAAACTGAAAAACGGGAGGGGATTGTATCGCTTGTGATGTCACGTGCGGGGTCAAATCAGTTTGGCCTGTTTTGAGACCAATTTACATAAAACCCCAGATATGCTGTGAAAGCCTGGGTGCTCAAACTGGGGTCTTTTTTGGGATAGAAGAGAGGTAGGGGAGACCAAAAACACACAAAAAAGAAGGAAAAGTACAAATTCATGGTGTACTCCCTTTAAACAAAACAAAACAAAATGTATGAAAGAAGCAAGCATAAAGTGGTCTTGGCCTGGTATAGTGGCATAATTTTCCAAAAGTAACAATTCCAACTGCCACTTACACTAGCATGTTGTAAGCTTTACACGTAAATCAGGTGGGCTTCTCTGTAAATGCACATCCATTTGGTAAACACTGGACCACAGTACTCACAGACTCCAAGAGACAGGAATGGCATTAGTGGAGCTTTACTGAAATCCAGCTCACAGTTACAAAAATGCATACAAAAAGAAACAAAAAAATATAAAGTCCTTGCACAGATACAGTTTGTCTTCTGTTTCAAAACAGATTATAACTTCCAAAAAACACCCAAAAGTATGGTCAAAACTGTTAGTTTCCTGCGTCCAAAACTAGCATCTTTCTACTATTTCTCTCATTAATTCGATCGTCAACTTAAAGGCATACTAGGTAACGTTTTCAACAAAACTAAAGTTAAATTGTATATCTTTTGTGAGTGTCAAAAGTTTCACAACACCCACTCCATGAATTTCACCCCCGGAAGCCTTTTATTTATATATTTTCTATTGAACGTGGACAGGGGGGACTTTCCCGGGAAAATGACGTTCCTGGCCAACGTCATGACGTCGTGGCCGACGTCCTGGCCGACGTCATGACGTCGGCCAGGAAATACCGCAACGGTTTCCTGTTTGGCCAGGAACTACCGCGCTAATAACAAAAAGGAACCTCACGCTGATTTTAAGAGAATGTAGGATTGGAAGATCGAAAAAGAACAGAAAAAGAAAGCACAGCTCATGGTAACTAATGCTCCACTGGCTAAGAGAAACGATCCGTAGATAGTATAAAACAATTAAAAGATCGCTTTTTGAAACTCTTCCGGCTTCCGGTGAAAACGAATGGAATTCTGGGTAATCGAGGACTACGGAAATGGTATGCAGTGACGGTAGTGACCAGCAGAGGTTGCTAAAAATCGTTATTTGTGATTCTGCATTGTACAACTTTAAGCTGTCACAGCTGCACTCAGCATAATATTTACCTCAACTGTAGGGGGAGCACTTTACCATATTACAGTAGACAGTACTACCTAAACATGGAAACCCAACATAGATGACAATACAGCAATAGAAAAATGTGAATTAAATTGTGTATCTCTTACACCTGTTTTCGAGATCTTCAGAGTCATCCTCTGCCTGCTCATCAAACACATTGAGCTGCACCCTCAGTTCGTCGTTGTCGATCATCCTCACCTTCGTCAGCTGGTCTTTGAGTCCCAGTCTCATCAGTTCAGAGCGGATGTGGATCCTGAAGTCTAGCTTCTCTCCTCGAATGATCAGAGCATTGATGAGAGTAATGCAGCCGGCCTTTAGAGCAATGTTTGGTGTATTCATACCAGTCAGAAGAGGCTGAAACCTCTCAATGCCCTGTTTCTCTGCCTCCACTGTTATGGCCTCCAGAACACGTTCGTGAAGGTTGTCTGAGTGATCTAAGATGGAGATGGCGGAGAGCAGCTTGACGGCGTCCAACATCACGACGGGTATCCTGGGGTTGATGGCTCGCACCAGCAGAGGAATCCCCTCAGCCGAATCCAGCATGGATTTCAGTCCATACTTATTATTCATGAAAGCTTTGAGACAACGGATGATCTCATGTTGACACTTTACTCCAATGTCGGGGTACTCAACTCGTTCCTCTTGCAGTGTCCTCAGCAGGCTGAACAGCAGGACAAGGCCCTCATGTCCAAAATTCTTCACCCAGCTCACAGGGTTGTTATTGAGGGAGACTTGTAGAGACTCCAGACAGCCCAGCAGTTGTTTGTCTCGGACATCGGACTTCAACTCCTGGATGTACACCATGGCTGACTTGGTGCCCTCCTTCTGGTTCTGACCAGCTTTGGAGGTGTACAGGTACTGGGAGACCATCTCTCGCTTAATGGTGATGTCTTTAGCTCGCAGTGGCTGCTGCTTCTCCTTGTTCAAGTTCATGTCCAGCAGCATCTGTTCAAACAGCTCCAGGATGTATTCTTCACTGTGGTCGTGCAGCATGGCACTCGCGTGGAATATCTCATTGTCCTTCATCTCCATGATGGTGAAACGCTCCAGCTCGTCAGGAAACACTCAAGTAAAGTCAGGTTATAAACCTAAAAAAGTAAACACAAACAACAACACAACGACAAATTACTGACATGAAATATACACACACACAACTATAAACCATATCAGAAATATATTTATATTTATTGTCATGTGAACACGCTCTTAATTCTTACCGTCAGTCTCTCGGAGCTCGCAATGGAAAATGACGAAGGCAGCAATAACACCCTGGTAACTAGTAACACTGTAGAACACTTTGTCCTGATAGTGAGCTTCCACTCCATTTATATCGGTTTGGTCTGTGGACACACAGGCCTTAGCACTTTTCTAAACAGTAGCCACTGTACCCCAGCTCCTTATCTGACCTAATCAATCAACATGCCCTCATATGACACTCAGGTGACATGTGTAAAGTCCACTGCTGTGCCTTGGCTTTTAGAATTTGTATATATTTGTACCTTCGGATTACAATTTACCTTCGGATTACAACAAATAAGCAGTATTAACCTTCATATAAGCATGTATCAACCCCTAGTATAATAACTCGGCCTATCACTCCGGTATAAGATCCTAAATAAGCAGGAAATACACACATAATAATAATCACAATAATAACCGTAAACTTCAGGTGCTGGAAGGCCCTGGATAATTCTGATTTTGATGAGATGTATGTATTGGTCTGCATAGTCCCCGTACAGACAGTCAGATAGCTTTGTTTCTCTTCGCTTCCACTGCACGGTGTGTTGTTGTTATGAACAGGGGGAAACGCAGTCTGAGGTGGTGCTGTGTGTCTTGAAATACAACAATGTGCGAACACATTAGCTGTGGTGGAAAAATTACATTTTCTACTTAAGTGAAAGTATCAATACTGCAATGTAGAAATACTCTGATACAAGTGAAAATCTGGAATTTAAAATGTATTTGAGTAAAAGTACAAAAGTATTGGTAAAACATTTTACTGAAAGTACCAAAAGTAGAAGTACTCATTATGCAGAATGTCCTGTTTCACAAGTTATCATATGTCTAAAATGTATAAAAGTCTTTTGAGAATAGCAGACCTACAAGCTCACAATGCGTCGCTATGCGAAGCATTGTGAGCTTGTAGATCTGCTATTTTCAAATGGACGAAATGTATAAAGGGCAAGTGCGTAATGTATGTTTTGTAATAATAAAATCTACTAAGTAACTAGTAACTAAAGTTGTCAAATAATTGTAGTGGAGTAAAAGTACAATATTTGTCTCTGAGATGTAGTGGAGTAGAAGTAAAGCTACTGAAAATTGTAAATACTCAAGTAAAGTCAAAAGTATCTCAAAATGTTACTTAAGTACAGTACTTGAGTAAATGTACTTATTTACTTTACACCACTGCACAGCAGCACGATTTGTGAACTGTTGCGATAAAAGAAGGTTAGCAAATGGAATACAACCACGTTATGGACTATATAGTACCCAGGTACAATGGCACAATGCTTAGTATACTAACCATTAGTATACTAACAATTGTGTTATCTGTACCTAGTGGACCTCTGATATAGACCTACTGCACATATAAACGGAGCTGCTACCTTTTAAACACATTTTAAATCTGAGGCTTTTTTTTCAAATTAAATAGTTTTGAGAAAAAATGCTGCTAATCCGCCCAAAGTGACTGCAAAAGATTGCTGCTATTTGTTTTGAAAAGCTTTATACCCATATATAACATGTATAACAAGGCAATGTGACAGCTCTGTTTAACACAATGCTCTACCCCCTCCAACTGTATAGCCTACATGCTTTCCCTGTTTTCAACTGTTTTTATTATATTTTGACACTTGCTTTGGCAATGTAAACGTATGTTTTCTCATGCCAATAAAGCTCCTTTGAATTGAATTAAATTGGTTTGTGTTTTTTTAAAGGCTTCCTGTTAGTGCAGGGGTCATCAACGTTTTTCAGGCCAAGGACCCCTTAGCTGAGAGAGAGATGAAGCAGGGACCCCGACAACATTCTTATTGGATTCATGTTAAATGTGTGTTTTCAGATATTTAATGACTAAAACCCTCAATACTTTGTAAACTTGACCTTTGGCTTAGAGTCAGTACTTGGTCTGCTCTTTCTTCCCTGTTCACCAAACCAAATCTGCTATTTTCAGCTAATGTTCCCCCCAGAATAGGGAAGCGAGGGTTCAAGTGGTTAATGTAAAAATATCACTCAAACATTTGGCGGCCCCCCTGACCGTAGTAGCTCTGAGGGCCCCCTAGGGGCCCCGGACCCCCTGTTGAAGACCCCTGCAGTGGGTATCTCTGTAGTCCTAAATATATAAATAAATAAATAAATATATTTTAGGAAGTGGTTTACACAGTATATAAACTGAGTGACAAAGCACAGCATACAATCAAGTTCACTTTGATCAGAGTAAGAGGAAGGATTAAAGCAATAAGAACGTAAAAGGAGATTAAAACTTTTGACTAGAATCATAAATTAGAACAATTGTATAATAATTACAATAATTCTTTGCTTTATTTTCATGGTAAACTACTTTACTGCTGCATTATATTGCTCATGTGCACGGTGTGAGACAGATGTGACCTTGTAAACTGCAATTATAAAACCTCAGTAGATGTGCCTACAAAAGTTTTATAGTTCGCAATGGACTGCTATTCTACTTAAGAATAGAATGCAACTAGTATTGATTCCATGTATAGAGAACTAGAGAGAGAGAGAGAGAGAGAGAGAGAGAGAGAGAGAGAGAGAGAGAGAGAGAGAGAGAGAGAGAGAGAGAGAGAGAGAGAGAGAGAATGTGTGTGTGTGTGTGTGTGTGTGTGTGTGTGTGTGTGTGTGTGTGTGTGTGTGTGTGTGTGTGTGTGTGTGTGTGTGTGTGTGTGTGCGTGCGTGCGTGCGTGTGTCTTGTTAACTGACATTTATAGCACTTTCATTTATAAAATTGCATGATTAAAGTTACATGTGTCGCAAACATTTGGAATCACATTTTTGTATGCAAATTAACTGTTTATTTTTCTAGAAATACTTATTTGTACTTTAAAGGTGTACAAAACTGTATTGCTTAGATGATATATATATTCAACAGTATTTCTATGAATGAAAGATAACAAAGGACTCCAACTGGCTTTTCTAATTGCAATTGGACATGTTTATTGGGAACAACATTTTGGCACAGACCCCATGAGGTTCAATCTTCAAGACACATGTTCTGGTACTGGCATCCCACACCTTAACACTCTGATCTGATGAACTGGAGACAAAAGTGAGTGTCATCTGGGGAGAAGGCAACGTTAAGAACCCAGGAGGCGTGGCCACTTAGCGTACCTGCTATCTTCAGGATAATCTGCAGGGTTGACGTGTCCGCTTATTATAAGCGACTTTGGGCTTGTTTTTATGTAAAGTTGCTTGTAAATTCTGGTGGTTGCGGGTTGCAGTTTTTCGGACTTGTTTCTAGTGTAGTTGCTTATTTGGGCTTGTTTCCTAATATTTTTTAACCAGTGGTTCTTCTTAAACATTTTCATGTCAAGGACCCCCAAATTAAAATGTACTTGTCCGCGCATCCCCATCTGAAAATATTTTGTGCCAGGAACCCCCGTACCAGATTAGTCTTGTTAAAATGTTTCAAAACTATTTCAAACTTTTCACTTTTTTCCCAAGATTCTTTTGATGCGACGCATTGTGAGCTTGTAGATCGGCTATTTCAAATAGATGTGTATAAATGTTTAAAGTGCTCATGTGTTAGTCACTTCTTTTGGGCTTTTTTTCATAGACCTCGTTGCTTATTTCCCTTGCACAATCTGGCAACAGTGATAATCTGATGAACCTGATAACCTGTTATCTTCAAGACAACTTGATGAAGGTCTTTGCACTATGTTGTTCCCAAATCCCAATAAGTGAAGAAGGCTGTGTGCGGGAGTCCTTTTTTCTCTGACGCATGTGTCGACCTTCAGATGCGCAAAAGTTCTGCTCTTTTATTTTATTAATTGAAGAAGAAAAAAAAACCTTGTCAGTCCAAATTATCAAAAACTGGAAGTTTATGTTCTCCTCCTCTTCATCAACACCACCACTTTTCACTTAATAGCTGCAGTGAATACCCTTTCTCACTCCATACCTGGGGGAAAGGAGGACAGATTATTAGATTTTAATATGGAGGTTAAAATGACAAATTTTCCATCATGTGGATGGATGAGGTTCACCTAGCTAGGAGGTCGAATGCCTTGTATACATCTGATATATGAGCATAGAGAAAGATTATAATCAGATGATCAGTCTTAATACTCTACCTCCTTGGACCTTGGTCGTTTTGCACAAGGTGTAGGTTGCAGTGACTATGAACACTAGAACAAGAAACCCAGCGAACACTGACAAACCCACTGCAACTTTCTGCTGTTCATTGTTCTCTGGAATGGTAGATAGAAGATTGGGACAGACATTCCTTTAGATAGCCAGACAGAGAGGCAAACGAGAAAAAAGGTAAACACTCAGACTGACCTTCAGACGAGGCAGGCAGGTGACAGACAAAACAAAACGGTTGATGAATCTATGCTATCTGATTTTCAGGTTTAAATATTGTGTTATCTACTGTATGGACATGGACTAAACAATCTTTCATCAATCATTCACCTTTAGTGGATGGTTGTTTGGACCATTATGAGGTAATTACAGCATAACCATATTGTCATTATGTTAGATTGATGTCTCTGATCTTGACATAAAAACATATCTACCTTAAGTTTCTGCTATGTTCATCTTATCAGATGATCTTATGGTTTGCTGAGTCAGGTTAGCTGTCACAATCTGATTTCTAATCTATCTCACAGATAGACAGTTATTGTTGGTGTACAGCAAATTCAACATATTTGATCAATGCATCGATCTCCTGTTAAATAGGTTATTTCCTTGCTTTGTTATGCATTCTCCTCCTCATCACAACAATGATCTATGTTGTTACTAACATTTTGTTTTTGTTTATATGTGCATCATTATATGTGCCGTCCTTTGGAAAAAAATCTTCATGCATTTGATTATTGACTAATTCTCAGCTTTTATTTGCAGTGAAATATCTTACTATCAGTGTTTCCTCCGGTGCCTTTCTTAGGGATCAGCATGTGTCTGGTGTTGTCCAAGTGGCCATCGTTGACCTCAGGAGTCATCCCCAGAAGATGACACATCAGTGGGTACACGTTGACCGTCTCAAAGGGCCCCACTATCAGGTTCTTCTGGAAGTCAGGACCCACTGCCCTGAAGAAGTTCTTCATGTCCATATGTTCATTGTCAAAGCCATGCTCTCCTTTGTGGGAGTTGTGCAGTGGGAGAAACTGTAACAAGCAAGAGATGTACAGCCAAGATAAATGTTCTCTGTGTGTAATTTAATATGACGTAATAAGTTAATAGTACATTTGTAAATTATTAATCTATTATTATGCCCTTAGCGCACCGGCCTCCCAGGGGCCGTGCAAGATTTGTACAGGGCAGGCATACGGTTATGAAATTACAACACAAGGCAAACTTCATATCTGGTGTCTAACACTGTTGCTGGGAAATGAGCCCGGGTCTCTGCAGCGGTGAGTGTTTGTGAGTGTTTTGTCATTCTAACTACAGGAATGTTGATTGCAGATCAATCAGACGCACACCTCTAGGTTGCCCTTGCTAGTTTTTAAACTATATCAATAGTTATATCACACTTAGATAGGATTAGAAAGCATATTGCCAAAATCATCCAAAACCCAAACTCTTTTTTTCCCCATTGAGTTTAAAAAATATATCTTGGGGACATCTGCCCCCAAATTGTTGGCCTGTCTGTGCGCAAAGCTCACCGTATTGATAAGATATCCAGGATCAGCAATGAGGATGAGAGGCAGAAGACGTGGGTGTTTACTGTAGTGCAGTCTGCCTGGCATGTCCTCTTTCTTATACACATGTAGGTGCGGGTGGCCTCCTTTCAGAGCCTGGTAGACCTTCTCTAGCATGCCCTCTTTGGGAAGCAGCATCCCAGAAGGACCATAATCTGTTAGCGGGAATTGGATATCCTTGATGCTGAAGCCAGGTATGTTAGAGAGGATGATTTTATCCTCCAGTCCATTTTGCAGCACTGCATTCATCCCGTGGTCAGAGGTGATGATGATATTGAGCCGCTCGGCGAGGCCATGGCGTCTCACCGTGTCACGGAGGTAGCCCACAGCGCGGTCCACCTGTCGGACCATCTCCTTGCGTTCCGGGGAATCTGGTCCAAATTTGTGCCCAGCTATGTCCGGTTCTCCAAAGTACAGGGAGACAAAGTCCAGGTCCTGTTGTTGGAACCATTCTCCAATCACCTTGTCGATGTTCAGCCTCCAGTCTGACTCATTGGAGTAGTCATAGAAACGGGGTTCTATTTGCCTTACCTTCACAATCTCCTTTCTATATGTAGCTGCAGTACCGGGGAAGTGAAGAGACCCTGCCTTTAGACCCTTGGAGGTAAAAAACAAACAAAACAAAGAACAAGTAAACACAAGCTGCTATGTCAAAAATGGAATCAAGACGGAAAAATATTCACAAATAAATGTTTTATGACACAGACAGCAGATAGACAGACAGACAGAGCACCTGTCTCTGTGCTGTAATCCAGATGGGCAAGCTGCCATTATCCCAGTAGGAATCAACAAACTGTGTCATGTAATACTGTTTCTTCTCCTGGGTGGTGGTGTTGAACCAAATGTTATGGGTAACGCCATGATTTTCCACATACCGTCCTGAAAGGGAAACATCTCAAAGTTGAGTGGGACACATTTATAGGCAGAAATCTGAAGTATCCAAGGAGTATGGAGTTAAGCCAAATGAACGCTTCATTCTACGGCCGTGAGCGATGGTAGAAGTTTTCTGTGCACAAATTCTCTGTGGCTTCAAGGACATTAAGCCAAAAATTGTAAACATTTGATTCTAATGTCCTCCAGGTGTAGAAGGATATTATATTAACAACACAAATGTATGTGATGTTTGTAACAACATATTTGATATATTTGGCCATGCCAGTCTATAAGTTTCCATTAATGGTGCTATCAAAAATAAAACCTGCTCTGTATACATGTCATTACAAATTAGAAACAGGCTACATATCATAACAGGTTCAACTTTTACATTGATTGACTGCTATTACAAAAGTTACACGAGTATGTTTACCTACAATTACCCCCTTTAGCCCTATTTTATTCTTCATCATACATTCATGTATGTGGTGCGAAAATAGCCAATCTACAATCTCACAACAACATGTCAGATCTCAACACGTTGTGAACTTGTAGATCTGCTATTTGGGAAGATTCTTGAAAAGTTGATAACATGCAAAATAATGACCAAAAATAGGGACGCCAGGTTTAAAGTGGTTAACCAGTAGCATGTGATTGCGTGTACCTGTGAGGAGGGTGAAGTGCGAGGGACTGGTAATCGTGAGGAAGGGTGGTGTGACATAGGTTGCCCTCACTCCGTCCAGGGCCATCGTGTCCAGGTTCGGGGTGTCCACATCACGGTCGTAGTCCCAGCGGAAGCCATCAAAGGAGATGAGCAGCAGCTTGTTCCTGGAGGAGTCACTGCCGCCAGACCTCCATCGTGGGGGAGCAGCAGCAGAGGGAGAGACAGCCAGAAGGCAGAAAAGGAGAGCCAGGCCTAGCGGCAGCATGATTGGTACTGTACTTCTGGCAAATATCCACTTCCACCAAGGAAACAACAAATCCCCAAGATATTTTTTTGTCGCCTGCCGTCTATTTTTAATCAATGTTATTTTTTGGTCGGCTCATTGAATAAATCCTCAATTTCACAGCAAATGTTTTGATGGTTTCTATCGCTTAACTGCATTGGTATAGCTGACGCAAACCATAATGTGTGCGAAAGGAGACGAAGAGCAACTGACCTGTGTGTCTCACACACTCTACTACCTGATATGCCTTCAATTAATATTTATACTCTATATGGGACATTGGTCTGCCGCCTTATCTTATCTCCATATTAGGGTGCTCCGGGCAAGCACCGGGCAGTTGGCAGCAGTGTTCCACTACCTCGTCAACCTCTCATTGAGGCTGAAGAAGGTGCCCCAGCTCTGGAAGACCTTCTGCATTGTCCCGGTGCCCCTGGTGAGTGACTCCCTGGACCCCGGATAACAAGGCAAACATTGGTGTGGATGATGACATGATCTACCTACACACACACACACACACACACACACACACACACACACACACACACACACCTGGAGAGGCCGCATAGCACTGTGAGACACTTCTCCAGGTAATCTGTCAGATGTGCTGGTGAGCAACACCAGCTAAGGAACCGTGCTGTCACCTTTTCTGTTCACTCTCTAGACCGCCGACCTCCCACCTACAGAAGTTCTCTTATTACTGCTCCATTTTCAGCTGCATCACGGACAGCAACGAGGAAGGAGGGTTACAGAGCCCTGCTGTAGAGCTTCGTAGGAGGGTGTCAGCGTCATAACGATCACTTCCAGCTCAACATTGACCAAAGGCCAAGTAAAGGTGGTGGACTAACGGTAGAGCATGACGATGCCACCAACACTCCCATCACCATCTGTGGAGACGAGAGTAGGTGGAGATGGTGGACACATACAATTCCCGGGAGTACACGTGAACAGTAAACTTTCCAAACAGTGGACCCATCTCTGGGTTGCTGACCAATTTTTATGGGTCGCGAAGTAAATATTTCCTATATTTTATAAATATTATTTCCAAAGATTTAAAAAAGCTTAAATAGTAAATGAAAATTCATTTCAAAAATGAAATCTAATAATTTCCATAAATATAAAGTTTATGAAGTAGTGAAAACAGCAGATCTACAAGTTCACAACGCGGCACGAAGCGACACGTTGTGAGCTTGTAGATCTGCTATTTTCACTAGTTTGGCTCCCGGGCAAACGTCGGATTTCTCTTTTGGGTCTTGAGCTAAAAAGTTTGGGAACCACTGCTCTACAGGAAGGGACAGAGCAAGCTGTTCTTCCTGAGGGGGCCCAGGTCCTTCAATGCGTGCAACAGGCTGCTGCAGGTGTTCTATAAGTCTGTAGTAGCCAGTGTCCTCTGGGGGGTAACATCAACACAAGGGATGCCAGCAAAGTCAACACAATCTGGTGAGGAAGGCTATAGCTCAATAGTCAGTGGTTATACGGAGGGGAGAATGAGGAGGACGCTGCTATCCTGATCAACCCCTTTTATCCCCTCCATGTGTTCTGTAATAGTGGGGATGAGGACCACATTAGGTCACAGACTGATCCTCCACCCGGCACACCACAAAGAGACTTTCTACAGCAATTTTTGTCAGTAGCCATAAGGCTCCACAACCAAGCCTGACCATCATGTTCTGTTCTCTGGGATTATTTACTCCTGCTCGAGGCTGGCACACTTGCACATGGACTGCTGGGATGTAAACTACAGAACCACGACAGATGCCTGTTAAGAATACGAATAATATGAGACTCACTTATATTTACTCATATGTTCATTGTTAGAAGACTGTAGTGTATACTCATTATATTCATGGTTGGGGTTACATATTATCCAGATACCTACTGTTGAAGGCCCGCTGATACTGTGAATATATCAGTCTCGTTATAACTGTTGATAATCTGTACACTCATATATTCACTGACGATAGAGACTGTATATGTTTATGCATGCATACTGGTGGTGATAGATTTAACATTTTTGATACATTCATATTTATTGATAGAATATGCATATATTGAGTCAGTTAGACCAAGTGCAGATATGTAGTGTCAGAATAAATCTACTTATTTTATTTTATTATAATCTTTATCTGTCTACACATACAGTACCTGCACCTGTGGCACATGCCTGTTGCTGCTAAGACACTACAATTGACCCCCAGGGCGGTCAATAAAGGTTTATCTTATCATGTCTTATGATTACCTACTTGCTAGTGTGAGTTCATGAACATAAAACTGGACTGTACAGACAGCTATAAGGACCTCAAGAGATTATCTACAGTATGTGTACAGTGGTGGACAAAGTACACCCCCCCCCACTTGAGGCAGTCCATTGAAGCATAGATATTCCTAGTCAAATATTACTCCACTACAAGTGAAAGTTGCTCAAACACCTTTTTATTTGAGTTACATTAAAGTACAGGAAAACTTACTTTTAAAAAGTACAAAATTGCATTTTAAAATGTATTTTGAAATGTAATGAAGTAAATGTCAAGTTTAAACAAGAAAAGGATACTCAAGTAATCAAAAAGATTTAGTACATTACTCAAGTTAATTGTTACTGTTCACCACTTCTTTGAGATAGAGGAAGAACAAAGAGATGGGTGGATGGGAGCACAGGGAGGAGAGAAAGACAGAGAGATAATAAAGTAATTATAACTCAAATTATGCCAGCCTCATGGATCAATCTCAGTCAAATGGCCATCTCATGAACTAGCGTTGCTGAGCTTTCTGAACCTACAACCTCAAGCTTAGAGGCCTATATGGCCTATATTCTGTTTGTTCCTCACATCCATTCAGATCCACTTCATATGTCTGATACAAGTCACATAATTAGACTCATTTTGATCACACACATACCCAGCCTTTATTTGTCCTGGGTGCTGCTGGGAGTGATACAAGGTATGCAGGGGTGGCAAACGTACACTGAGTGGTCAGCTGCCATATCATCCCCAGGGGTTATATGGCAGCTAACAAATCAGCATGTAAATTGTCCATGTTGAACTGGCACTGTGAACACCCTTCCTTCTTAAGGAAATAACCATGTCAAACATGGATGCAAATTGAAAACTGCTGCGGATGGTTTGATTGAATTCACATCTGAAAAGACACTGGAGTTTATCTGCGTGTAAAGGAACCAAAACAGCACCCTTCGATGGTTCCCTGCGTACCAACACAAGTGAGGAATGCCAGCAACACACCATACAGTATGTTCTGAGCCAAAACTCTCCCCAGTCCCCACACTGTCAGGAATTCCAAGCGGGACTATACTGTACCATTTTGTTCACTGGGGTTTCTTGACAGTAATTAGATTTTACTTAGTTTTTCATGTATTTTTTTTACCCCTAGTAGAGTCTCAAAGTTATATATTTTTTGCCATTGCTGTTTTATGCCAATATTTTCAACTTCAGCACTTTGTGATTTGTGAAAATGTAAAGTGCGTTACAAATAAAATGTATAATTATTACTATTAGTAGTATTAGTAGTAGTCATTTCAATCTATTAACTAAGTGTTGATGAATTTATATTTTCTTGAATTTATATTTTCTAAAGCTGACAGGCTGACCTGCCCAAAGCTTGGGCAACAAT
The DNA here is from genome assembly GCF_963280865.1 of Gymnoscopelus braueri. Lineage (NCBI taxonomy): Eukaryota > Metazoa > Chordata > Actinopteri > Myctophiformes > Myctophidae > Gymnoscopelus > Gymnoscopelus braueri. The sequence goes on from NC_137617.1 coordinate 17,459,425, forward strand.
GAATGCCCAAGTGATAATCTATTTCATTTTAAATGTGATATAATTGATTCCACACATTACCATGCAAAAGGGTAACTTGAAATCATATTTTGTTTTAGCAGAGACTGATTCTATTTTAGATTCAATAAAGATTCAAGATTTCATTTATTATAGGCCTATCTCATATACAATTAGCTTACACAAGAGTATTTTTTGTTTGTTTTTTTCCCTCAACATTGTATCAACAATAAAATAGTAAGGTAAAGAAATACCTGTACAGTAATCATAGCATACTTTGAGCTTTTGAAGGTGCTTTGTGCAATGGGTCCTGTTTCTATTATATAATAGGCTATTATATAACATTTGCACCGTAAAGTTGTTTAGTTACTAAACCATATCGTCTTTGGTTACATTCATTCCTGTATATCCTACACACATATCAGCTGCTTTCATCAACACCTTTTACAATCACAGAGTTTACACACAGTCAACATTGGTTACAACCACTGTTCTACTGTTAACCATTGACCAGCTCCATTGTAGCAATGTTGCTGCCTCTATTCAAGAGGCAATTCATTGATAAAGACTGTAAAGTACAGTCATTGTCTTTTCTGTTCAAGTTCTCAAAAATTAGTTTCTTTCACGTTCTTGTCTTCTTTGCCAACATTGCTTTTTACTTCAGACTTGGGAGGAAGACTGGCGCTGATTTGATCCCTGGGGAACAGAGAAAGAAAGGTTAGGTGCATAGGTAAAGAGTCTCATAAATAGAGGGCTGTATGATAAGTACCATTTGAAAATGGAAATCATTTGGTTCAATACATTACATTCTTTATATCAGCATAGAGAGAGAGAGAGAGAGAGAGAAAGATTATAATCTGAATAGATAAAACAATTTATTCACCTCTCTGCCTTGGTCCTTTGACACATGGTGTGGACAGTGGTGACTATGAACACTAGTGCAAGAAGCCCAGCCACTGCTGATAAGCCGACAAAAACTTGCCATGGAAGATTGCTCTCTGGAATGGTAGACATTAAGATAACAGGTCAGACATACATACAGTTAGGCAAGTGACCAGGCAGGCAAACAGGCAGCCAAGTAGGCCAAAGATGTTGGTGCATTCATAGACTGATAATGCCATGCAATGTCCAGTTTGCTGATCATAATCATGTGACGCCATCATTATGGTAGATTATGATCTTTTATCTCTACACAGATGACTGCTTGGTGCATTTCCAGAAAATGCTATCTTTTATTGCGTCAGCTTCGATAATGCTATCGAAGCCAATAAACAGGCCAAAAAAACAAGCCTACTAATTTTGGTATCCCAATGGCATGCTTGCTGTCGTGCCACCCTTAGACCAACATGTACACCTTACAAGGTAGTTCAAAATCTAATGGGCAGATTGCCATGAAACTTGCTGAGCACAGTCATGCTCCCCAGAGGATGAACACTAACCATTTGAGTGACCCATGACATTGCCTCTAGCACCACCCTCAGCCCAAAATGTAACCATCCATAATCTAATAGGCAGATTGAATAATGAACTCTACTGACTTGTGTGACCTTGGCCTTTCCTCTAGCACATCCTTCAGTGATTATACAATATATGCCCAATATAAGATATACAATTCTGCCATAATAATAAACTTTACTTTCTTCACCAGAGAAGTGAGAGCGTGGGACTCTAAGGACGGCAATGCCACTCAGTTCATTGACCTGTATGAGAATTATCAAAGTATTTTATTTGTGCGCACATTATCTTTTGTCTTCTCTCTGTGTCACTCTGTATTGATACTGTTGCTAGCATTTAATGCACTGAATGCTTGTTTTGTGATGTATTGTCTTTATGTATTTAATATGTGTTCAGTATGTAAGTCAGACATAAAAATGTTTTAAATCAAAAAATAAGGACAACTGAAATGGGAATGAGGATGTTCAATTCCATTCATCACAAACATCTTACTATCATTGTTCTCTCCGGTGACTTTCTTAGGGACCAGCATGTGTCTGGTGATGTCCAAGTGGCCGTCGTTGACCTCAGGAGTTATCCCCAGAAGATGACACATCAGTGGGTACACGTTGACGGTCTCAAAGGGCCCCACCATCAGGTTGCTCTGGAAGTCAGGCCCCACTGCCCTGAAGAAGGGCTTCATATCCAGCACCTGGTTATCATAACCATGCTCTCCTTTGTGGAACTGTACTGGACCCAAAGGCTATTTGGTGATGAGAAAGAAAGGGGTTAATGTGTTGAGTTTCTTTCCACTGCAACATGTTAACACTGCCCAGGTTGTCCTGTTTAGATGTAAAGCCTAATTTATATGCCTTGCACAGTGGAACATAAATTAGACTGAGTAACAGATATTACGGTCCCCATGAAAGGGCCAATTTAGCATTCTGAAATGAATGTAACTAAATATGAATATGATCCTACCAATCAATCCCTCTCACATTCAGGGATGCTCTCCTCAGTGGTGAGCATCTTTTCTTTAAAGGACAGCTATCTCAAAGATTGTGTTATGAGTCAAAGGTGGTGCAAAGTAAACTTGGAATATGTACGTTTCTGGGGTCACCCACAGTTTAACCACTTTCAACCTGGTGTCCCTATTTTGGCCATGCCAACGGAAATAGCGAAAACGATGATCTACAAGCCCACAACGCATTTCATCGTGGCGTGTAGTGAGCATGAAGATAGTGTATATATATATATTTTTTTTACATTTTGAAATTGGGCCGGGGCCCACAGCCATAGACTATGCCTATTTGGGGGCCTTTGGAAAGGTTTGGGAACCCCTGCACCAACTCACCCCATTAATGAGATATCCAGGATCAGCAAAGAGGATGAGAGGCAGAAGACGTGGGTGTTTGCTGTAGTGCAGTCTGGCTGGCATGTCCTCTTTCTTATACACATGAAGGTGAGGGTGGCCTCCTTTCAGGGCCTGGTAGACCTTCTCCAGCATGCCTTCTCTGGGAAGCAGCATCCCAGCAGGACCATGATCCACCAGATGGAACTTCACATCCTTCCAGCTGAAGCCAGGAATCTTACCAAGAGTGATCTCTTCAACCAGCTCACCCTGGAACACAGTGGACATCCCATGGTCGGCGGTGATCATAATATTAAGGTTGTCCGTGAGGCCATGTTCGTGAATCTTTTCCCGGAGGTAGCCCACGGTGCGGTCCACCTGTCGGACCATGGCCTTCCTCTCCGGAGAGTCAGGTCCATATTTGTGCCCAGCCTTGTCCGGCTCTCCAAAGTACAGCGAGACAAAGGCCAGGTCCTTTTGAACGAACCATTCTCCAATCACCTTGTCGATGTTCAGCTTCCAGTCGTTCTCATTGGAGTGGTCATAGAAACGGGGTTCCACTTGCTTCACATTCACCGCCTCATTTCCGTAGGTGGCTGCAGTACCAGGGAAGTGGAGAGACCCTGCCTTTACACCCTAGGAGGAGGCAAAACAACAACAACAAGCTGTCAATACGTCAATATGGAAAAAAAACAGCAAAAATATTCCCAAACGTTTTCTCACACAGGCAGACAATAGACAGACAGACAGACAGACAGACAGACAGACAGACAGACAGACAGACAGACAGACAGACAGACAGACAGACAGACAGACAGACAGACCTGTCTCTGTGCTGTAATCCAGATGGGCAGGCTGCCATTGTCCCAGTAGGAATGGACAAACTGAGTCTCATAGTACTGCTTCTTCTCCTGGGTGCTGGTGTTGAACCACATGTTGTGGATCACACCATGATGCTCTATGTACCGCCCTGATGAAAAGGGGTTTATTTGGAAGTTTCTTTATTTAAAGAATGACAATATTACAACATAGTAAATATATGGTACAATATAAATAATATAGGGATAAAAACAATTAGGCCTACATCAGATTGTGTTGAGATTGTATTGTGATATTGTTGTGACTTTTTGAGAGGATAACAGATCTATTCCACTGAGATATGCCCCTATGGAAGTGGTGTAAAGTAACGAAGTACATTTACTCAAGTACTGTACTTAAGTACAATTTTGAGGTATTTTTGCATTACTGGAGTATTTCCAATTTTCAGTACTTTTACTTCTACTCCACTACATCTCAGAGGCAAACATTACTTTTACTCCACTACAATTATTTGAAAAGTTTAGTTACTAGTTACTTTGTAGATTTTGATTATTATTACAAAACACACATTGTCCACTTCAGCCCTATATACATTTTGGCCATGGCGCACCCACATAGAAAGCTGGCCCACCCAATCGATTTTGCAAAAAATAAAATAAAATATATATATAGGCCTAAATAATCTTTTGATAATAAATCTGTAAAATCAGGCAAAAATAAGAATTAAATAACATAAGCCTAACCTAACCCTAACCTTAACCCTAAAACCGAAATAAAGTAACAAAATAACAGAAAGCAAAGTAACAAAATTCGCCCATAACCCACAAATTTTCGCGCGCGCGCACGGGTCGGGGGTCCATGCACGCGCGCGCATGCCCACCCGCTCCTGCCCAGGCCCATCCAGCCAATATACTAGCGTTCTGGCTGCGCCCCTGCTGTAACCTTGCTTTTTACACGTCAAAAAAGGTTTTTACTTTGGGGCAGATACCGAAGGCTATTTAGAAGCATGATAAAATGAATATTTGATGCTTTAGTTTTCCTTTCTTGGTAACTGTAGGATAGTGTAGCTACTTGGAGGAAACCTCTGGCTAAAGTGGTATGTTTGGTGAAATCAACACAGCTGCGCGGGATTTCTGTTTGTCAAGCCAGCAGCAAGAAAACATGGGCACCAGCAGGTAAACAAATACTTATATAGCAAAAATAATTAAAAGACAGCCCTGTAGTTATATTCTTGCTGATGTTCTGCACTTAGAAGTTTCTTCAAAAGTGTAGCAAACCGACCTGGGCAAGTTTATTTTTAATGGGGGCAATATTAATTTCTGTATAAACTGTTTGGACACACACACACACACACACACACACGCTGCTTTAACCAAAGAAGTTGTCTCTGTGACAATGACAAATGCATGAATGAAGAGTATAGATCAGTGGTTCTCAAACTTTTTCATGTCATGGACCCCCAAATTGACACTTATTAGCCCGCGGACCCCCATTTCAAAAGATATGCCAGGGACCCCCATAAGAGAAGATTTTTTACGGCTCTAGCAGTGATTCTCAACCATTTTAATTTCAAGGACCCCCAGTTTGTCATGCATTAGGGCTACAGACCCCCATTTAATGGCATTTCTATCACTTGGACCGCAATTTATATTGTAAATTCTATGTCAATTTAACTCTGAGAGTGTACAAATGGAACGGTTCCACTCCCATTTGGTTCCACTCTCAGAGTTACAGACTCATAAGTGTCCATTTGGTGCCTAATCTATCATTTAGCTGGGGACTCCCTCAAGGACCCCTGGCCCTGGGGGTCCCTCCCCGGACCCCACTTTGAGAACCAATGGTATAGATGACAGGTATAAAAGGCAGGTCGACAATGCGTTGAATGCCTGCGCATTGTGAGACATTCTGCATAATGAGTACTTTCTACTTTTGGTACTTTAAGTACATTTTGAATTCTGGACTTTTACTTAAAGAGTGTGAATACTTTTTCCACCACTGAACAATAATAAACAGGCCTACAAACCAAATGAGTCTGAAGCAAGAAGCCAACTGGTTTCGTGTGCATTTTAACTGCCTTGATTGTTCCTCTAGTTTTACTGAATTATGGGTGAAGTGGTGGTTTCTGTTAACATTTTGGCCGTGGATTAAAAGGTATGGTATTAAAGTGACATTTCTCGTTCAGATAAGTGTTAGATACCTCTATTCTGATAGAAGGCCTACTCATTAGGAGTGTTTGTTCAGTAACAAGGGTCTCCCTATCTGTCCCGCTCTTTTTAGTAAACATAAAATGATGCCTTTTCAGGAGCTATTATGACAGTCATGTTTCAGGGCTACCTTTTTCAGGTTGGTCGTTGGGATACACATTTTATCCAATCGGGAGAGAAAGCTCACACAGGATATTCTACATGATAAACAAGTGAAATTTTAACTGAGGACACAAAGAAATGAGCAGACAACATTTTAACCGGAACACTATGATACAGGCAACCCACCTGAAAATGTAACCTATTTTCTGTTTACTAAAGAACTGAAAAGATAGGAAGACCCCTGTTACTGAACAAACACTATTGCAATAGCCCACTTACTATCACAATTAACGTTTTTGAACCAAAGAATATCACTTACCATACGTTTTAATAATAATAATTATGTCATCTGTCATCAGTTAACCATAGAGCTGTTCTATAGCTATTGGTTTGAAATGTCATGGTCCACAGAATTATCACATTATGCTTGACCTTGGTTGAACACAATATATACCTAATGTGCAGAATACATTTTTGAGTGTGATTTGCTCCCTTTTGGTGTGCTTAACTATATTACTGTTCAATATTGAATGTGATATGTGGGCTATTTGTGTAAACAAACTTGAAAGTCTGGATCAAGACCTACAGTACAGTCTTTTAAAATGAAGGGATATTTATTTAATTATATTAGGCAAATCAAAAAATAGAAGTCTGCAAGGCTTTCTGGGCTCCCAGTCAAAGCTTTATTGAGTAACGTTTCGACTAATGAGTCTTCTTCAGAGTTTTCTTTTCTTTTATATTTAATTTAACCGGAACACTATGATACAGGCAACCCACCTGAAAATGTAACCTATTTTCTGTTTACTAAAGAACTGAAAAGATAGGAAGACCCCTGTTACTGAACAAACACTATTGCAATAGCCCACTTACTATCACAATTAACGTTTTTGAACCAAAGAATATCACTTACCATACGTTTTAATAATAATAATTATGTCATCTGTCATCAGTTAACCATAGAGCTGTTCTATAGCTATTGGTTTGAAATGTCATGGTCCACAGAATTATCACATTATGCTTGACCTTGGTTGAACACAATATATACCTAATGTGCAGAATACATTTTTGAGTGTGATTTGCTCCCTTTTGGTGTGCTTAACTATATTACTGTTCAATATTGAATGTGATATGTGGGCTATTTGTGTAAACAAACTTGAAAGTCTGGATCAAGACCTACAGTACAGTCTTTTAAAATGAAGGGATATTTATTTAATTATATTAGGCAAATCAAAAAATAGAAGTCTGCAAGGCTTTCTGGGCTCCCAGTCAAAGCTTTATTGAGTAACGTTTCGACTAATGAGTCTTCTTCAGAGTTTTCTTTTCTTTTATATTTAATTATCTATTATCTATTATTAGGATTATGAAATAGTGCTATTTTGGAGGTTAGTTGTAAGTAGGGTAATATTTTGATTACATTCTAGACACTTCTATAAAAACGTAAGTGTATACCAGTGAGGAGGGTGAAGTGCGAGGGACTTGTCATGGTGAGGAAGGGTGGTGTGACATAGGTTGCCTTCACTCCGTCCAGGGCCATCCTGTCCAGGTTCGGGGTGTCCACATCACGGTCGTAGTCCCAGCGGAAGCCATCAAAGGAGATGAGCAGCAGCTTGTTCCTGGAGGAGTCACTGCGGCCAGATCTCCCCCGCGGGGGAGCAGCAGCAGAGGGAGAGACAGCCAGGAGGCAGAGGAGGAGAGCCCAGCCTAACGGCATCATGATTGGAGCCTTTTTTGGAGGTAAAAAAAAACGATGTTCTCATACACATTCGGTAAAGTCCTGACTGAAGATTTGCTCCTTTCCTCCCCCCCACAAATGTCTTGTCTGTCTGTTTCTCTGATCAACTCAGAGAGCTTGTATTAGGCTTTTAAAGCACTGGATAAATCTCCACCTTCAGATCTTGTTCTCACTCCAGCACACCCGCTCTATGGCAGAGTTCCTACAGAAAGGCAGATAACACTATCTGTCTGTCTGTCTATCTGTGCACTCACACCCTCGAAAATTACACCTCCTATTGCAGTCTTTCAACTCTTAATTTCTTATCTTATCTCGTCATGTGCAGAATATCGTATATGGGCTGTAGGCTGTTGTGTTTTTGTATTTGGCAAGAGGGGATATACGCTGGATGAGGTGGATAAAGGTGACTTTCATAGCTTGATATAATTTGGCCCTCTCTGCACTCACAGTGCATAATCTGCTTTTTCCAGAAAGACAGAGCGAGGTTGACATTATGATGCTGATTTGCCATGTCAAATGAATAATTTATATACAACTACAGGTCGATTCCAGATTCTACACACTCCCAGAGCCTGTAATTTTTCATTTTTGTTGTCATTTGTCTGTAATGCCTCTATGGATATATTTTGAATGCATCATTCCTCACTTAACTTTTTTAAACCTTTTATTTATCAAGGGTAGGTTCGCTGAGCACGAATGCTCTTTTTTCTGCAACGCCCTGCTTCACACTCAAAATGATAATACTTAATACTTCTCATGTCCTGTTAACTCCATAACGACAACCATCTGCTTTGAATTACTTCTCTTTGCCCTTCAACACTAACAGCCCATGGGTCAGATATGATGGTGTAATCCTGAGACCTCTTCCAGTTACCTAGTTAACTCTTTAAGACCGGGAACATATCCGTGTCACTTTAGATTTCTTTGGCTATTCAAAAATAGCAGATCTACAAGCTCATAGCGCGGCACCGAGTGCCACGCTATGAGCTTGTAGATCTGCTATTTTTGAAAAATCATGAAAAGTTGACACACAGATGCGCTCCCTTCCCGGTCTTAATGGGTTAATAGATCAACAAAATGTTCTTTTAAAAAAAAAACCACCAGTATCAATATCTCAAGAGAAGTTCAGAAGGTCAATTGTCAGAGTTTCGATTGAAACTTTTGTTTATAAATCGTTATCCACTTCCCACACACAATACTAAACCAACTCTGGTATTAAGGACAAAGAACTGAATGACACAGACCACCAGGTGGGGACAGTGCTCCATGGACCAGTGATGAGGTTTTGGCCCGTCCATCAATCTCATTATCGAAACATCAATCCTGTCTCCTGCATAGAACCGCAAAATCCACAAAGTTCTCAACAACAGAGCCCTCTTGTTGTACCTCTGAATCGATTCCTCCTATTGTAGAATCTGTCCTGTATGCTCAGCCACAGTGATAAGATTCTGCTTTACTGTTGTCACGCTGCACCGTTTGGCAAATGTATCATATTATCATAATTTAACCCATTTAGACCTGAGGCCAGTTTTTTGAAAAAATATTTAGATTTAGTTTTTTTTATATATATATATATTTATTCAAAGATTTGCACAAATTTTCAAGATTTTAAAAAAAATAGTAGATCTACAAGCTCATAGCGCGGCACTCGGTGCCGCGCTATGAGCTTGTATATCTGCTATTTTTGAATAGCCAAAGAAACCTAAAATGAGATGCGTTCTAGGTCTAAATGGGTTAATGTATTTCTGAAATAATGTATGTATGAAATGTATGAATCCCTACAAAAAGAAAACATAAAAAAAAAGGTTTGAAAGTTATAATTGTTTGATTTGCATATGCTGGCTTAACTTGTTTCAGTGAGCAGAAGTTCACTTAATGATTGACGCAAAGCAGGGCTGGCTCTTAAATACATTTGCTGTGTCTACAATCAGGGTGTATATATAAAGGCTTTTCTAAACAGGTGTAGGCAGGGATTGACCAAATCCTTGTGGGTAAATCGCTGGTAATCTCTTCGCTGTATTTAAAAATGCTGAGGTGGAATTTGAGTTACTAAGAAGTTAGATGTATGCAAAGAATGTAGCCAGACAATCATGAAGACATTTTTTTTTTTACTTCATGGATTAAGTGCAATCCCTTGATGGTATTTAATACGTTTCATTAAAAATTGCACATTAATGAAACCTGGGAGGATTTTTACCATCTGGCTAAACAGTCACACACGGAACAGGGATCAGTATGTGATTCCTCAGCACTGGCTAAAGTATTAGTATTAATTATACATTATTTTAATTCAGAACAAATGGATTCATTATTAGTTTCCGGTGTTGTCGTGGATGAATTCTAAACCGGCTATACAAGGCTTTAGTAGTAAACAGGGACATGGCCTTGTTTCACCTGTAAGCTCACATAGAGGGTCTGTTATTGATAAATCCTCACATTCTCTGTGCCCTGACACTCCAGCAGTTTGCACCTTGTCATCTCAGTATAAATGACAAAACTAAAAATACTACTAAAAGGAATCTTCCACTTCCCCTGTGGTGATTTATCCAAACATATTGATGTTATCTGTCCATGAAAACTGTCTATCACAACAGCTGAGGGCACAGCTCTTGGATTTCTCCTCTTGCCTTGGCCCTGCTGCAGGCTGGGGTTCAATCTATGAGGACAGATCACATTCGTGAGAGAGGAAATTATACATCCATATGCATGAAGGGTTACTGGATTCAGAATTAGTTGTTGAGGCCTGTCTGTTGGGACAAGAGACTTGTCAAAGGCAATAAAAGAGGGCACGCGCGCGCATGTCCCTGACATGCATGAACAAAAATCAATATCAATGAGCTATCTCGCTTGATTGTGCCTGACCTGAGAGCTCTCAGGTCCCCTTACCACGTCTAAAAAAATGATCCTAGTGTCCTCTGTCTCCCTCTGGTGCACGTGGACTGCAAGAGCTTGCAGTGGATAACTAAGAAACCGACATAGATGGCAGTAATTGGGGATCATGTGGGTGTGTGTATTTGCATGCTTGTTGAGTGGGCGGTGAACGTATGCTTCTACTCCTGAGATTCTGAAATTACATGTTAATTCTGAGAGAGCGAGTGAGCGAGCGAACGAGAGAGATTAACTAGAAAGATAATGAACCAACATCCATCCATGTGCCCACCATCTGTAACCCCTGGTAGCCCTTGGCAGTGTAATGTCTCAGTGTTTTACTGCCGACACATGCTTCTACCTCTTCTCCTGCTCAGTAAGCCACAAGCACTTTAATTACCTGCAATTAAGAGCCAGCTCGTTAGAGAAGGAGCGCTAGGAATGGCAAGCAGGAAGGGAAAAAGAGAGGAGTCGAGAGGAAAAACTCAACAGCTGCCGATGGCTGTGCAACTTGCACACTATGGCTGGTGTTTGTGTTTGGGATGTAAATCTGCTACGTTATGACTTATGTCTCTTGATGAAAGTCAGCTCAGCAAGAGGCTGTTTCTCCACCGTTACCCACACATAAAATGAAGCTGGCAGCAGCCTTCCAGGCAGCACTTCTGTAAACGCTCCCTGAGGCTGAAGAAGGTGCCCCAGCTCTGGAAGACCTCCTGCATTGTCCCAGTGCCCAAGAAGGGCCATACTAGGCCAGTTTGCTGACGTCACACTCCGTGAAGATCTTCCAGAGACTGCAGCACCCTAGTGAGTGACTGCCTTTGCATATAAGGCACGCGCCTGGAGACAGAGGGACAGAGCGAGCTGTTCTTCATGAGGAGGCTCAGGTCATTCAACCTGCAACAGGCTGCTACAGATGTTCTACACAAGAGATGCCAGCAAATTGAACAAGCTGGTGAGGAAGCCTAGCTCTGTAGTTGGAGTCGAACTGGACAATCTAGAGTTGTTTGCAGAGGGGAGGATGAGGAAGCTGGACGCTATCCTCTTTGATGAGGTAGCAAAGATGAAGCCACAGACTCATCCCTTTTCGGGCACACCACAAATTGCTTTGGCAGTCCCTTGTGCTAGTAGCTGTCAAGCTCCACAACCATGCTTGACCCCATCTGAGAACTTTTACGATCTGCTCTGTCTGCTGCTGATGTTAGACCTTTGGTTACTGACTTGCATGGACTCTGGCACACTTGCACACAGACTACAAGAATGTACATTGCATGACTTTAGATTATGCCTGTTAAGGATAAACTGTTGAGAGACTGTACTGAAATTGTACATACTCATCCAGATGCTCAATTAAAAAAATCGGACGGAAAAATATACGTACATATGTAGCCTATATGTGTGTGTGTGTGTGTATATATATATATAATATATATATATATATATATATATATATATATATATATATATATATATATATATATATTTAAAAAAAGTCTGAGTGGAAAATATATGTACATATGTAGCCCGTGTGTGTGTGTGTGTGTGTGTGTGTGTGTGTATGTATATATAATTACACACACACACACACACACACACACACACACACACACACACACACACACACACACACACACATACATATATGTGTATATATATACACACTCAGCTACATTTTTATTATTAATCTTGGTTTGGTTCTTGACTCTTACCTGTACCTCTCCTGTTTTTTATTGTCACTGTTGTTGCTGCTATGACACCTGAATTTCCCTCTGGGGATCAATAATGGTTTATCTTATCTTATACAGTATGTACAAGCTGTAGCCTATAGTGTGTGAGTGCATGTGTACACACACGCTCAGCATTGTGTATGCATTTACACAAACAGTTTTTTCATGTGCATGCATGTCTGTAACCATGGAATTGATTTTTTTGTTTTGCGAATGCGTGTTAGTGTGTGTATGTGCAAGAGAGAGACAAACGGAGAGTAAGAAGTGGGAGAGAATGTGTGTGTGTGTGTGTGTGTGTGTGTGTGTGTGTGTGTGTGTGTGTGTGTGTGTGTGTGCAAGCGCAGTGCTGTCGCCCTAGTCTGTGCTGCTTTGACAGTGATATATGGGTAATTTAAAAAGTCGTTCTTTTCCACAGAGCGGTCTGCAGTCAGACCAGCCAACCGCAGCCCATTCCCCTACAGCACTGAGAAAACTCATCTACATCCACTCCAACACACACACACACAGAGCTAACGTACCATGCACGCCGACATCGCTGTGTATAAACAAATGCATGTTCTCGCAGTCCTCGTACAAACCACTTTCCGTGAACTTTTATGCCTTTGCCTCCGTTATTATTAATTCGTGTCCACCTATACACTGTGTATCGCCAGACCTTTTCCTTTTGATTGTTCATTGCTAGTCTGTTTGCAGATGTGGGCTTCGTTGCCATGTGACCTCAGTGCCTCCAAGATGGATGTCCAATGGCAGAGGTCAGCGTTGTTGTCCTGGAAACCATCTACTCTGGTCTTCAGCCTCCACGCTTCAGGCCATAACTAAGTAAGGAATACAGCGGCTTTGTGTGTGTGTGTTTGTGTGTGTGTGCTCACATGTATGCTTGCGTGCATGTTGGTAGATGGCGCCATATGATTCAGTGTGGCTGGCTCCTGGCCTAGACAGACCTGATCACCTCCAACTTGGTTATTTAAGATGCACACGCACACACACACAAACATGCAGAAAGATATGTTTTTCATCCATACTACTGTCACACACATGCATATCCTCCATACCGCCACATCTAGCAAAACATTTAAACATTATTGTGATGCCCCACTGTCTTTAAGTTATCCATTAATGAGTGACGTCTGGTAACATGCTACCCTGGAACCTCTTCTCTATCTGTCTTTTCCTCTTCCTTTGGCTTTCAACAGTTCCCGTTTCCCTCTGCACAAATGAGAAAAAAAAAAGTGAAACCAGCTGAAATCCTCATTCTCTTATTGTTTTCGGGTTTCTCTGTGTGTGTGTGTGTGTGTGCGTACGTGTGTGTGTGTGTGTGTCTCTCTCTCTCTGTCTGCCAGTGGAGTGGTCCATGCAGACAGCAGGGCTTCCCTCCTGTTGGGTCTGTGATGGATGAGAGCTGTGTGTGATCACTCCAGGATGACACACACCCCTAATCCTCTCCTCTTCCGTCGCCTCCCATCTCTCCTCTCTTCCTCTTCTCTTCTCTTCCTTTTCTCCCACTCCTTCTCTACCTTTTGGCGTCGTCCCACCTGTCCAGTTTGAGGAGATAAGTCCAGGGGTTAATGCTCATGTTCTCGCGGTGTCTTTGCTATACCACGGTGACAGATCGTGACAGGATGCTCGTGGGAAATGCAGTATGTTTATGCTAATCTCTCCCTGTTAGGCTGGTGGCGTGCCCCCACCCCACCCCGCCCCGCCAAGCCCCCAAACCCCACCCCCTCCTCCAAGGCTGTTCCCTGCATCCTAAACAACAAACCTTGATGTTGGATATTCAGCTATATCCAGTCGTCCTACTGTATGTCCTACTGTATCTATCAGGATAGTGACTGTCGAACATATCCGTTCAGATACATTGTCATCGATGGCCCCCCTGTAAGAAGAATAAGTGGCAGGCTCAGCCAGCAGGGACATACCAAGGCTTCGCCTGGGGGGGGGGCGGCGTGGGTGAATGCAAACTCTGGGATCAGTCGTCGGATGGTTGGGTTGTTATTTCTATGACACAGTGTATGTGCTTGTATCTATCTGTGTTTGCATTAATATGTATGTATAAAGGGGATTAGGCTGTGTGTGTGTGTGTGTATGTGATTGATAGTCATCAGTCATTGGCCGAGGCAGCGATGGAAGGCTCGTAAAGGTTGCTCTCCATGAATCAGAGGTGAGCAGCCGGCCCAGCCCAGCCAGATTGATGAGGGTCCAACGCATGGTTAAGTCTCATTTCATTTACAAGCACCAGCTAACACACACACAGGGAGAGAGGAGAGGGGAACATGGGGCTGTCGGTGTGTGTGCCTGTGTCTGCATGCATGTGTACGCACATACCTGTCTTTGTATGTGTCTAGCATGCACGTGTACATAACTGTTTGTGTGCATGCGTGTGTGTGTGGTGTTCATGGGCCTCTGAGAGGGTCAAATACCCCCTACTGGTCTGGTGGTTTAATAGAATAGTAAAATCCCCTTGGCCACAGGCCCGTTAAGGAATAATAGGCTGGTTGACATGGATTGATTGCTGCCCATTGGCAGGTTTGATCGGCAGAGCTTTTAAAGCCTCCTTAGAACACCGTTTCCCAGAAGGCCCTGGGAAAAAGCCGGTGATGGAGGGAAGCAAACAGATTGGATGCTTTTATAGTCATGTTCACATGGAGTTGGTGGCTCAACATTTATATTGAGACTTTTCCATGCAATGAAAAGTCCTTTCCTTTATTTAGATAATATTGGAGAGACAGGCGCAGCTACGGCATGGCGTCTTCAACGCTTTTCAAGCGAAGGAGAGAAAGATGAAGCAGGGACCGCCACTACATATATTACAGCCTACATTGTGTAAAATTTTGTTGCACGTGAAACTTTTAATTATTTTTGAAAAGAAAGCCTTCAAAGAGGAGCCGCTTGATAAGAGGCTTTCAAAGCAAGCTCGCCATATTTAGCTGATTGTCTCATCAATGTCTGTTGACTGTTGAGAGCTTTGAGACTGGCTTGGAAGTGTTCAACAGATTTCTCTTTTAAGTGCCTATGCGTTGCCTCCAAGCGATGCCTGCAGCTTTGATGGCTGCATAGATGTAAGATGTTTGTTTGTTATGTTGTTTAGACATTATCTTTGCTAATAATATGTTGTATTCATGTTAACCCATTAAGACCTGAAACGTATCTGTGTCACTTTAGATGTCTTTGGCCAGTGCCGCACTATGAGCTTGTAGATCTGCTATTTTTTAAAAATCTTGAAACTTTTTTTGTGATTTTTTTTTCAAAAAACTGAATCACCTCAGGTCTTAACACATTCCATGCCAGAGTTTAATCTCATAATGTACTCACCAGTGCCAGCGTTTTATTGTTGTTTTTTTGTTTTTTTCATGTCGCCACAGACCAGGCTAAATAAGTTAAAAGTGCGCGTTCATTTGGTTCTAAACACACAGCGGATCTGTGAGAAACGGCCAGCGAAAATAGTTTCCAAATCCGAGCCGCCATCTTGAAGATACAGCGGATCAACGCTAAACAGTGATCAGCGAGGAGAAAAACAACAACCGAGAAAATCGAGTTTTAAACAGGATCCCAGACAGGAAGCGGATACGATCGAAAAAAACGGAACCCGAATAATTCTGTTTCCGACCGGAAACGGAAATGGATAAAAAAAAATCGGAAAGTGCACCTGGGGCAATTTCAATGGGAATCGGCGGTTCGCGTAGATCTACGCGATTGGCATTCAATGTGTTAATTGGTTAACTCATTAACCGCCAGAGTTAAAACATCGTCTATATAGCTGCCCTTGCCAGCGATTCCGAGCGTTTTCACTTACCTTTAAACGATCCACCCGCCGATCGCTTTAAAAGACCTTGTAGAGTCTGGTAGAATCGGAGGTAAAACTAAAAAGCGGTGCCGTCGCGATAATCCGTTCCATAGTTATTGGCAGTTGGAATGTAGCTTGTTTTCACCAAAAAGCTACAGAAAGCAGAGACATTTTTATTTTATAAATCCTATACACAGTAACTAAACCATCTTATATAACAACACAGAGATTTAGAAAAAAATCTACTAAAAGCAAGAGTGAAGAAATAAGTCTTAAAATAATGTGCTGTATGACGCCACTCGCCGAAAAACAGCTGATCTACAAGCTTACACGATGAAGTATAAATAAATTAAGCATTGCATTGCATTGCATTACATGACAGTGCTGTGAATATAAAGTGTCATATCTAGTGGTCTGACTCAACACTGATGTTTACTTATTGTTTACAGTTAATAAAGTCTTATTTAAGTTGACCTCACTGAGTCACTGCCATAAGGTCTTGGGTGACAAACTTCGCCAGATGTTAAATTAACACTTGGAGTTCTCCCTATGCTAGCATTCAGGCTGGCTGTATACATTATAACACAAAACTCTTATTACCTTTGCACTGCAAGAATCTGGGCTATATATTGCGATTTATTAAAACAAAGTTGAGTTTTATACAATCAAGCGGTGGGATCTGCATCTGTATTTATCCCAGTGCCTTTAACATCAAACATCATAGCACTACAGATTGCAGCTGTTGAATTTTCATATGGATAACCTTGGAAACTATTTAACAAGTTTCTCTTTTTCCTCTTTTCATCCGACACACACACACACACACACACACACACACACACACACACACGCACAGGCACAGGCACACACCTACCTGCTAGGGCCAGTGTTAGTATTGAGTGGAGATGTGAGCCTCACGGCTCCCCTGCAATCTACTGACATTGATCTGAGAGAAAGATCAAACTCTGGCCAGACACTCCCAGGAATCCTGCTTTTCATTAACTCCGTCTGTGTGCGTGCGTGTGTGTGTGTGTGTGTGTGTGTGTGTGTGTGTGCGTGTGTATGCCACGAGCGTGTTGGAATCTCAAGAATATCTGAATATTTCACGCTGCATCCTAGGTGATATGAGTATAAATCTGATTTGGTAATACTTCTGTGAGGCATGTGCGCAGCAGGCTGTGACAGCTACCTCCTCTGTGTGTTTGTGTGTCTGTGTGTGTGTGTGCGTGCGCGTGCGCGGAGGAGGTCTGTGCAGGTTACTCCAGTCACCGGTATAGGGTCATGGTGGCACCACCAAACCTGATAAGCGCATTAGACCAGAGAGACAGAGACAGACGGCCTTCAGACCAAGTCAGCCAGACAACCTGTCCTTAAAGCCCACCCGCCTGCAGGGCTCAAAGCCAAACGCGTATCCTCAATTTATCTCCTAACCTCTTAAGCCCTATTTTATACTTTGTCGTACGATGGTGCCCTCACAAAATTGGGGAAAATAGACGGCCGTGTTTTGTGTTTGTATTTTTGAAAATTAAATAGGTTTAACCCATTTAAGACTGGGAACGCATCTGTGTTTGATTGAAATTGATTGACATTTTTATTAGGCAAAATAATGTAAAACAACACAGTTACATTTATAATACTTTTGTCTAAAAGGTCTGACCAAAAAAGTCCTCGCGGACTTGTTTCCGTTGGGGTCCTTGAATTAATTTCATAGACATATATAGTAGCAACCAAACAGTTCAAATCAACATAAAAATACAGAGAAAATACTATATACTATAAAAACGATATAAATAAAAAAAAAGCATGAAAAATAAAAAATATATACAAAAAATGGGGAGGGGGGGTCGTCTGTCTACCGGGAGACTGGTACTACCTCCTCTTATGGCCTCCAGAAAGATGAGTTTTTAGGGCTGTTTTAAATGAGCCCAGCTAACTGCATTTTTTGAGGGATGGGGTTAGACTATTCCATACCTTGGTGGCCGTGCTGTAGAAGGAGAATTTGCCCATGTTTGTTTTATGGGTGGGTGGTACCAGATTGTTATTTACGCTCCCTCTAGTTTCGTGACTGTGGGTGTCACTAACTTTTTGGAGGTATTTAGACAGATATGCGGGTATAGGGGGCATTTCGGGCAAATCTGCATTTACAATTTTGAAGACCAGTCCCATTTTTTGTTGTTTAACCCTGTCTTCCACCCTGAGCCAGCCTAGGCTGGCAAAGTGAGTGGGAAAGAGGTGGGTCATGGGCCCCAGTCCGAGAAGTAGTCGAATCAGTTTGTTTTGGCAGGTTTGAAGCTTAGTCTTCAGTGACACTGAGGTGTTGGAGTACCAAGAGGAGCAAGCATAGTCAAAAAGGGGCTGAATCAGGGCCCCTGAGAGGGGCCTGAGGGTTGACAAAAGAGGAAACTCTGCCCATAAATCTGGTTCTCTGGTTTACTCTTTTGACCACCTTTGTTGCCATGCTTTCTCCTGTCAGGTATTTGTCAAGAATACATCCCAAATAGGTAATCTCTTCTTTGCTAGAGATGATTGTGTCATCGACTTTGACCTTGAAGTCATTTACCTTCATCCTACTGAGGGAATGTTTGGTCCCAAAGAGAATGGATTCCGTTTTCCCAAGGTGTAGTGACAGTTTATCGGTAAGCCAGGTACGGATTTTGGAAAGTTCGGAGCTGAGAGCTTCCTCAACTTGCAACTTGTACCCTCCAAGTAAGATCTCATCATTTAGTGATGTGCAATCAAAACCAATCGCCCTCAGCTTATCAAGTAGAATTGAGTGGTTTACAGTGTCAAACGGCTTTTGGAGGTCCAGCATGACCATGCCGCAGTATTTGCCCGAGTCTACCTCACGTTTGATGTAGTCGGTCAAATACAGTAGGCATGTGTCAGTGGAGTGGGATGTTCTGAAGCCCGATTGGAATTCAAACAGTTTACGCTCGCCGAGGTAGCTGTTGATTTGTTCTTGGATTAATCGCTCTATGGCCTTTGAGATGGAACAAAGGATGGAAACAGGCCTATAGTTGCCAGGATCTAGTTTGCTTCCTTTTTTATATAGAGGGATTACTCTTGCCAACTTGAATTCTTGTGGGACGTGACACTGACTGATGGATAAGTTTGTAATGTGGGCTACTATGGGAGCAATGGAGACCGCTGCGTCTCTGAGGAATCTGGTGGGGATCTTGTCAAGGCCGGTGGCCTTGTTTGGCTGTAGGGCGAGGAGTTTGTTTTGCACATCATCAACATCATCAGTCATTACAGGTTTGAATGAGAAGGAATCTTTTTTAGCCCCTAGTTTCTCATAGTGAGCTTGGATGTGGTCTGGGCCATACAGACCTGAATGCTGGGGGAGTTTGTTTACCAACTGGGTTGCAACTGTGGTGAAGAAACTGTTAAAACAGTCCGCTACCAATTGCTTGTCGGTAATGAGCGAGCCACTTGAGATAATGCAAATGTTTGTAGATTTTGTCTGAATTTTTCCGTTGCAGCCTAATTGTTTTAGTGCCTCCCACAGTTTTTGTGGGTGGCTTTTGTTTGCCTCTATGTTCTCATTTAAGAAATTCTTTTTGGCATTTCTGATGTCATTTTAAGAATCTTTGGCTATTCAAAAATTGCAGATCTCTGCTATTTTTTTTAAAATCGTGAACATTTGTGCAAATCTTTGAATATATATATATTTTTTTAAAGCGAGCATTTGTAACTCAAATCTTTGCTTCTGGGGGGGGGGTCCCTGGAACAAAATATTTTGAGATGGGGGTCCGCGGCCAAATGCATATCAGTGTGCAGTTTTGACATGAAAAAGTTTGAGGACCACTGATATAGCAAAAAAACCAGTAGAATGGGCCTCAGGCCTCAGTGGGTTAAGGAGGTTAGAGGAGACTCTGGGGCATCATTCTGTAAACAATTAGACGGCTGTCCTGACCATTAACGTTGTGAATGTCCTTTACAGTATGTGACGTTGCCCTGGGAGACATAACATAAACTATCAGTGTTAGCTGACTAGCTTACAGAAAATTGGTTTGTTTATTTTATTCATTTATTATTATTAATATTGTTTTGTGTTTTAAATTGACTGTAGTGGGGTAAACAGACAAGGATGTTGACCTATAGACCTATTCTGACAGGATTGTATTGGCCTATTGGAGGTCCTGTAATTGGAGTTATTACATTATCATGAGTCTCACATTTCACAAGTTTTCAAATGTATACAAATTGTTTGAAAATAGACGATCTACAAGCTCACAATGTGCGACGCATTGTGAGCTTGTAGATCGGCTATTTTCAAAAGCCAAAATGTATATAGGGCTGAAGTGGTTAATGTATGTTTTGTAATAATATAAAAAATCTACAAAGTAACTAGTAACTAACATTTTCAAATAATTGTAGTGGAGTAAAAGTACAATATTTGCCTCTGATATGTAGTGGAATAGAAGTAAAAGTACTGAAAATTGGAAATACTCCAGTAAAGTAAAAATACCTCAACATTGTACTTAAGTACAGTACTTGAGTAAATGTACTTAGTTACTTTACACCACTGCATACAGTATATTCAACCATTCCTCACACATTCACACACCCATCCATTGGGGCAGCAGTGGCTCAGGAGGTAGAGCGGCCGCTTGGGAATCGGACGGCTCCCTGTTCGATTCCCGGGCTCCCCCTACAGTACGCGCTACTGTCGATGGGTCCTTGAGCAAGACGCTGAACCCCCTACCTGCTCTCCATGAGCTGGTTGGGGCCTTGCATGGTTTCCTCTGCTATCGGTGTGTGAATGTGTGTGTGAGAAAGGGTGAGAGTAATTTTAAATATTTAAATATAATTGCACCATTTAGCATTTATATAAATGCACCATTTACCTACGGCAAACCATGCAAGTCACCAACCTGATCATTTAAGCATTTAACCCATTCAACCCGGGAATGCATCGGTTTCATTTTAGCTTTTTTTTGCTATAACCATTATTTGATACTTTGGGCTATTCAAAAATAGCAGATATATCTCTGTTAATCTTGAAAATGTGTGCAAATCTTTGAATATATATATTTTTAAAGCAATGTTTTTTTTACTCAAATCTTTGCTTCTGGGGATTCTACAAATGTCTTCTAAATCCTAACATTTTGTTTTGAAAAAAAAAAACTTATGTTGCTATAATATCAGTGGTGCTCTAAACTTTTTTCATGTCAAGGATCCCCAAAATGATATGTATTTGTCCGCGGACCCCCCCATCTCAAAATATTTTGTTCCAGGGACCCCCACCAGAAGCAAAGATTTGAGTTAAAAATGTAAATATATATTCAAAGATTTGCACACATTTTCACAATTTGTTTTTCAAAAATAGCAGATCTACAAGCTCATAGCGCGGCACTCGGTGCCGCGCTATGAGCTTGTATATCTGCTATTTTTGAATGGCCAAAGAAACCTAAAATGACACCGACGACACCGTTTCCCGGACTGAATGGGTTAAGGTTTCAGTGTCTCGCTAAAGGACAATTTGACGTGAAGCCAGCAGGAGCCGGTGATCGAACTGGGGAACCTTCAGATTCCTAGCACTAGCAGCCACTCTGTCTCCTGAGCCACTGCTGCCAATACTAGTCCCGTGTGAAGATACATCTCAGTCATTTAAGCAAGTCTCTTTTTGGCACACAGATTTCTTTTCAGATTGAGTGGAGACTCTGTTGTGCGTCGCAATCATTTTATGAACTTGCAATCAACCTCCCAATTATGAAGGGCTATAGCGTGGACCCCCCATTAGAAGTAGGAGCAAACTCAAAGCTCTCAGGAGAGCAAAATCTTGAAAAACTGTCACTAATTCCTCCGGTAATAGAGTGCTACAGGGATAACTTCATTTATGTTGGCCAGCCCCGAAGTTACTCCCACCATGGGTTCCTACCAAAACTTTCCAATGGAATTTCAGCCTTTTTTTTGGGATGAATTTAAGAAAATAAGCTGTGTACCAAAAAAAAGGCTTTTGATTCTCACACGTTTTGTTAAACAAGATCATCTTCACAAAACTCAACATACTTTTTTTGAACAACAAACCTTATAAAAATGTATAGAAGTGTTAAATAAAAGCACACATCAGCTTTATAATTCACGGTTGAGATATTGACTGCCGTGATTTATGTCACAGAAAAGAAAGATTTATGTCACTGAAAGAAATATTAAACACTTTTAGGGTTATAATAACCACAGGGTTTTAGGACTATGATTGGGACTATACAAACTGTAGCACTCTATTTAAGTGGGATTATCCTGTCGAATTACCCTGATAAGTCAAAATGATATTACAGACAGGAAAAAACGATTCCGCCACAATAAGACATAAGACCGGCACAGATAAACTGTAGATATAACTACTTCTCCCAAGTGAGTGACACCCACAGCCACAATACGAGAGGGAACGACAACGATCTGATACTATACCCAAATATAGGACAAACACGGGAAAATTCTCATTCTACTACTCTGACACCAAAATGTGGAATGCTCTGACACCAAGAGATAAGAGATGTCTGAGTAACAAAAATATGAATGACAAAACCAAGTCTACTGTAAGCAACTAGTTGAAAAACAGAACAATTTATAATGTCAATTTGTGGTTGGTGACTAGTCTATATGGTGGGGGGGGGGGGGGGGTGGAGCAGTGTCATGGTAGCTTGGGTTGATTTCAACCGTATGCACGTACAGTATGGTTAGATCCTAAAAGAGCTCTCAGAAGAAGCAGGAAAGGGAAGTTTCTGGCTCTGGCTACAAAGAAGGGACAACAGTCGGGGGGGGAATCGAGAATCCACGTAGCGTAAAAACACCTGACCGTCGAAATTCATATATGTGAATGAAGGGGCGAAACATCAGCGAAGGATGGGCTCCCAGCTGAAGACCCTGCATGCACGCGGCTGGTGGTGTGCCGTCAGGCAGGAATGCCTCGCATGAACCTGTCTAACAAAACTAGCTGTGCATAATAGATATCATAACAATGTATTTATGTAGTAAAGGGCAAAGGCATGTGGATTAATGACAGGAGAAAGAGCACCCAAGCAAATGTCTTCGTGTTAATTTGACCCAAACGGGTTTACCCATTTTACTGCGCAGATAGGAGGCTTTGAGGTCACACACGGTCACAAGTAATAGGTAACAGTGTTAGAGTACATGCCACCTGTCCCCCTTTTCAACAATGGCTCTCTAACGCTTACCGTGCCAGTGTGACGTACACACACGAGAGAGCGATGACTTTCAAGGAAGAACGAGTGAGAGAGAGAGAGAGAGAGAGAGAGAGGCAGAGAGAGACGAGAGGAGAGGCTCAGCCCTCCTTTTCTCTGTCTAAGTCTTTCATATCGGGAGGAAAAATGAAGTGATCGATTTTCTGTCTGTTTCTGTCTCTGCTGGGAATATTAAAACAGACAGTGAGGTTTCACACACGCCCACCACTCCCCCATAACCCCTTCCATTGCCCTCCTCTCCTCCTCCGTTCTCCTCCTCCTCCTCTCTCAGTGTTTCTCTCTCTCTGCTCCTGAACTTCGCTCTCACCGCGCCCCCCCCCCCCCCCCCGCCCTCTTTGTACCACTTTCTTCGAGACGTCTTTTATCCAGCAACCTTCCCCCCCCCCTGCACTCCCAACCCACTTCTTCTCATCTCCGTCCTCTCTTAACTCCTCCATTAGGAATCCTACTCCTCCTGGCACCTTCCCCTCCGTCCTCCTCCTCCTCCTCCTCCTCCTCCTTAACCTGCCTTTCCTTAACCCATTCAATCCGGGAACGCATCTGTGTCATCTTTAAGATTTCTTTGGCTATTCAAAAACAGCAGATCTACAAGCTCATAGGGTGCAGCGCTATGAGCTGGTAGATCTGCTGTTTGTGACAATTTGTGCAAATCCTTGAATATGTATATTTTTAAAGCGAACATTTGTAACTCAAATCTTTGCTTCTGGGGGGTCCCTGGAACTAAATGTTTGACAAATGTTCGCTTTAAAAATATAAATATATTCAAAGATTATTCTTTTTTTTAAATATATTTTTGGGGCTTTTTCTGCCTTTTTATTGAGAGGAAATGGGGAGAGATGGGAGGGTTGACACACAGCAAAGGCCGCCGGGATCGGGAGTCGAACCCGCGACACGCTGTAAGACTGCTTTACCAATCCATGTGGTTTTGCGCCTGGACTGCAAGGCCAGCGGGCACCCCCCATATTCAAAGATTTTAACACATTCTCACGTTTTTCAAAAATAGCAGCTTGTGTGCCACGCTATGAGCTTGTATATCTGCTATTCTTTAATAGCCAAAGAAATCTAAAATGACACGGATGCGTTCCCGGTCTAAATGGGTTAAATCCTCTTGATACCCCCCCCGCCCCCCCTCCCCGCCCCCGCCCAAGGAAGGCTCATTCCATGTGGTAATTCTATCATATACCTTATATATATATTTTTTAAACATGACCCCTGTCAGGGCCCTTTTTCTCAGGGGTCGATGGGGAAAGGTGCTTTTGATGGCAGATTGAAGTAAAGGATAGACAGAGGGAGAGAGAGAGGGAGGGAGGGAGGGAGGGAGGGAGGGCGAGTTGCCGGGCTCATTCATAGCCCCAGGCACAGGCCTGTCAAGTAGGACCCTTCCAACCGCAGCCTCTCACTTTCCCCTCCCAGTGTTTGCCTCCACTTCCATGCTGATCTGAGGGGCTGGGGAATGGAGAGAGAGAGAGGCCTGGGAGATGGGTTGCCAGATCTGCTGATTATAATTTCCCCGCAAGATCTTGGTTTGAAAATAGCCGATCTACAAGCTCCCAACGCGTCGCATCGCGACGCGTTGGGAGCTTGTAGATCTGCTATTTTCAAATAGCTGATGTATTATGTTAAAGTGCTCATGTGGCCCATAGTCGCTTCTTTTGGGCTGGTTTGACCTAGACCTGGTTGCTTGTTTCTCTCACAGAATCTGGCAACACTGCCTGGGAGATGGATGAGAGAGCGAGGGAGAGAGAGAGAGAGAGAGAGAGAGAGGAGGTGATGTATATGAGAGTGTGAGCAGGCCGTCTTCTTCACAGGCTGGAGTTTTGCAAGTGTAGCGCTGTGGTCGGTGAATAAGAAATGGGCTGCAACATCCATCATGAGCACAGGTCTTGAATATCTAATAAAAAAAGCTGAGTAAGTTTTGAACTGACTGACTTCACACAGACATCGTTAGAGCTATATCACCCTGTTGCTGCTGATGGTGTGTTTGGCCTTGGACCGCTGTGTTCAAGTGTGTATGCACGACGTGCATCTGTGCAGGATCCCCCCCACCGCAGGTGTGTTTTGGACCAACCGCAGGAAAACGTGTACCTACAAAAACAAACCGATGTGCAGCATACTGTGTACATACATGGCTACTTTGACTTTGACCTTTTTCTTACATAGATTTTCACCCGGATCACCCGGTTTTCTGAAAAAAAACGTATGTTTCTATATCAGTGGTGCTCAAACTTTTTCATGTCAAGGAGCCCCAAAATGATATGTGTTTGGCCGCCGACCTCCATCTCAAAATGGTTTGTTCCAGGGACCCCCCAGAAGTAAAGAATAGAGTTAAAAATGTTCGCTTTAAACAATATATTTTCAAAGATTTGCACACATTTTCACGATTTTTCTAAAATAGCAGATCTACAAGTTCATAGCGCGGCACTCTGTGCCACGCTATGAACTTGTAGATCTGCTATTTTTGAATAGCCAAAGTGTAAAATAATGCTTTTTAGCTCAAATCAAGAAGTGACACAGATGCGTTCCAGGTCTTAATGGGTTAATCCTTATCGGATCGGATCAGATTTTCTAAATCCTACATGATAAAGGATACGTCAATCCAGCCAAGTCCCAGCTTTTCAAAACAATTCAGGATAGGATCAACCTGATCCAATTTTTTAAAGATTACTAGATCCTGAATATCGGTGATTTAAACACTTAAAAGGACGACTTCACCCATTTAAAACCTATCTTCATGTTATTGGTCCTCACTAGTGCTCATTATAATATGGTAAAAGTTTTGTCCAATGTGTCTCAGAGGAGGGCTGTGGACAGTTCAGAAATCCGTCTACCAGTGACATCATCGATGGGGAATCCAAGCTAATAGAAACGGTAGGCTTTCTATTCCTGGACAGTTAGCATGCTATAATGGAAGCCATTGTTCTTGCGTTAATAAAAATCAATATATATATATATATATATATTTTTTTTACAATCTTGTTTGATGAATCTAGCATGTTTTTTTTTTTTTTTTTTTTTAATTTAAATTTTTATCCCACGATTTTGTAACCCTATTTTTTACACCCAGTGCCAATTGTCTATGTAATCCTGGGCACTACCTTCCCTCTGCCAACCTAGGGAGGCCAGGGCCGAGCTCATGCCTCCTTCAATGCATGAGAGCCAACTGACCTTCTTGTCACCTGACAGGGGAGAGTTTCCCTGGTTGGACGTAGCGCGTGGAAGGAACACGTTATTCCAACCAGTTCCCTTCCCCTCCATCAGGCGCCCCGGCTGGCCAGGGGGAGGCAGTATAGTGACCAGGATTACTGCATGTTTTTGTGAGGGTACCTACCCTAGGAGACACGGGGAGAACATGCAAACTCCACACAGAAAGGCCCTTTCGCCAACCCCACCTAGGGTATGGGCACTGATGACGCGGAGGAGAGAACACACCCCCAGCGCCCACAGCATCCCCTGCAGGAATCGAACCCAGGACCTTCTAGCTGTGAGGCGACAGCACTACCGACTGTGCCACCGTGAATCTAGCATGTTAAAAATGGAGTTTGAAGTTGTAATGGGTTTGTATAGGAAGGGGGCGTGTCTGATAAAATGAATATCAATGATCTAAATACTGAATCAAGCAACTTAAAAACTGTCTGGGGGGGCTCACAAAAGCCTGAGTAGACTATAAAATGACCTACATTTTTTTTGTAAAAGTGAAATATCCCTTTAACATTACTGTCAATGAGGTACTGCCCCAGCGTACAAAATGGTGTAGTCCCACTGGGATTTTCAGTGTGGGGAGGGAGTCGGCTGAGAACCCAGCAGGTGCTGCTGGCGGGCTTTGTCTTTGTAGGTACTCAGGCATTGTGTAAACCGCCAAAGGTGACTGTTTTCTGCTCTGTTTTGGCTCCTTCGTATCCGAACTCCATTCTCTCCTCAGCTGTGCCAGTTCATCATGCACTAGCACTCAAGTTGGCACTGATTGGTCAGCTACTGCCTTATCAGCCCTATAGGGCTGATAACAGTATGGCTTATCACCCTCTTGGTTCCTTGTACCTCTCCAAAAATAGGGTTGTGAGCTCAGTGTTGTGTGAGGCCTTAAACCCCAGTTCCCATACCAGGGGGTGCTGGTGGCTGTCTGGATCATTCTAATATCCACTGTTAAGGTCCTTACACACCGGGGGCGTTTTTTTCATGCGAATAATAAGTTTTTTTTTAAAACCTTATAAAGTCAATGCTAGCTTCCACATCAGTTTCGCGGAGCGAAAAAGCGTCTTTTATTTATTCGGACCGAGTCCGAATTATGCGTATATTCGCATAATCGCCTGTGTGTAATGACCTTTAGATTTGGTTGAAGATCTGTGTTGCCTCTTTTGTACTATCCCACTTAACCCATTAAAACTTGGGACGTATCTGTATAATTTTTTGATTGCATCGAGTGCCGTGCTATGAGCTTGTAGATCTGCTATTTTTGAAAATGTGTTAAAAATGTGTGCAAATCTTTGAATATATTTTTATATATATTTTTAAAGCGAACATTTTTAACTCAAATCTTTGCTTCTGGGGGTCCCTGGAACAAAATATTGGGGGTCTGCGGCCAAATACATATCATTTTGGGGGTCCTTGACATGAAAAAGTTTGAGAACCACTGACAGCAACATAGTTATTGTTTTCAAAAAACTGTTAGGATTTAGAAGACATTTTATAGAATCGGCTTCAGGTCTTAATGGGTTAAGCCCTATATGTTTCATTGTATGTCATAAAATAATGCACTTTCTTTCTTTTTTTCTTCTTTTTTTTTTTACGATTCTCTTTAACAATTGTTGAAGAATGAATTTCCCCTATAAAGACATGCCAGGTTGAAAGTGGTTAAATATATTAAAAAAAGAGAGACACCAACTCAAACAAGCGCACACGCCAGTTAGCATGTAGGTAGTGACCTTGGCCTGTGTGTGCACGCACGGGGCATCCCACTATTTATCATGGAGCTCACCTCTCAGGCCCTGACGACGGGGCGCTGACATGTGTAATTCTCCACGCCCCTGATCTATCCCTCAGGACCGGGCACAGTAAAGAATTAGACCTCCACCTCAGCACATATTTTATCGTTTGACTGACAAGCGGTTCCATGGGCTGTGATATACAACCGTATTAACCCTTTAAGACCGGGAACGCATCTTGTGTGTCATTTTTAGATTTCTTTGGGCTATTCAAAAATAGCAGATCTACAAGCTCATAGCGCGGCACCGAGTGCCGCGCTATGAGCTTGTAGATCTGCTATTTTTTGGAAATATCGTGGAAGTTTTGTGCAAATATTTGAATGTATTATGTTTTAAAACAATTTTTGATCTGTGCTTCTGGGGGTCCCTGGAATAACATAGTTTGAGATGGGGTCCACAGCCAAATACATATAATTTTGGGTGGTCCTTGACATGAAAAGGTTTGACAACCACTGATATAGCATTATAAATTTTCCAGAAAAATGCAAAGATTTGAGTTACAAATGTTCGCTTTAAAAAATATATATATTCAATGATTTGCACATATTTAAAAAAAAATCTAAAATAGCAGATCTACAAGCTCGTAGTGCGGCACTCGGTGTATATCTGCTATTTTTGAATAGCCAAAGAAATCCAAAAAATGACACATAGATGCGTTCCCGGTCTTAATGGGTTAACCACCATAATTCATAAACATTGATGTAGGGAAAACGAAAGCATGGCTGAAATAGGAAATGAATAACTGGGGGGGGTTGGGGGTGGGAGGGGGGGGGGGGTTCTGAGTGTAGATTGATCAGGATCAGGGACTGATGAAAATAGGGGTAGAAATATTTATTTTGGGACCGGTGGCACTTTGTAATTCACTGGAAGTGTGACTGATGATGCACCCGGGAGTTGATGAGAATTTGATCATTAGCGGCGGCGTTTAGTTCTGATGGAAAAACAGGTTCAGAATGTGTGTTTTGCTGTTTTGTTTAGATGGATGCGAAGTGTGAAGTGTTATGGTTTGATCTGTAAATGCAAGATGAATACTCTCCTCCAAAGGAGTGACATGGTCCATCTTTTATCATATCCGTGCGAGACCCGTGTGCTTGTGGTTGCATGTTAGCTTGTGGTGTGCATGATGTAGGCCTACTGTATGTGATCCTGCATACACATGTATAGTTGTATTGTATACAAAGCATTTCTGCATGCACTTGTGTTCTTGCAGTTTTGGTTTTGCCAATGTGCGTGTGTGTGGATCATGAACGTGTTTTTCTAACTATGCATGTATATTTATGCATTTGACCGCATTTATATCTGGTATTTACCTGATTTTCATCTATAATGTTATTTGGGTGATAAGTAATATGGCAACGCATTCACATTTACACCAATATATTTATATATATATATATGTATTTATTTATTTATTTGTTGGCTTTTCTGGCTCAATAGTACAGTAGAGAGAGACAGGAAACAGGGGAGTAGGGAGTAGGGAGGAAGTAGGGGGGTGACATGCAGCAAAGCCACAGCCGCGCTTGGGAATCAAACCTGTCCCGGGACTCGCTGTAGGCATCAGAGCCTACTGTATGCGGTATACGCGCCTTAACTTCTCGGCTAATGGTGGTGCCCCCCACTACTGGTATCCATTGTATATACATTTGCATTGTGATCAAGTCTCACATACTAGACAAGGCTATTTTATTATTTATTTACTAGATTTACGTGCGCCTCACAGGGTCCGCATGTTACGCTTGTGACGTCCACCGTCAGCCCGCCCTCCCGCCCACCCACTTGGCAATTTTAATATAGGATAGCAGCATACACAAAGGCAATTACAAAATGTTTTACATAAGGAAATACAGGGAAAAAAGAAAAGCAGCATAGCCAAAATAAAGGTCAAAGTGCAATTATGAATTTGCATATTCTCACACTATGCAAAAAAGCTATGTAGGTGGATTTTATTGGTGTGTTTAACATATGCCAATGTCAGTAAGTTTATCTATATTAAGTGTGTGTGTGTGTGTGTGTGTGTGTGTGTGTGTGTGTGTGTTTTGTGTGTGTGTATACTGTGTGTATATATATATATATATATATATATATATATATATATATATATATATATATATATATATATATATATATATATATATATATATATATATATATATATAAAATAAATATGATCTGTATGTGCATGTGCACCTCTATGTGTCTCTGTATGCCTGTGTGTGGCTCTTGTCCCTCCAGTGTGACAGCCAAGGCGATGGAACACAAACTCCAATTGACCACAAGAGATTGGGAGGGAGAGGCGAGACTGAAGGGCAAGAGAGGGGGATGAAAAAAAACAAGGAAAGGAAAAAGCAAAGCAAATGGGAGTGACTTTGGCAGGAGGTCACTTTGGAGGCCCTCCGGGCCGATTATTTCAAAGGTGTGCGTTTTTACTCTGTCTCCTATAACACTCGCACAGTTTATAACACCTAACACAACTAAGTATGTATGTGTGTAACTATACATACATATTAATGGATAGTTTTGTGTCTAGTGGGAAGCGTATATTTGCAAGAATATGAATGCTTGTGTAAGTTGCGGTTTATCTCTGTAAGAAGGATACATATTATTCTAATTTATAGGCTTAACCCATTAAAACCGGGAAAGCATCTGTGTCATTTTAGATTTTAGCTATTCAAAAATAGCAGATCTACAAGCTTGTAGCGTGTCACGAAGTGGCACACTATGAGCTTGCAGACGGCCAAATACATATAATTTTGGCGGTCCTTGACATGAAAATGTTTGAGAACCACTGATATAATAGTCCAGGGGCCAAGCCAGATTTTGGTACCACCTAAGGTGGCCGTACATTTTTGGTATTTTTGTATTCCTACATGTCTCTAGTTTATATTTTGGTATGATACATCTTCCAATGCAGTAGCTTAATGACAGTAATCACTCTAAACCGGCTAATGTATCCGGTAGGAGACACAAAGTAGAATCTTTGTGTCTCCTACCGGAAATACACCCGGGCATCAAATTATTGCGACAAAAACCAAAATATATCCATGTATTCAAGGCTTCATGGGGTGTGCAATTGATAGGAAATAAATATTTTTTTGGGTGAACTCCTCCTTTAAGTTTCCCAGGGGACTCTCTACCCATTCAGCTATGACCACCCTAGACCGAAGGAGGGTCAATTTTTACAAGCTTATGGAAAGCAGTCTTTTTGCAAACACCAAAAATCTGAGAAGTTATCAATTGCACACCCCATGAAGCCTTGAATACATGGATATATTTTGGTTTTTGTCGCAATAATTTGATGCCCGGGTGTATTTCCGGTAGGAGACACAAAGATTCTACTTTGTGTCTCCTACCGGATACATTAGCCGGTTTAGAGTGATTACTGTCATTAAGCTACTGAATTGGAAGATGTATCATACCAAAATATAAACTAGAGACATGTAGGAATACAAAAATACAAAAACTTTACGGCCACCTCAGGTGGTACCAATTTGTGAAAATATCAGTGTTGGCCCCTGGACTATAATAGCAACAAACCTTTTTCAGAAAAATTTTAGGAATTAGAAGACATTTGTAGAACCGGCCTCAGGTCTTGATGCGTTAAGCAAACATTATGCTTGTGTATGCATGCATATACGTATTTGTAAGGCACATTGTCTGTGTATGCAAGCCATCACGGTGTGTTCTTGTTTGCTCGACTCGGGTACATATAGCTCAATACGGAATATTGACATTTGGGTTGTTGACATCAAAGTAAAAAACCAAAGAGGGAGATGACCCGTCGTCCTGCCTGGTTGCATGTGGAAAACTTTGAACAACTTCCCAAAGCTATTACTGCGCACTTTTTGCCCAATGTCAGCCACAAGGGCTTACATATTCAGCATTCGCCTTACAAAGCCAGAGACTGTATCCTCTCTTATTCTTATTCTCAACCTGCCAGTCGCACTCTTCAGAACTCTAGCCTTAGCCTTTAGCCCTCTCCTCAAGGTTGTCCTGAGTCTTGCCTGACAGAAATACAGTCGGTAACTATTTCAAATGAGATCAGGCCACAACGCCAAACAACTTTTCCCTCTTTCTTCTGTGTTGTCTTTTTATTCCCTCCTCTCTCTTTTGTTCTCTGTGGACCGTAAATTGTTTTTTTTTCAGCACGGCCACAGCCTCTCCTTGAGCTTGTCATTGTTTTTTCCCATTAAAGGCATCTTATGATGAAGTTTAGATTGTGGAGTGAGGTCGGCTAGCTTAGGCCAGCTAGTTTGTCTGTTTCTGAGTCCGTATGTTAGTGTGTACTTGGGGAGGGGTGTCTTGCCAAGAGATAGGTGCTACATTTACATCTCTATTACAAACACTTTTTTTTTTTTATTCTGTTGATGTAAGTCTAATCTACTTTTTATAATTACATGTACAGTTGTTGGTCGAGATTCCCTGCCATCCAAATGAAAGTTTAGTTTGGCTATGAAATTATTTTGTGATTTCATTTTTCTTTTAAACGTTTTGATGAAGAATAAAACGTTTGGTTCGAAAAGTTAGAAACAAACCAAACATTTTAATATCTCTTGGTACCAGCGGCGCTGCTGAAACAGACTCTCTTGCCATTCTCATAGCTCAGCAACGCTCTCTCAACGAAACAAAAAAAAGCTAAATGAACTCTGCCACGTAAACACCATTCATACTGGAGTTTGGATGGTAAACGGTACGTGTGTGCAGATCTACTTACCAATTTGAGCGAAAGAAAGGCAGGGATTGTGTATTTGTGTGCGTGCGTGTGTGCGTGTGCGCGTGCACATGTCAGCGAGCGTGTGTGTTTTGCTTCATCCCCCTCGTTAGTTATGCAGATTTGGCATAAGCTCAGTGCACTCGGCTTGTCAGAATTGGGTTTTAATTGTGTGCCAGCGCCAGGTTTATTAGTTGTTATGGAAACCGCAGCGGAGGCTTAAGTGAGCAGTTTCTTCCTTTTTCTGTGTTTGCCTCTCTCTCAGCGGGTACACACACAAACACACGCAAGCACACACACAATCACACACACGCACACACACACACACGCACGCACGCACGCACGCACGCGCACGCGCACACACGCACACACGCACACACTCCTCACACTCAACGTCTTTAGTACTGACTTTTTTTAATAACCATTTCACTCATTTCATTCCTTTTTAGCTGTCTTCAATTCTTAGTCTCTGTCTATCTCTTTGCTTTTAGATGCCTAACTTTCTTATACATCAAATCCCTCACCCCCCCCCCCCCCCCCACACACACACAGACACACACACTGTGGGCCAGAGACAGAACAGGTCATTTTGTAAGGTGAAGAGTCGTCGCCTCTCCAGTTGGCCCCTGGGTTATTGATAAACGTTTATTGTGCAGCCGGCCACTGTGAATTGTGGGTAAGTCCTGGTGGAGCATTCTGGTGGCAACAACATTTTTCTTTGTGACAGCTGGCACAGAGATGCTGTCCTGTTTTTCCTTTTTTTTTTTTTTCTCTCTCTCTCTTTTCCTTCTGTCTTTAAAAAAAGAAACAAAAAAACTCATCCTTCTCCAAAGAAATCACCTTAAATAAAATATATATGTATAAAATAAAATAAAATGTCGGGGACAAATAAGTGGGTGTTTTGTGTGTTTTAAAATGTAATTGTATTAACCCATTCAATCCGGGAAAGTGTCATTTTAGATTTTAGCGTTGGCTATTCAAAAACAGCAGATATACAAGTTCACAGCACGTCACTTCGAGCTTGTACAGCTATTCAAAAAAAAGTTTTTGAATTACAAAAAACTACTAGTGTGAGAACTACTGATTTAGAAAGCATTTTTAGAATCGGCCTCAGATCTTAATGGGTTAAGGTCTGTATCCATGTGTAACGTGTCTTTCTCCAGATTTGTTGGTCAGTAGTTTATATAAACCTCTTTCGCAAAATTGCTTTATTTCTGTGAAATTGGGCCCGATTCACTAAGCTGTTTACGCCCATATTTTGAACGTAAAGTATTTTTAGCAAATTCCCACGTCGTGAGTCTGATTCATTCATCTCTTTCTGTCGGTTAATTTTGCCGGAGGTCCGTTCTTTTTGCGGGAGACGTTCTGCATCTGCTTACTTGGGACCAAAGCTTGCGTATGTCTTTAGGATGCTTTATTCTTCATGCAAAATTAATTACGACCTCAAATAAAATATGTATGTGCCCAACAGTTGTCAACATATATATATATATATATATATATAATTTTTTTTTTTAAAGAAAAAAAATATGTCAAACTATTTATTGCTCGTAGCTTATGCATATTATAGGTCATGATGCAAATTCAACCGATTATTTTTTATTTTTGAGCGGTGCAACCGCTCCTATAGGGTTTAGGACCCATCCGTGGTGAAAGTTTTTCTTTCCGTCGTGAAAATGTGTCTTTCGCTGTGACGCCATGCTGTGGAAAACACGCCCATAGGCTAAGCTTTGCAGGACGTGCTGTGATTGGCTAGCGAGACACATGATGAAATTAACTTCAAACTTCGCAGACGCGCTGTGATTGGCTAGCGAGACGCATGATGAAATTAATAATAATGTAAAAAATGTAAGCACCGCTCAATACACTAGGTGTGAATTGATCCATGACGTGACGCCATGTTGTGGCGTCACGGAATTAATAATGAAATTAACTTCAAACTTCGCAGACGTGCTGTGATTGGCTAGCGAGACGCATGATGAAATTAATAACTCATAAATAGCACCGCTCACTTCACACTGGGTGTGATTTTTAGGCTATCAGTTGCATTTAGAGCTGAATTATTCGGTCCCTCAGCGTGTTTGTCAGTGTCGGTCGACTCAGCCAAAGTTTCACGCAATGATGAAAATAGACCATCATGCCTTAATGTCGCTGGAGGCACAGACGCGCCTCCAATGTCCGGAATTAATTTGTAATACTGTACTGTATATTGATCACATTAACACCACACACAGTAGCCTAATAAGACTTACCGTCTGATGGGGAAACAGTGGATAAAAGTGTCCAGAATAGATCCATTCCCCATTCCGACGTAGGACAGTGATATAGGCCAGTGGTTTTCAACCTTTTTCATGCCAAGGACCCCTAAATTGATATACATTTGGCCGCGGACCCCCATCTGAAAATGTTTTGTGCCAGGGACCCCCAGAAGCAAAGATTTGAGTTAAAAATGTTTGTTTTAAAAAATATGTATTAAAATGTGCACACATTTTCAAGATTTTTCAAAAATAGCAGATCTACAAGCTCATAGCGCGGCACTCGGTGCCGCGCTATGAGCTTGTAGATCTGCTATTTTTGAATAGCCAAATCTAAGTGGCTAAAATGATTTTGACGCTAAACTAATTTTGCTAGGGACCCCCTGGTACCCCCCCAAGGACCACTGGTTGAAAACCACTGATATAGGCTATTAATCCAAAAGACGAATTTCCCCTCCGTAGTCAATAAAGCTCTGGTCCATAATCTACCCGATAGCAGCGTGCCAGTATGCCCTGCTGGATTCCAGCAACATATTTTTACCTTCGGTAAAGGTGAGCAATGTTCAGTAGAAAAGGCTTTATAATATCCTTTCTTTGTTGTTTTATTGGCCTATTATTTGGTGGATTGCATGTGAATTGCACGTCGTTTTTTTGCTTAGAGAAAAGACACCCTCCTTTAGTCACTTTATTTACATGTTAGTTACGACCAGCTTAGTGAATTCGGGCCCATTGTATTTGTTTATATTTTGTCCTTATTCACTAAACGTTACAGAATGTGCCTCAACAACTAACTGAATGTTAGCTGTAACTCACTGTATCAGTAAAAACGCCTTCTTCAATTCCTCTAATTCAGCACTGGTAAGGATTTTTTTTTTTCCAGGCCTATTGATACACAGAGGCACACATTTTTATTAACCCATTTAGACCCGGGAATGCATGTGTCATTTTAGATTTGAGCTATGACCATTATTTTATACTTTGGCTATTCAAAAATAGCAGATATACAAACTCATAGCGTGGCACCGAGTATCGCACTATGAGCTTGTAGATCTGCTATTTTCGAAAAATCCTGAACATTTGTGCACATTTTTGAATATATATATATTTTTTAAAGCGAACATTTTTAACTCAAATCTTTGCTTCCGGGATTCTACAAAATGTCCTCTAAATGCTACAGTTTTTTTTTTAAACTTATGTTTCTATATCAGTGGTCTTAAAGATTTTCATGTCAAGGACCCCCAAAATTATATGTATTTGGCCACGGACCCCCATCTCAAAAGATTTGAGTCAAAAATGTTCCCTTTAAAAAGAATCGTGAATATTTTCAAAAATGTTCACGGTTTAAAAAAAAAATAGCAGATCTACAAGCTCATAGTGCGGCACTCGGTGCCACACTATGAGCTTGTACACTGTAGATCTGCTATTTTTTAATAGCCAAATACATCTTAAAATGACGCACAGATGTGTTCCCTGTCTGAATGGGTTAATACAGTAATGTTTGATAAAAGGGCAGATTACCTACTTTGTTGACCAGGGGGGACCTAGGGGTCTATACTTGATCGGCACCTTTTTCCCCTTTACTTCAAATCTCTTGACTGAAAAAAGCCATTCTACAAGCTACTAAAGTACACTCTGCGTACACTTATGTACACAACGTTTTTTTTGAAGACGGGGGCAATCCCTGCTAATGGCTAGATCGTCTAAATGAGACTGGTATGGCCCTTTAATTTCTGCATCTAGATAACGGTGAGAACCAGGGGTACTCAGACGGTGAACCCGGAGCACTACCAGAATCTCAATCTGCCATTGTGAACAGGGTCATATTTGAGCACAGACTTAATTTTCTGTCTCAGTGCTCCAGTTTCCAGTGGTATAGCTGGGGGCAAGCGCTGACGAGGATTCTGCTGAACGGTTGGGGGGGAAAAAAAAGGACGTCATTTCAAACTCTAGAAACAGTCGAGCAAATGGATGTGTGAGTGTGTGACTGCATACATATATTTCTGTTTGTGAGCGTGTGCTGTGTGTGTGTGTGTGTGTGTGTGTGTGTGTGTGTGTTTCCACATGACTCCATCAATTTATTCACCTGTACAGTAAAATCTGGTGGTTATTTTAACCACATGCGTTTTCCACCTGCCGTCCCTATTTTGGGCATATCATTATGGGCGAAAATCTAGAATAAAGAATTTATGTATTTTAGATAGATCTACATGCTCACGACACGTTGCGAGCTTGTAGATCGGCTATTTTAGCTATTTAGGGTTTTAACTTTGAGCATTTACAAATGAATAAATGAACACTAAAGGTCCTTACACACCGGGGCGAATTCTTCATGCGAATAAATACGTTTGTTTTAAAAACCTTATAAAGTCAATGCAAGCGTCCACATCAGTTTCGCGAAGCGAAAAAGCGTCTTTTAATTATTCGGAACGAGTCCGAATTTTGCGTATATTCGCATAATCGGCGGTGTGTAAGGACCTTTAGAATGTACTTCTATGAGAGTGTCTTTATACTGTACAGTATGTCTGTGCATGTGTCTGCTCTGCATACCTACATACGTGGGTTTAGGCTACGTCTTTCTTTATATCCCTGTTTGTGTGTATGTATGTGTGTGCGTGCGTGCGTGTGCACATTGATGTGGGTGTGTGTGTATCTTTTCGGGGTCTGCCAGTGCTATTGACCAGTCGTCTCTTCCCAAGCTCCTCCTTGGACAGTCCATGCATCACATTACCTAGGAACCCTCCTTAAGGGAACTGCCTGGCCCTGAACAGGGCATCGGGGACACATTTAACGGTGACACACAGCTCATTAGATCACAGAGGTCACAGACACTGCGCTCGTTACCAGTCGGTCCGTCCCTGTAATGGACACTCCGGTGTGAGGTGAAGACGGGGAGGGCTTGTGTGGCCGTGCTGCAAAGTCTCGTCAATTTGCTCGGCCCGGTCCAATGGGAGCGCGGGGATTGTGTGAGCTGTGATTGGAGGATGACCTTGAAGGGTCGCCTGCTGTTTTGGGGGGAAAAGTGAGATTAATACAGAGTGGTTAATGTTTGTTCGTTCCATAGATCTCTCTCTCTCTCTCTCTCTCTCCCTTTCATCTCTCCCTGTCGGTCTGTTCACCCCCCCCCCCCCCCCCCACCCCCTCCACCCTCTCTCTCTCTCTCTCCCTGTGATTGATCGATGGCAGAGGCCTGTAAGTTAGGTCTGTTCAAAATCACTTACCCCTCTCTCCTCCAAAACTTCTAGCCAACCCACACTCAGCATGGCTGCTGAACGGAGAACTCAGCACAAAAATGAAACGAACGTTGTTCGACATCCAACAAGTGCAGCTTGGGGAGTACAAGTCGAGCACTTTTCTGTATTTGTTGAGCAAGTTTAAAGTTAACGCGGAGTAATTCACCTAACAAACCTCGCAGAGTAGTTTGGGTTGGGCCGAGGTCTGGTGGTGTGATTTATGATTGGCCGGTGAAGGGATCCAGCGGTGATCCATCATGGTTTGAGATGGGATCATTGAGATGAATTGATCTGCTCCGGATTCACTCATTATCTCGGGCGCCCAGGATTTATGCCCGATGTTTCGTCTTCAATTACACCAGCACTTCTACACCATCAACATTTGCATGGGCCCGTGATGAATAATCATCCGTGGAGGGATTTGTAATTGCTCTTGTCTGAGAGTTTTATTGGAGATTGTTGATGAGAGGAAGTTTTCACGGGAGCATATTGACAATGAGCCGTCGACTAGGCCTTGTGTTTTCAATTCGCTTATGAATATGCATGTGCTGGCATTTTTTCAGATTTATGGAGCACTGCCGGCTTTGCTTTTCGTAGCGCAGCCCGGCCAAAATCTATTTGAGGGCCCGGCGGAGGACTGCGTTGACTGTTTTGTTTCCCCCCACTCATGCAATATTCCAAGGAGACCGCAAGACAAAACACAAGACTGTTGCGTGAATCATTTTTTTTTGCTAAGACGATCTCTATTTCACAACAGTGGTTTGGTTGCAGGAAAGGAAATGCATTTTTCATTCTGTACTCTAGCCCAAGGTTTTGGGAGGTATTTTTGATTCGGAGGTGTGGATCTATCGCCTTGTTTCTTATTGATTTGTACTGTTTTATCCAAGGACACATGGTGTGTAAAGTACGAGACCTTGACGAGTCCTAGCTCGCTGCAGAGTTCACTGAATCCATTGGTGATTGCCTCTGCTGTGTGTGTGTGTGTGTGTGTGTGTGTGTGTGTGTGTGTGTGTGTGTGTGTGTGTGTGTGTGTGTGTGTGTGTGTGTGTGTGTGTGTGTGCGCGCACACGTCTGTTTCTGTGACTATTTGACTATGCATGTAAACTGGGTATCCTATAAATACGTTTTTCACAGCATTGTGTTTGCGTATGTGTACTTGACTGTGTCTGTCCTTCCTCGGACTGAATGTGTGTGTGTGTGCGTGCGTGCGTACGTGCTCATGTATGCTCATATGTTTATCTCCTGCCATTGCTGTCACTCCCCTCATTCTGAAGAAGCTGGGCCAGCAGAGGGAAGAAAAAAAAATGAAGGGGGGATGCAGCACGCCGGGCGGAGGAGTGAA
Source organism: Gymnoscopelus braueri (assembly GCF_963280865.1). Taxonomy (NCBI): domain Eukaryota; kingdom Metazoa; phylum Chordata; class Actinopteri; order Myctophiformes; family Myctophidae; genus Gymnoscopelus; species Gymnoscopelus braueri. The sequence continues at coordinate 17,499,162 of NC_137617.1, forward strand.
AGGTACTATTAATCATACAGACTGTCAGTGTGATGACCACACGTGTGTGTGTGCGCGCGCATACACACACACACACACACACACACACACACACACACACACACACACACACACACACACACACACACACACACACACACACACACACACACACACAGCATTGTAGTCACACTATCTGTCAGACCAATGTTAGGTCAGTCATGCAAGTGTGTCATGTTGAGACCTCTCATCTTTCTCTCTCTCTCCTCTCCCTCTCTCTGTTTTTCTACCTCTCTCTTCTCTCTCCGATTCCCTCCATCTAATTTTCGTATACATCACCTCCCCCCCTCTCTCTCTTTCCATCTCTCTCTCTCTCTTTCTCTCTTTCTCTGTTTTTTAATTCTCTGTTACCCCTCTCTCTCCCTTCTCTGTCTCTCTCTCTGTGGTGTGGAGGCTGATGTCAGAGCTGTCATTAACTAATAGCCTTGTTCTGCCCAGTTCCTGTCTTCCTGCCAGGTCTCTGAGTAGCTCCACAGTAGCAACCCCCCCCACTACCATCTCTCTCTCTCTCTGTCTCTCTGTCTCTCCGTCTCTCCGTCTCTCCCTCTCTCCCTCTCTCTCTCTCTCTCTCTCTCTCTCTCTCTCTCTCTCTCTCTCTCTCTCTCTCTCTCTCTTATCTTTGTGTGTCTTTCTATTCCTTTATCGTTGTTCCATGCAAATATGTATTAATAATGAGGAATAATGCTGTGCATCAGCGTTGCCTGTCGATGCTGATGTGTCCTTCTTTACCGTTTGTGCATTCAAAGATGTGTCTGTCAGAATGTATGCATAAGTGATTTAAAGTCTGACACCAACGCACACACACACACACACGCAGACACACACACACACACACACACGCAGACACACACACACACACACACACACGCACGGTGCATTTGCGCTTAATACCTGGTAAATAAAAAGGGCCATCACTTTCGAGACAAACGACCGCCATCGTGCATGCATGACCTTGCATATACAGTACATGCGTGTGCACACGCACACATTTCTCTCACACACACACACACACACACACACACACACACACACGCGCGCACACACTTACACACAAGCGCGAGCCCAAACCCTTTCCTCCGACCCAGCGGGTCATGGTCTGTTATGTAAGGTTAAGCAGGCATCAGTACTCTGTCTGTTTCCAGTATCATCCAGAAGGCCCGTGGAGCAACTCATCTACATAGCATGAATACCAATGACCTGGGACTGTATGCTAAGAGCTATTAAACCAAGGCTAGCTGCGTCCTCCAGTGACGCGAGGTGTAATCAGGTGAGAGAGGGTGCTGATGGGAAGTTTGACCTGGGTCAAATCGCATGCCTCGGGTCTGTAAAAGGGGGGGGGGGGGATAGAGGAGCTACGCGTACAGGTATGTGACCCACCCCAAACCTAATAATCCTGTAATATGGGGCACACGCGGACTGGATCGTGTTATGTATGTATTTGCTATTCATATAGACTGCATTAGTTCCAATTTAGATCCCGTGTTGGAATTAGAGTCATAGTTTAATAACAATCCCCACATTGGCAGGTGTAATTGATTCTCTGAGGTAATGTATAGCAGTGTGCCTCTCTGGGAATTATTCAGGAGTCAGTCGTGCACGCCGCATGCTTAATTTAGACGCGGAGCATAGGGCTGGAAACTCTAAATCAATTCACAATCGTTTAATTTCAGCTTGTCTAAAAATAGTGTTTTATAGTCTGGCAGTGATTCCGGAGTCACTCTGAATCATTCACCTGGTTGGAGAGAGATGCTGGTGGTTCGGGAATCGTTCTCCAAGCCTTGGTGTTTCCATTTAGAAAGACATGTCCAAGGATATTACAATTCACTGTCATTCTTCCCTGTCAGACTTGCCTCTCACTTTTGACAGTCCCTCATCAAATGGGCAGGCACACGCATAGCAAACCACGCACGCACGCGCCACACAAAGCACCGCACAAAGTCACTCGTGCTGCCCCCCCTCCCCCCCACCATCAAATACTTTGATCTCGCCTTAACCCGCATGAACAGGCACATCAACCTCTGCTAAGACAACGCGGAGCCCATTCATTTCCTGTCTTTATTACATGACAGTGTGTGCAGTGGTAAAAGTGTGACAGGGAGTCGGCTAACGTGTCGCCCCGGCCGCGCTCTCTCTCCCCCTCCTATATTAGTGAGTAGGCCTATCAATAACCTGTTAAGACTTTTAGTTGAGATGAAAACAACATGATCTGGGAAAATATTGAATAATCAATAAGAGGTAATTCTCTCTGATTACCCGGCTACGTGTGCAGGGCGCCTAAACGGCAGCCGGGCCTTGTAAACCAAACCCCCTTTGCTCTCGCTGCTTTCACAAGGCAAGAAAATCCATACCCAGCAAATACAATCTAATTTCTCCCTGCCCTGCCAGTTTAAATAGCCCGCATTGAATTAAGTCGGTAAAAACAGAAATCGATCTTTCCGTTGGCCATCTCACCGCTGCGCCTCGCACCACTGGGCCCGTAATCACCGTTGATCCCTGGGAGAAATTAACCCAGAGAGAGAGAGAGGAGACTGGAGTGCGTGTATATTACATGAGTGTGTATGTGTGATATATATATATATATATATATATATATATATATATATATATATATATATATATATATATATACACAGTGGTGGACAAAGTACTCCAATTCTTTACTTAAGTAAAAGTATCAATACTGTAATATAGAAATACTTTGTTACAAGTAAAAGTCCAGAATTCAAAATTGACTTGAGTAAAAGTACAAAAGTATTGGCATCAGAATGTACTTAAAGCACCAAAAGTAAAAGTACTAAAATGTTTGAAAATAGCAGATCTACAAGCTCACAACGCGTCGCGATGCGACGCGTTGTGAGCTTGTAGATCGGCTATTTTCAAATAGCCTTATGTATAAAATAGGGCTAAAGTGGTTAATGTGTGTTTCATAATATCATAATTTATATCTGAAAAGTAACTAGTATCTAAAGTTTTCAAATAATTGTAGTGGAGTAAAAGTACACTATTTGCCTCTGAGATGTAGTGGAGTAGAAGTAAAAGTATTGGAAATTAGAAATACTCAAGTAAAGTACAAATACCTCAAAATTGTACTTAAGTACAATACTTAAGTAAATGTACTTAGTTAACACTGTGTGTGTATGTATATATATATATATATATATATATATATATATATATATATATATATATATATATATATATATATATATATATATATATATATATAGCGAGAGTTTTGTACAATGGTGCTTTATGAATACTGTCAGTCTTTTAGAGACTTTAAAATCCTTATTCATAACAAGCAATAGACTTCATTCCTCTGCAGTGAAATATGAGAAGATCAATTGCACTCATTCATTTGGAATCATTTCAGCTCAAATTCTTTTGAGCCATCTCAAGTCGTCGTCCCCCCCCCCCCCCACACACACACACACACGCAGACACAGACACACACTTCCTCTCCTCTCTTTTGCCTCTCTCGTCCTCTCAAACACTCATTAACTCTCTACTCTATCCCTTTCTCAACAAACACCGAGTAGGAACACAGATCAATACAAGTTTGTGATGTGATTCTCCACTTGGAGTGCTTCTCTCTCTCTACTGCTCTCCTCCCCTCCACTTTGTCTCCATGCACCCTCCATCACCCCTCCCCCCCACACTCCCCATTCTCTCTCTGTCTCTCTCTCTCTCTCTCTCTCTCATTCCAGCCCAGGCTTGGCACCATAACAAACCGGGCACAGAGGCCAGGCCTGACACTTTTCAATGCTCCATTTGCTGTGCGGTTTGACCCCAAAACAAGAGCCTTTTGCTCTGTGTAATATATTTTTTTTTCTGGCAAAGGTCACTGTGGCTCGATGAACAGTTGATCAATACATTGGTAGGACCATAGTGCCCTCAGCCAGAGAAGATTTCTTTGGCTGTTAAAAAATAGCAGATATACAAGCTCATAGCGCGCACCGAGTGCCGCGCTATGAGCTTGTAGATCTGCTATTTTTGAACATTTTTGAAAATTCGTGACAAAATCTTGGATCATATATACTTTTAAAGCGAACATTTGTAAAATATTTAGCAAACATTTGAGTTGCAAATATCCGCAAAAATATTTTTTTTTTATTACATATTTTCACAACTTTTCATGATTTTAAAAAAAAATTGCGGATCTACAAGCATCATGTGCCTGAGAGTTTCCTGAGAGTTTGAGGCAAGGCAAGTGTATTTTAACAGCATATTTCAACACGGCAATTCAAAGTGCTTTACACCATTGGTTCTCAAAGTGGGGTCCGTGAGGGCAGAAGGAGCGAGTGCATTTTCCGGCAGCGGCTGCTGCCGCGGAACTGCCGGCAGTGACTGCCGGCGGTGGAGCGGCAGCTGCCGGTGGTGGAGCGGCAGCTGCCGGTGGTGGAGCGGCAGCTGCCGCGGAACTGCCGGTGGAGGAGCGGCAGCAGCGGAACTGCCGCGGAACTGCTGGTGGAGGAGCGGCAGTCAACTTCTTTTTTCCGCCGATAAAGTATAGTTTTGGACCATGACGGAGGCGCGCCGACTCAGCAGACCTTGAGGCCAAGGAGTCGCGCCCGAGCGCCTCCAGGCGCGAGTGCCCGCGACGACCGGCCGATGGTCTGCTAGTCGACTAAGCGCCGTCCGAGTTATGTACCGATAGGCACAGAATCGTAAATAATATTGGTGGGGACTGCGTTACACAAACGCAGCACACTCCCAAAGCTGGCGCCGCCGGCAGCTCCGCGGCAGCAGCAGCTGCCGGAAAATGCACTCGCTGTCCCTCCGTGAGGGAGTTCCAGGCGGTCCCCAGCTAAATGATAGTTAGGAACTTAGGAACCATATGGACCCTGGTAACTCAGAGAGTGTACACATTTTTTGTACACTCAGAGTTAAATTAACATAGATTTTACAATATAAATTGGGGTCCCAGAGATAGAAATACCATTAAATGGGGGTCCGTAGCCAAATGCATGTAAAACTGGGGGTCCGTGAAATTTAAATGGTTGAGAATCACTGCTAGAGCCATAAAACTCTTCTCTTATGGGGGTCCCTGACATATCTTTTCAAATGGGGGTCCGCAGACTAATAAGTGTCAATTTGGGGGTCCTTGACATGAAAAAGTTTGAGAACCACTGCTTTACACAAAACACGAAGTGCTATAAGATGAAATAAACACACATTATAGAAGGACAGAGAATAGAAAATAAGAATAATACGCAAAAAAAAGGAAATGAATAAAACAACCTAAAAAGGCAGCGGCAAACAAAGTCTTCAGCTTTGATTTAAAAGAACAGAGAGTTGAGCAGACTTGCAGTTTTCTGGAAGTTTGTTCCAGATATGTGATGGATATCTCCATGTTTTGACACTGGGTTCAGAAAGCAGAAAGTCACAAACGAATCGACCTGAGAAAGACCTGAGAGATCAGAATATCAGACATGCATATAGACCCTGAACTATTCAGTGCTTTGAAATCAATTATTTGACAGCCAGTGTAAAGATCTGAGAAATGGAGTTATAAAATCCACTTTCTGGGTATCAGAAGAAAACTGTTGGAGTCACAATTAATACATGATAATAAGACCTCTGTCTGTATTGCATCCTGTAGTACACTGAGAAAGGATGAGTAATGCATGCATGTGAGTGAGGAAGAAAGAGACACTGGGAGAGAGAGGGACCATCCATTGGTGATGGTTATAATACATGTATATTTATTGATGCTGGCAGTTTATGCTGCAGGCCCATTTGATGTGGCTGAGATATGTTTGTGGCTGAAGGGACAATCTAGCACATGTGTGCACGTGTACACACACAGACACACACACACAAAAACAAGTGACAAAGCCATGCACAGGGCTGACTCAAAGCGAACAGAATTAATTGAAAGGAGGATGACAGTGTTCATTATTCATGGTTTGGGCCTTTGTGATGGCTGAGCATTTATATACCCTTTTTATTTGATGTGTTGCCATTTGCATGGCTGCCATATAATTCATATAGTTCATGCCTGGTAATCATCACAGCTGTGTACACACACACACACACACACACACACACACACACACACACACACACACACACACACACACACACACACACACACACACACACACACACACACACACACACACACGCACACACACTGTTGCATCTAATGCAAGCTCAGAACATTGGAATGTTTTTAAACAAGAACAGAAATCACCACAATCAGTGAATATTCCATAGCCTATGTTATTTCATTTTCTTCTTAAATATATGTTGCTCTTCATACACTACACACACTTCATTAAAAAGCCATTGACCTTAGGGTACGTGGGGGAACAAAATAATGTATTGTGTGTATGTGCTGTATAGGCAGTCTGGAGATAGGAGAACAGTTCTTACGTACTCACACTTTTAACACACTGCTTCTGCCGAGACAATTACTCAGCCAATATATGAGCGTAAGCCTGCGAGGCTGTGTGGACTTGTGGAGAATCTAATGGCGAGGTCCCTGAAAGAGACTTCACTTACAGTAGATTTCTCTGCCAGCAACACCAGCGCTCTTATTATCAATGCCCGGTTTCATTTAGCACCCGGCGACTCACACACTTTTTAAAAAATGTATTTATTGCTTTGCAGTGGCAGAAAATTGCCTAAATTTGATGAGAACGCACACAAGCGCTCAATCTTCCGCGCGTCTGTCATCCGGGAGCCATCAGAGTGACGTCAATTAGGGAGAATGTGGCGCGAAGGCATCATTTATAATCGAAAAAATAATCACAAAACATTCTGCCCTGGGGGATCCGCAACACAATTTGGCTGTGCTATAGATCCCTCATTCTCCCCGCGCCTGTCACTCCCTCTACCTGTTCCCACACACATCTGGGAGCTATCAGGGGCTAATTAGCAGCTAATCAATGTTTAATTAAAATGGGGTTGTTAATTAAAATGACTGGTGGTGGGGTTTGGGACCTGCTCAGTTTTTTTCCCTTTGCTTTTTTTCCCCTCTCCCTCCCTCCCTCTTTCCCTCTGACACCTCAGGTGTTATATGAATACCAGGCCCTTCTGGGGATTACAGGGAGCGATCCGCCAAACTGTAACTTTGGTAACTTGGGAGCGAGACTTTGTAAATGCATTCTTAAAACGAGTTCAAATGTTGAACTTGTGGATTAGGCAGACGAGTGAGGAGTCGTGTACGAATGGCTTTTTTCCTTAAAATCTCTTTACCTCATGTTGTATTCATAGGCACAAAGTACTTGACCTTAAAGTTGACGCTTAGTTGCGGTGTGTGTGTTTGTGTCGCTTGTGAGATGGAGGGAGGGGCAGAGGCCAAAAACTAAGACAATATACTATAAACAACACACTATACGGTGCACATATTTTCCCCGGGACACAGTTAATCCATACTTGTACAGTATGACGGATGGCCTTTTGACTTGTTTTTAGTGGCTTTGATTGAATACCAGCCTCTATTGTCTTCTTTCCAGTAGAACAAATGAGTTTCAGCGACTAGCCACCAGCAGTGGAGCTGCTCCTTCAAAATGAGCTATTTTCTTTTTATCTGCTGCCTCTGCAGGAGTAAATAGTGCAAGTTAGGTGAGGAGGAGCCTACTTGAAAGCCATAGGAAGGTGTGTGTGTGTAAGTGCGTGCATGTGTGCATGTGTGCATGTGTGTGTGTTGATGGGAGGGGACACACTCGTCCCCTGCTGGCCATGCTAAAAAGCTGTACAATAGGATGCTGTAATAAGAAAAATATCCCTTTTTATTGCAGTCAGTGATTAACAGTGACCTTTGGCTGGGGAGGAAAGTGCTTAAACTGCGAGAGAAAGAAAGAGGGCGAGAGGAAAAGAGGGAGAAAGCGAGACGACAGATCACAGTAATTAATGTGTTTGGGAGACCTTAAGGCATTATGCAAATAAAAGATGAATTCTAATGCCCCAACCCCACCCAAGAGACACATGGACACACATACAGTACCCACGCACGCGCACGTGCGTGCACGCACGCACACACGCATGCTTCTGGGGTAGTTTTCTAGCCTGTTCACCAAGATGACCAGAATGTCCATTGAGTGTGGGCCTATATGGACGGACACACAGACACACACACACACACACACACACACACACACACACACACACACACAGACACAGACACAGACACACGCACACGCACACGGTACAATGAAATGAATAAATACATTAACATTGGGGATCTTTGTATAACACACTACTTGCAGGTTGGATGTTTATGCCCTTCATATTCTATTCTCTCTCCAACACCAGAGGTAATACCGCTGTGTGACAGCGACACCGGCGCCGCTTGTTTGTTTGTTTCCGCGTTTGTGTGTTTGTGCACGTCGCCGACCCGACCAACGGAGCACACCGAAGCCCTATAGCCTACATTGTGGCGTTACAGCAGGGGAAGGAGATTGACTGTGGCAGCACGGCTCACTTTGAGGGCTAGCCTGGGTGACACTGCGGGGGAGGGCAAGGACGCCAAGAAATCATTATTTTGGCTTTTTCCTCTCTCTTGCCATCATCACATTCCGTGCTCTCTTCGGCCGCCGTCCCTCCGTCTTTTCACCCCCGTCCTTCACATCCACCTACTATCGGGCAGAAACCTTGTATCTCCGTATTTCAACTTTTTACTTTTTATATTTGTAAATTAATACCCTACAGTACGTTGTTATACAACAGCGTTGCAAAAATAGCCAATCTACAAGTTCACAATGTGTCACACCATGATGCGCTGTGAGCTTGTAGATATTTTCGGCTATTTTCGCTACTTTTGAACAATTTTGGTTACGTTTTTGGTTTTATAAATATTTAACCAATGAAAAGTATTAACAAGAGCTTATCACTATATAATAACATTGGATCCAATGGAGCTCTTTTTCCCACTCCCTGAAAAGTAACTGTTTTGGACATAATTCCACTCAACAGCATTGCTATTCTCCTCTGTGCAACATGCAACTCTGTGTGCGTGTCCCTAAGTAAGTATTTATTTATATACAAAATATTGAGGGTTAATGTAACTCAAGCCCATTTCACTCTAGTGGCTTAAAAACTGCTCAGGAATGTCCCATTGTTTTCAATTGACATGACTGTCAAAGTGGTAATAACAGCTGTCCAATCTTGCGGTACATAGTGGACCGTTTTAACACTATTTTAATACACTAGAGGTTTGGGCCGCGTACACCACCACCACCACGATCCAACCAATATGTCTGTCGGGAGCTTTGGCAGGCTAAAGGTCATTACACACCGGCGATTAGGCGAATATACGCAAAATTCGGACTCGTTCCGAATAATTAAAAGACGCTTTTTCGCTCCATTGGAGGCTTGCATTGACTTTATAAGGTTAAAAAAAAAAACGTATTATTCGCATGAAAAATTCGCCCCCGGTGTGTAAGGCCTTTACCCTAACCCGTTGTACCCGTCTGTCTATGTCCCCTTTGTGCTCATATATTTGGAGATGTCCGTTTCTGTCTACCTGTGTCCCTTTTATGCCCATATTATGGAGATCCCTGATGTCATCAGTATATGCCCATATATGGGCATTCCATGCCCATATATGGGCATGTTGGTTGGCTCAGCGGTTCAGGACAACTGGATATCCGAACTACTTGACGGCAGGCACCGACCTGCCTTTGTATCTGTCAGTCCTTGTCCCTTTTGTGTCCATATATGGAGCTGACTGATTTGTTTGCGCCTGATGCCATGATGACACATTGAGGTTAGGCGTAGCTGCATTGGGAACTCCTTATATGGTTATGGCTGAGTCATAGTGACATGAACGTGACGATGTGGTCCACCGGTCCACACGCCCTTTGTATCAGTCTGTCGACCTGTGTCACACATATATGAAGATTTATGTATCTGTCAGTCCTTGTCCCTTTTATGCCCAAATATGGAGATCCCTGATGTCATTAGTATATGTCCATAACCTGTATATTGGTTGGATCGGTGGTTCATGGACAACTGGATATCCATATATGCCTAGTATCCACTACAAGTGTAGTGCCTACAGAGTCGTCGGAAAGAGGTTGGAACATTGACATAGTGGTGCCAGGAGAACAACCTTGCTCTCAACTTCGATAAGGCCATGGAGCTGATCGTGGACTTTAGAATTTCGTCTGAAACTCAAAGAAAGAGTTCAGGGCTTTGGCTTTTGGACAACCAACTACTTATAGTTTCTTGCCCAAGAACATTTTGAGGCTTAAGCCTGATTTATATTTTGTACTACAACGATGTCTCTCGCTAAAAATAGCAGATCTACAAGCTCACAGTGCATTGCATTTCAACACGTTGCGAACTTGACACGGTTGCATGACAGAGTATAAATCATGCTTTATTCAGTTTTGTCTCGAGTGTGCAGAACAAGGCAATAAAGCAACACTTTAAACTCAGACCTTTGCTCTTGGACTTTTTCATTGCTCTTCCTCATACCTACTTATACCAGTGTCAGTCTACTTCATGTGGATTGTGTGGTCGACAAGCGCTGACATTTTGCACCTTAATCCCACGCACCGACTTTTGTCATATCATGCACAGTATACATCTGCTGCTATGCTCACGCACCTTTATATCTTATCTCAGGTACTGTGTGTAAATATGTAGATATTTTGTTTGTTTTCTTTGATTGATCTATTTTCCCCCTTGCCCCCCTTCTTCTTCCCTTTATTTTTATGGAAATAACAATACGATGGAACTATATGCACGATGTGACAATAAAGCTGATTCTGAGAAGGCATAGATGAGCCCCCGTCTGGTATCTTTATCATTATCTTAATAATAATGTTCTCGTTTTGAACAGTGTTGCCTGGAGCCACATCTTTAGCCAAGTGATAAGGTGATGGCTTGTTGTGCCAAACTTGACGGATATGGCGATGCACTTGTATAACGTTTGCATTACTGAGGTCTACTGGTTTGTTTTGTCCCTCATGCTAAATCCTATTAGGATTTCATGGTGACGTTTGGGGTGGTTGTAGAGTGTTACCTTGCGTTGTGATACCAAAGTACTGCGTGCAAATTATGAATCTTTGTCAATCCACAAATGTGTTCCTTTTCAGTATAATCACACCTTCACTGTCATCCTCGCCACAGGGCTTCCCTCGGTGTCGCTCATTATTTTAGCTTGAAAACTTTCTGTCTTACTCTCTCTGTCATCCTCTCTCTACCCGGTCCAAGTAGGCTAATGCTAATCTGTTTCTGCCTCCCTCGACATGTGCGATGATGTCGGGTTCCTATAGTAACGTGGCGGGCGTGCTCTCAACGAGGAATAGAGATGAGACGATAGGACTGGAGCTGTATGACGCCAATGTTGAATTATTAGCGTCTTTTGCTTTACACGGTATAAGTATGATTGACATTGCAACTGGGATCGTTCAGAAGCAAATAAAGTCATCACAGAGCGACGTCAATGGAATCATCGTGGCTTAGAAATGAGACACACAGAAAGGGTTGCCAGATCTGCTTATAATAATTTCCCCGCAAGATTTTATTTGAAAATAGCCGATCTACAAGCTCACAACGCGTCGCGTGTAGATCTGCTATTTTCAAATAGCTGATGTACATGTTAAAGTGCACATGTGGCCCGTAGTCGCTTCTTTTGGGCTGGTTTTCCTAGACCTGGTTGCTTGTTTCTCTCACAGAATCTGGCAACTCTGCACACGAGATTGAATCCACACAAGGCACCTGGCCAAGATATAGCCAGGTATACCTTATCGAGGCCTCAAGACTGATCAGCTGTTGGATGTTTTCACAGACATCTTCAACCTGTATCTTCAACCAGTCTGTATAGTGAGGATGGGTAAGACCCGATTTTTGAAAAATGTGGACACAGCTCACAAAAGCGCCAATTTTTTTCTACATGCTCTCCATCACCCTAAGTTTCATTTTGGAAGGGTAGCCACGTCATCAAGATGGCAGAAGGCGGCCATCTTGGATTGCAAAGATGGCCACCATGTAATATCTATAAGTGCCAATATCTCGGCTTCCAAGCCACTTAGAATGTCAATCTTGGTGTCTATATATACATTTTATGGGACAAGGAATGCAATAAAACTATAGGGAATATCAATACGTGACTAATTCTGCCAATATTAGATAATTTGGTTGATTCTGGCCATATATGTACACAATTGTATTAAAATGTATGTGTCGGCTAGATTATGCACAACATATTGGTATGAGTTTTTATCAAACTTTGACAGATCTGACTCTTGAGCAGGAGTATGTTTTTAGAAAAAGGAAATAAACAACACCACCATGAAGAAGGAATGGCTACACAAAAGACGTTCAAAGAGCACAACTTGTGCACACCATCAGTGGGATGGGCAATCTGTTCCTAGATGATAGCCACAAGCTTCTAATGTTGGACACACAAAATGTGATTGACGACAGTCAGTGGTTAACACAGTCCGCACTGTGGAATCAGTGGGCAGAGAACAGTACGACAAGCACCATAAGACAACGATCATGGACCGCACACACTTCATTCATGAGCCCATCAAAAAGAACTCACTGCCTCTCTTCAGATGCCCAACACTCAAGATCAAGACCAAGCAGGCAGGGCAGATCTCAATGTTGAAGGATGATGTGGCACTCTTCTCCCGGTTATATATAGCCACGCAACACAGAGAGGGGAACATGAGCACCTTCTTTAAACATGAAAACCATCCATACCCTCCCTCTCTATCTGACAGAGGGAAACTACGGCTGGGAAAGAAGTCAGATCTGCTAAATATTCTGACACAGAAGACACAAGAAGAACCTCCAGCTACGTTTGATGTCAAAGTACTCGATGGAGCTGCTGTGGTGCACTTCCTGTCCACTACCAACATTACCACATTTGACGAATATGCCAGTTGTGTCTTTGTTCCCCACACCATGAAACACCTGGAGATCTCCAAAAGAGTTGATGTGGTCTGGGATACTTACATCACCAGCAGCATAAAAGAGTCAACAAGGGAGAAGCGAGGCAAAGGGATACGACGGAAGGTGGCTGGTCAGAACTAGCTGCCGGGGAATTGGTCAGATTTCCTGCGTGATCCTATAAACAAGCAGGAACTCTTTGCCTTTCTCTCTGGGAAGATTGCATCCACTGCCTGGCCAGAGGGCAAGCTGGTCTTCATCACATATGGCATCACAGTGGTCGGCACAGACACCAGCCACTCGATGCTGCCATGTAACCATGAAGAGGCCGACACCAGGATAGTGATTCACCTGCTTGATGCCCTGGAACATGGCTGTTCTACCTGCTTGATACGCACTGTGGATACGGATGTTGTCGTTATCCTCATCGGCAAGTTCCATGCCCTGCTCGCCAAGTATCCAGCTGCAGACATCTGGGTTGCTTTTGGCACTGGCAAGAACTACACCTATGTTCATTTAACACGATCTGCCATGCTCTGGGCAAAGACAAGTCCACAGCACTTCCCGTCTTCCACTGTTACACAGGCTGTGACACAACATCAGCATTCAGCGGGAAAGGGAAGAAGTCAGCATGGGTGGCGTGGAAGTCCTACCCTGAGGTCACCCAGGCCTTCAACTACATTTCAGAAAATCCATACACTTCTGTGACCATAGATGCCCAACACTTTCAGCTTCTTGAGCGTTTCACAGTCATCATGTATGATAAGACAAGTGATATGGAATCTGTCAATGAAGCACGACGAGAGTTGTTCTGCCAGAAGAACAAAACGATGGAACACATTCCACCAACGCAAGATTCACTGCTGCAGCACGTGAAGCGAGTTGCCTACCAGTCTGGGATCTGGGCCACATCTGAACTGGCCCAGCAGCCGACACCCAGTCCAGAAGGATGGGGATGGACATTGGATGACAACAACCAGGTCTGGCTTCCTGTGTGGAGCATTCTACCGATGGCGTCAAAAGCCTGCAATGAACTGGTCAAGTGCGGTTGTAAAAGACCTTGTGGTGCAAGGTGCTCATGCAAGAAGGCACACTGGAATTGCACAGATCTTTGCAGTTGTCAATGTGACAAATAATTTGAATGTTGTTATCCTGGAAAGTGAAGCTAATAATCTTCAATTCTCTTCATGCTCCATTTTTCAATGTGTCTGAAAATTATGTACATACATTGGCAGAATCAACCAAATTATCTAATCTTGGCAGAATTAGTCACTTATTGATATTCCCTATAATTTTATTGCATTCCTTGTCCCAGAAAATGTATATTTTGACACCAAGATTGATCTTCTAAGTGGCTTGGAAGCCGAGATATTGGCAATTATAGATATTACATGGTGGCCATCTTTGCAATCCAAGATGGCCGCCTTCTGCCAACTTGATGACGTGGCTACCCTTCCAAAATGAAACCTATGGTGATGGAGAGCATGTAGAAAAAAATTGGCGCTTTTGTGAGCCGTGTCCACATTTTTTTGTTAACAGCCCTCACTAGTAGGCCTAGTCCCTGCATCAGAAAGACCACCATCGTATCTCTACACGAGAAAAGAGAACAAAAAGAAAACCTACCGCCCTTTTTGCACTTACACCTGTTACCATGAAGTGCTTGGAGCAGCTATAGTCAAAGCACACATCACCTCCTCACTGCTCGACACACTAGACCCACACTACTATTTGCCTACAGACAAAACCGGTCAACGGGCAACATCATCACACTCCACACACTGCCTTCTCCCACCTGGAACTAGGAACACGTCGTAGCCTACAGTATGAATGTTATTAACTCATTTAGACCTGGAACGCAATCTGTGTCACTTTTTCATTTGAGGTAAAAAAGCATTATTTTACACTTTGGCTATTCAAAAATAGCAGATCTACAAGCTCATAGCGCGGCACCGAGTGCCGCGCTATGAGCTTGTAGATCTGCTATTTTTGAAAAGTCGTGAAAATGTGTGCACATCTTTTAATGTCTTTTTTTAAGCGAAAATTTTTAACTCAAATCTTTGCTCCTGGAACAACACATTTTGAGATGGGGGTCCGCGACCAAATACATATCATTTTGGGGGTCCTTGACATGAAAAAGTTTGAGAACCACTGACATAGAAACATACGTTTTTTTTTCTTCAAAAAACGTAGGATTTAGAAGACATTTGTAGAAACGGAACCTCAGGCCTTAATGGGTTAACTACAGTTCAGTATTCAGCACACCGTCGTGCCCTCCATGCTTGGAGATCTAGGACTCAGCACTGCTAACTGGATACTGGACTGACTGGGGGATTCCCTCCGGGGGATCTCCTCGACTCCACCCCACTCACACTTAACACTGGGACCCCCCCAGGGCTGTGTAACGTCTATCATACTCCCATCACTGTAGGGACTTGAGAATAAATGTTACATCTGTTTTTCGAGAAAACCCATTGTACTCCCTACAGTTTGTTTTGTTTTGTCGTTGGTAATCTAGGAATTCAAGCTTCTTCATTCATGCCGTGGCGCTCAATTTATGGCACTCCAGATGAGGGTCTCTGCTAAATGCTTCAATTGTGATGCAAATATGCTTTTTTATCTGGCCTTGTAATACTTGCCACTTTATTCCCTAATCGTAGGAAATGAGAAAATCAAAGAGACCGTCTAGACAAAATATTGTCACACCGTGGATCCATTGAGAGTGCTTACCACCTGAAGCCCTGTTTCCAAAATAGCAAAAATAGCCAATGAGCTCGGCTCTAGGCTCTCCCTAGGCTGGCAGAGGGAGTGTAGCGCCCAGGATTACTTAGAAAATTGGCACCGGTTGAAAAAAAAACTGGGTTACAAAATCGTGGGATAAAAATTTAACAAAAGAAAAATAGCCAATCTACAGTATAAGCCCGCAATGCGTTGTGACACGTTGTGAGCTTGAAGATTTGCTATTTTTTCACTATTGCTTGAAAATGTTTGGAAAATATTGCCTATAAATACTCGCCTATAAGACATGCCCAGAATAGGGACCATGGACCAACTTTTTCTCCCATGTTCCCAGGCCTATACAAACATCCCCAGGCCATTTCTTCACTTTCTCCCCTCCATGCGTCATCTCTCGATCCCCTCATTTTCTTTCGGTCCCTGTCCTCAGCTCTTCTGGCGTTTGTCATTAAATCCTTACAGTACAGACAGTACAGTACATGTACTGTACTCGTCTGCATCACGGATGTGTTGCCGCGTACGTACGCCCGTTATGCCGTATGTGTGTGTTGTACAGTATATGCGTGAGACTGCACGCACTACTAACAAATGCACGCGCTGCAGCGCTTCGGGGCGCACAAATCTTTTGTTCCTGTATAACGCCTTTTTGCCTTTCTTCACGCTGTGTGAAGTACAGCGAGAGAGAGAGAGGGAGAGAGAGAGAGAGAGAAAGAGAGAGAGAGAAAGCACATACAGGGCAAGGACGGAGGGCAAAGCGAGACAGAAAATGACTAAGAGACGGAGAGAGAGTGATGGAGTATAAAGGACAGAACTAACGGGAGAGAGATGGAGGGAGAGAAGAGAGAGGGAAGGGAGAGAGAGATGAAGTGAAAAGGACAGAACTAATGGGGGAGAGAGAGAGAGAGAGAGAGCAAGAGAGAGAGAGAGAGAGGCGTCTGGTGTGGCAGATGAAGAGAAGCCTGAATGCTTCAAACAGATCTCTGACTTGTTCCATGTGCAGTAATAATAAATGGGGCTTCATTATTTAGCCGTGTGTGTCTGTAATGCTGCTACACAGCGAAAAATCGTGAGTGTCAATTTTACTCTGAGGGCGAAGTTAACACTCAGGATTTCGCAGTGCTCTGCTACGACTGTACACTGGCAGTTATGAGACGCGCGCACACACACACATGCACACGCACACGCACACACACGCACACGCACACGCACACGCACACACACGCACACGCACACACACACATTGCCTCCTTACCAGACTCTTATGCTGCTATTTAATAATCCAAGGGAGAAGGAAATGTTTGAGGTGTGTATGTGCGAGGGGAGTGTGCATGGGTATAGGTGTGTGTGTGTGTGTGTGTGTGTGTGTGTGTGTGTATGGAGATATTGTTCTTGTGTGCGTGCATGTAGATGTTTGCGTGTGTGTGTCTTTCTCTTTGCTATGGGAGATGATTATCTATTTACAGATGCCTCCCACAAAATCCCATGACCCTTACTGTGGGGGCTGGAGGAGAGAGCAAAAGAGAGCGAGAGAGAGAGACCTGTTTGAATCCTCATTATTATTCTAGTTTTCATCAAGGCAGCTACTCTGAACAATCCTGTCTTTGAAGCTTTTAGTGGAGCAGATTTCATTTCCCTTCTATCACCTATTGTTTGACCCCACTGATAGCCAACTAAATGAAAAGAAATAGCTTATTCCACTTTCAAATTCATAGCTCAGGGCTAGGATTGAACTTCGCTCCGCTCAAAGGCCAGTCCTGTCCCCATTAGCCATACCGTTGCCTGTGCTGAAAGGTAAAGCGTTAGCACCAGTTGCTAAGCTCCAGGGGAATAGAGGGGGTACGAGGTGAGATTGTAGCCTGGAGAGGGAAGCACTCAGGTGGGCTTGAGAGTGTCTCACCTCAGCCTCGTCTTGAGTGGAGGCGCTAACTGTCTGTGATAGGAAATCACCAGGGAACTACTTAGCAGAGGTGGCAAACTGTACCGGTAGGTGTGTTTTTGAGCTGCGTGTGCGTTACAAGTGCATGAGAGCCATCCTTTGGCACGTTGGGAGAAGTCGGTTTGCGTACCGCCGTGCTAAGGATCATTTATAGAAAACAAGGGGTGTGAAGGAGGCGTGAGCTCGGCTCTAGGCTCTCCCTAGGCATGGCAGAGGGAGTGTAGCGCCCAGGATTACATAGGGAATTGGCACTGGGTGAAAAAATGGGTTACAAAAATCGTGGGATAAAAATGTAGAAAAAAGGAAAGAAAACGAGGGCAATGGTGGTGATCGTTTCACTGGAAGCATTGTGTAATAATTACTGAAAATTAAAAAAAAAACACAAGTGTCCCTCCTGTGTACGCTGGTCTTTACTTGGTGCAGATCTACTGTAGGAGATCAGCTTATATCATTGCCTCTGCTGCTGCTCTGGGGGAGCAGGTCATCTAGGCATCTCCCTACTGGATCAGTTTAGGAGCACGATCGCAGTTTAGCAACTTAAGCCCTGTGTAGTTTGTCATACAACAAACAGCGAAAATAGCCTATTCCACAAGCTCACAACGCGACGCATCCCGTGCATTATGAGCATTGTGGGATCTGCTATAACTATAAAGTTTACACATTTTTGCCTATATTGACATAATAGGGTCTCCAGGTTGAAAGGGGTTAATAGCTCTATCCACTATTTATTGAATGGGTTGAGGATCAGTGGGGGGGGGGGGGCAGCATAGAAACCATTGAGTGCCTGAGAGAGAGACAGACAGACAGACAGACAGACAGACAGACACAGGAGTCATAGACGCAGCAGGGAACTCTAAACAGCACAGTCGTATACCTGAAATATGACTCGACAGAAATAACAAGCATCAATGTAATAGAAGATTAATAATGTATTCACAAAGGATTGTTTTGGTGAACTATTCCTTTTTTTGTATTGTATATATATATATATATATATATATATATATATATATATATATATATATATATACACATACACACACACACACACACACACACACACACACACACACACACATATATATATATCTCACTGTATATAATGTGTGTGTATATACACATACATTTTGCAGAGATTGCCAACATATTCACAGGCGGTTACCTCATGTCTCTCCATTCCTTCATTCGTTCTCTCTCTCTCTCTCTCTGTGTGAGAGAGTCTGCATGTCTCTCCATCACAAACCCCTGCTTGCTTTGTGATGTGTTCACTGAGTGTGAGGCAGAGCGTGCACGTTGTGTGAGTGAGTGTGTGCAGCCTTTTCCATCTCTTGTTATTTAGCTGCCGTTTGTGTGTGTGTGTGTGTGTGTGGATGCATGCACATAATATGAACCTGCATTTATTGCATGTACAGTAACGGCATTTTTTGCATAGCGCGTGCGCGTGTGTGCACGTGTGTGTCTTTGTGCACCCTAATGTGCATCTGCTCACTCTGCACATGAATGGCAGGCACACCAGAACCAGGTTACTGTAAAATGCTAGCGCAACCCACACCACTGCTGAAGCCTCGCTGCCCCACACTGCCAAACGCATCCCCACACACACACGCGCTCGCGCACACACACACACACACACACACACACGCGCAGCCCTCCCCACTCCTCCTCCTATCTCTAACGCTCTCTCTCTCTCTCTCTCCTTCTCTGTCTCTCGTTCAGAGCGGTCGGTTCAGCAGAGAGCGACGGCACGGGGAACAGCGTGTGTGCAACTTGAACACTTGATGTGTGCGCGTGTGCTTCCAGAGCAGCAGTGATAGCAGCGGAAAGAGAGAGAGAGAGAGAGAGAGAGAGAGAGAGAGAGGAAAGAGGAGAGCGTGAGAAAAAAAAGGAGAAGAATTCTACAGAGCCGGGACGGAGAGGACTGAGAAAAGAGACTCCACTCCTGACTGTGAGTACTGTACACACTGCAGGTATTCCCCCCCTCTCTCTCTCTCTCTCTCTCTCGCTCTCTCGCTCTCTCCCTCTCCTCACTTATTCATAATTGAGAGCGGTGTTTTTTCCTGACTACTAAACTGTGCATTGTTGTTGTTTGACTCATGGTCAATGGCTGTTAACTATGCTCTCGTTGCTGTAAACACTGGAGTGGAGTTGGACACTTTCTGTAGTTGTACTGTATGTTGTCAAAGACGTATAGTTAAACAAATGGCACTGTGCCTTCTTCGCACAGGCTGTAGACAGACACAACACTTGCACATTAGTCCATACAATTATACCTGTTATACCAGATGTAATAACAGTGAATGCACATGTGTGTACGGATATGTGTGTGTATACGTATATGGAAATATTCAATAGGAGGCGGGACAGACGCGTAGATGCGTACAGTAAAGGTGGGTTTCTTTATCAAATACAGCACATACACAGAAATATAGTTTTGCACTGTATACGTGCATTATATGAAGTCACAATGACACGCATGCGCAATTATAACACAGACACACACACACGCACGCGCAAGTGCACGCGCGCAGGCGCAAGCACGTAAATACACATTCACAGTGAGAGCAACCTCTGTTATCTTTAGGCTAAACTTGCCATTAATATTTTGTAGCTTGAGACGTATTTCCTGGTTATGCATTTTCTATCCCCCAACCCTCCATTCCTTCCCCATATACTTCCTTCATAATTTGTGTTAAAAAAAAATCATTTTGTTTGCCACTGCGTTTTGCACTGTCGAATTATCTGTGGCATTCCTACTGTACAAGCCTTTTTTTGCAAGACACACAAGGTCAGCTCTGCAGGACGCAGACCTTTCACTCTAAATATGATTTGTGACCAAATACGCACTGCTGACGGAGCAGGTTTTCGTAGTGGTGTGTTTTCCTTTTTGTTGTTTTGTCATCTTGTCTGTCTCCTCTCCTCCTATAAACGGCATGTTTATATTTGTGTGTGGTTACGCATCCGCTCTGTTTTCCTGAATCGAAACAAACACCTCGCCGCTTAAGTAGTGTTTCCTAGCTACCCTGCCACGGCGCCGCTCCAGCATCACACATCACCCAGTATCTTCATCTCTCCTTCCTCCTCGCGTCCTCCTCCCTCTCTGTCTCGCCCTCCCCAAAGCCGCAGAAGGGCGGAATCAGCCACTGTAACTGTCTCCACAGTAAGATAAGATTTATTCATTTCAGCTTTTCACTTCTCCAGGGGTAGAGGAGATAGATCGAGGGCCGGAGCGAGCACCAGGGGGATGAGATGTAAAAGTGCAATGTTGACGCCGAGGACAAGCAGAGGAGCGAGAGAGAGAGACAGAGAGACAGTGCGAGAAAGAGAGTGAGAGGGTGGGGTGGGGACAGAGTGAGAACTAAAAAGAGGGATTATGATAACTGCTTAAAAAGAGGGATTATCATAACTGCTGCCATCCCTTTCCCCCCTCCTTTTTTTTTGGTTCCTAACTCTGAGTAATTATTTCTGGAAACCCACTTTCACTCTGCGGTTCCTCCTCATCTTTTTGTGCGCTCGGCTCCCTTCAACAGATGAGACAAAGTAAAAGAAAAAATTATCTGCTGCGCCGAAATTGGGGAGATTTTTTTTCCCCCTTCTTCTTTTATAAGTGTAATATGCCGTATCTGGTGGTTAACATCTCTTTTTGTTTGCCGTACGTTTAGCTGTCATTCCATTTTACAGGTTTCTGCGCTCATCGCATTATGTTTGATGTTATTCCATTCACGCGCACACACACGCGCACACACACACACACACACACACACACACACACACACACACACACACACACAATCGTTTGATTTCCTTCGTCACTTTTATTTTTACAGTGAGGGAATACCACATGATTATAGACGATTTATCTCTCTTCTTCAACATGGTCTCGTATACAGAGGTGCAGAGGGAAGGATTTAATATGTCACTTTATAGAAAAACCATCTCCACTGCTCGTCAGGAGGGCTAGAAACATATTTCCGCAAGATTGTGTGCATTTTGTTTGCGGAGTGCGTGATCACCGTGCGTTATTGCATAGCCAAAGGTCTGGCAGAATGATGTGCCCTTCTTAAATGTGTGTGTTTATTGCACGTCTGTGTCAGAGAGAGAGAGACGCAGATAGGGAAATGGAGAGGTGATTCTCAGGATTGTATCCTCTCTAGAGCATCTGTGTGTTCACAAGCGTGAGACTTAAGTAAACGTGTGTGTGCACGGTGAAAGCCTCTGTGTCAATGTATCCATTTGTAACTCTGAGATTGTTCAATTGTAACCGAATGGACACTTATGGGTCCATTTGGTTACATTTGTACTCTCTCAGAGTTAAAATGTAACCGAATGTACACTTATGGGTCCATTCGGTTACATTTGTACACTCTCAGAGTTAATGGTGAAGATTTGACTGTGTGTGTGTGTGTGTGTGTGCACTGTTTGTCAAAGGCAGAGGGTTGCGTTTCCAACAGTGCCTCGGAGAGAGGAGAGGATCAGGAATGCCGGTTGGGGGCAGTCTGCACTCTAGTGGGGAAGCGTCGGGGATGGGGTGAGGATATATGTGGCTTTTGTCGGGATTTTCTCTCAACAATAAGGATTTGCCGTGTGACACTCCGGCCCGGGTGTGTCTACTTCAAAGAGGCCTCTCTGTGTGAAAGCAGGCGTTGGAGGGGGAGAAACGGCACTGCTTTATAATTGAGAGCCGGGTTAAAGTTGCTTTCTGGCCATGACAAAAGTCCACGATGATTTCGAGAGTGTGTGTGCATCAGCTTTGATGTACGTCGAAGTGGATACCTGGGTGTGTGTGTGTGTGTGTGTGTGTGTGTGTGCGTGTCTATGCGTCTACATATTTGTTTGCAAGACGATATGTTTGCCTGTGTGTGTGTGTGTGTGTGAGAGAGAGAAAGATAAAGAGCAGGAGTGTCATTTGGGGTCCCAAGGGATAGCAGTTGCCACCCCCTAGCGTTCATATTTAACCTCAAATAGTTATTTTATGCATATATTTTCTCCACATGATTTGGGGATAATTTTGTGCAGATTTATCCGATTTTAGCCGAGTACATCTCAATCCAATAATCTACATGTGACGTGACACACGTTAGAGATGCAGAGAGACAGAGAGAAAGAGAGAGAGATACAGAGAGAGAGAGAGATGAGAGGTTATTTGCCTGTGAGGGTGCTACACTGCCACACTGCCACCCCAAAAGACTCTTATTTTAGACGGGGAGTTATACAAGGGCTTTAGAGATTTTCATTGGACTGTGTGTGTGTGTGTGTGAGAAAGACAGAGAGACCGACAGACAGTCAGACAGACAGACAGACAGTCAGACAGACAGAC
This sequence comes from Gymnoscopelus braueri, assembly GCF_963280865.1. Classification (NCBI taxonomy): domain Eukaryota; kingdom Metazoa; phylum Chordata; class Actinopteri; order Myctophiformes; family Myctophidae; genus Gymnoscopelus; species Gymnoscopelus braueri. Next base: position 17,522,039 of record NC_137617.1, read on the forward strand.
AGACAGACAGTCAGACAGACAGACAGACAGACAGACAGACAGACAGACAGACAGACAGACAGACAGACAGACAGACAGACAGACAGACAGACAGACAGACAGACAGACAGACAGACAGACAGACAGACAGAGAGAGAGAGAGAGAGAGAGAGAGAGAGAGAGAGAGAGAGAGAGAGAGAGAGAGAGAGAGAGAGAGAGAGAGAGAGAGAGAGAGAGAGAGAGAGAGAGAGAGAGAGAGAGAGAGAGAGAGAGAGAGAGAGAGAGAGAGAGAGAGAGAGAGAGAACGAGAGAGAGAGAGAGAGAACGAGAGGGATGCAACCGACAGACAGACAGACAGACAGACAGAGAGAGAACGAGAGGGATGCAAATACTGAGAAAAATAAATACAATTCCAGCATTGCTCTGATCACTGTAATTATAAAATTACAGCTAAATGGCAATAGCAAGAAAAGAAAATGTAAGATCTGATGATAAATGGCGAATTTTCCCATTCCGAATGAACACTAATTGAAGAAAGTGGGGGAGGGGGGGGGAAATCCCCATGATATAATTGCCTACTGTTTCATCATCTGCAGCATATCATTTATATAATACCATGTCAGTCTAAGTGACATATCCTATTTAGATCTTTCTCCCCCAAAAATCAGATAAATTAAACATCCATTTTCATTAGAAGTGTTAACATTTTCCCTCATCAACTTTTATTCTTTTCCATTGCTCTCTAATTCCTTTTGAGCACTTTCTCGACGGTCACAGACAAATCATAACAAAGTTCTGTGTATAAAGACGGCTGTCAGGCGTACAAATACATAGCTAGACTAACATCTCCTTTTTTTTGTGGCATTTCTGCTTATCTATTTTTCATATTGCCAGACAGAGAGAGAAGAAAGATGGTAGAGAGGGGGGATAACATGCAGCAAAGAGACTCGGGCCGGATTCTAACCCAGGCCAGCTGTAGGAAGGACTATAGCCTTATTTATGTGGTGTATGCTCTCTTACCACGCGAGTCACCATGGTGGCCTGAAACCTCTTTTTTTTTTAAATAGAAAAGTTCTACCTTTTGTTACAATTGGTATTTCATAGACAGTGTAATCCATTTGAGTAGACTCGCTGGGCGAGCCCGCATCATATCTGTAGATCGTTTGCTCCTACAAGCTGTTTGGTTTGTGAGCATCTTTATCACTCGGTAGGTTTTTAAGAGTGAATGTACTACAAGGTCCTATTGTGTACTGTGTGTCGATGTGTGTGTGTGTGAGTGTGTCTTAGCATTGTCCTGTCTGGTTGTACTGCAGACAGATAAGTCTTTTCTCCTGAGGCCTAATCCCTCCGCGACAGAAGCACAAGAGAGAGAGAAAGAACAGAGTGAGCAAGGAGGACAGATAGAGAGAGAGAGAGAGAGAGAGAGAGAGAGAGAGCAGTTCAGTGGGGGGGTTGATCACAGTGTCAAGTCCCAGAGAAATGTAACTCGTGCTTGTGAAGACAACAGGGAGATGAGAAGCATTCAGAAAAGAGAGAGAAAGATAGAGAGGGCGAGGGGGGGTGGGTGGCAGTGGGATTTGCATGTGAACGAGGGCTTTAACGGAGCCACGAACCGTTAATGTGCAATGAGAGCGTTTTCGGACCGATTGCCAGGGTATTTTCAAAGCAGGTGTTCTGGAATTCACAATTAATCTTCAACTCCCCCCTCAAAGAAAATAGAAAATAAATAAAAGTGTCATTTTTGTCTTGAAATATGTGTTTTTGCTCGTCTATTTTTGATTGAGGACATTTTCAGTAATCTCTCTCCTTTCATCTATTTTATTTTATGTATGTTCCCGTCTTGAGTGTTCCAATTTTCCCCCCAGTTTATCTTTGTGCTCCTATGTCTTTATATATCATTGGAACGTGTTAGAGAAAGGAAGTCACCCCACCTGTTCCAATGGCAAGAGAACAAAATATCAGATAGTTGTTGGGTGGCATCATGGTTGTTTCATATTCAAAGAAAGTATTGCAACACAGTGTTGTTGCTTTTTTGGTAACACTTTTAAAAACATGTTGCTTTGCTCGTCTTTGAAAAGAAAAAAGCAGTTTTGTCAGTTTTTTCAAATTGTCTCTCTTGTGTGTCTCTCACCGTCTCTCTTTGTGAGTTGAAATGTTTTCTCTCGTCTATTTTTTAATGAGGCCTTTTTCTATTTAATTTATCTTTTTTTTTTCTTTTTAAGTTCCCTTCTGAGTTCCTGTGTTCTTTTAAATCTCCCCAGTTTTTATCTTTGTGTTCTAAAGTGTATTAAATCATTTGAATGTGAACCCCACCGGTTCCAATAGCTTGAGAACAAAATATTCGATAGTTGTATCAACTGTTAGAGAAATGAGCTAAATCTTCCTTTTCGTCTGCAGATGTCCAACTTGATAAATGTCTCTCACTACAACATGTCTTCCTCGGTCAGAGAGCACAGTGTATTCCTGAGTGTCAATTAGACACTGTGACAAGATTTTATTGTTTTATTTTAAATCTCTGTGTTGCGTTATGTTGAACCTTATATTGTGATTCTTTGTCCTGTCGTATAACGCCAGCTCTCTGCAGTAATTAAATGATGATGGGAGTCATTCCCTGTAATATAATTCACTGTGGCTGGAGAACATACTGACCCTTAGCTACGGAACAGATGATATCTGGGGAAGATGAGGTGCACCGTACCTTTAAAGGGATATTTCATTTTGATAGACTTGGTCAGATGTCTGGGAGGACACTTTTGAACATTTGCACTTACCCCTCCAAGCCAGTTCACACAGGGTCAACACTATCTGCGCCACAAATCTGTTGTTATGACTGAAGAGTCTGGGAGTAAGAGTGTGTGTGTGTGTGTGTGTGTGTGTGTGTGTGTGTGTGTGTGTGTGTGTGTGTGTGTGTGTGTGTGTGTGTGTGTGTGTGTGTGTGTGTGCTTTCTAGCATTGTATTTTCTTGCAAATAATTCAGCATTCTCTAGTAATTTTGTTTGCTTACAGTTATCAGTTAGTGGAGGTGATGTTTAGCTTAACTTCACTTTGCTTTACTTAATTAATCCTGCATTTCAAATTTTATGTAGTGAACAAGACAAGCAGTTGTGATATTTTCTCAAGTGCAGGGACTCCGGGGAGTCAATGAGCAACTTCAGCTCCAGCAAATCAAATAACTTGCATACAGTAAATGGCTATATTATATTTCTATTTTATTTTATTTTTGTAGGTTACATGTGACATTTGGCTTTTAGATATTCAGTTGTTTTAATTATTATTATTTGATGTAGGGCCTGATGATATTGACTTAAACGGAATACCTCAATATTGATAATGTTTTATAAAACAATGTTTTGGGGATGACCGTAGCTTCTTTCAAAAGATATTCACACACAAGAACATTAAAAAAAAACGCTATTTTACTGTAATATTTTTCCTTGCAGCCTTTTAAGACCAGGAAAAAAATAACAAGCTATATCATGATATTACGAAAACCAGAATCTGGATATTGTCAGTATTATTGAGTGTACCCTTTCAGGGAGATTTTTTTTGACCATTTCAGGGTTAAATTGACCCTCACTATGTGGCCAGCTACCCAGCCTAGGTTGATGAGTGGAGAGCGTTCTTGAATGTTAGATGAAATTATTACCAGCTTAGTGGAGTAGCACCGCCTGTATCATGTGAACAACGTGATACTGTGCAGCGAGTACAGTGCTTCAAGGGAGTTGGTATTGTTGCATCATAAGAGCTTGATGTCTCGGGTGGAATTGCGAGCTTTGCCAACTTGAAAGGAATAAGCAAGGGGAACTTTTTGTGCGCTTCAAGTATTTAGAAGTTTTGGACTTAGCATCCTTAATGAACAGAGTAGTGATGTCTACTGCACATGAAGATAGTAAACATGTATAGCTGTTTTCGTTCATTCGGGTGTGTAAAGACGGAGTCTGTGGTGGCGTAACGCTGCTTTTCAAGCACCACCCCCCCCCCCCCCATCCCCCCCACCCACAAAGAAAGACAATTTGACAAATTAGGTGTAGTGTCTTCACTTGCCATTGTACAATAGAGTATTTACTCGTTGGGAAAGGTTGGCAAGATTTACCTTTTTTATTGCCCATCATGTGAGTATATGAAAGTAGTATTCATTGAGTGTGTGTGTGTGTGTGTGTGTGTGTGTGTGTGTGTGTGTGTGTAAGAGAGAGAGAAAGACAGAGTGCTGTCTGATGCTCTGTTAGAGATGTTTGGCTGTCAGCCACCGACTTCCTCATTAGACTAGCACACAATCTGCACCATATTTATTTATGTTTGTGTGTGTGTGTGCATACGGTTGTATTTGTACACTCGGAGCACCTTTAGAAATGGAGCTTAAAGAGGTGTTTTTCCCTGTTTGTGTGAGTTTCTCGCCCCCCCCCCCCCGCGCGCGTGCGTGCGTGCGTGCGCACGTGTGATGAACGACCCTCTAAAGGATCCACTTGATTATGTTCAATGGAGAGCTTTCTCCCTTTGAGTATTTATGCCTGCTCACCCGCAGCCCGGACACACACCTATCAATCTGTCGCCGCAGCAGTGCACACACACACACACACACACACACACACACACACACACACACACACACACACACACACACACACACACACACACAGTATGTGTCATCTCTGACACGTAGATTCTCTCTCTCTCTCTCTCTCTCTCTCTCTGTGCTTTTATGGCTGTCGCTGTATTCCTCGCTTCCACTTTCAAACTCTCATCTTCTTTCAAATCAAAAACTCGGTCCCCAAGGGTTTTCAGCATCCCAGGGCTTAACAATATAGTCATCGTCTTCTCCCGGAACACCTCCTCTATTCTCCAAACGGCCGGCTCGGTCCTTTTCAGGGGTTACAATTTCGCCCTACACACACTACCTACCTCTTTTGCCAGCCGTAGCCCGGGGGGCCAGGACTGGAGGGCTTTGTGACTCTCACCCCTCTCTAAATGTTTCACCCCTCTCTGTTGTTGAAAAGGTTTTTTTTTTGTGCTCAAACGTAGACACTCGAGGAGGAAGGGAAAGGGTTAGAGTGATTGAAAATCAATCATTTGGACTGAAAGTGTGAGGGGGGGATAAGTTAAGCCACGAAAGAGAGCGAGAGAGCCCGGAGAGAGCAAAAGAAGCAAATGACAAAGAGAGAGAGAGAGAGAGAGAGCGAGAGAGAGAGGGGTAACTTTGAGTGAAGGTTTATGCCGTAATGGGAGGGCACATGGGTGTCAAGTGCAGCAGAAGAATTCACACCCCCCACCTCTCTCTCTCTCGCTCTCTCTCCCCCCCACACACTCTCTTCATCACTCCCTCTGCCTCCCTCCCTCCCTTCCTCCCTTCCCTCTCTCCGTTACTCTCTCCATCTATCTCTATCTGTTTCCATCTGTGGGTGTGTGTGAGGCAGCCAGTGAGTCAATGACTCAGGTTGCTGGGGGTAACAGCTGTCATCGGGTCCCGCTGTAAATCCTGTGCCGCTTGCATCTGTGTTGGCAGTGTGCGGCGGCACGGCGACGGGATGGGGCGACAAACCCAGCCCTCTCAGTGCTGCACGCTGACGGTAGAATAGACATAAGAACACATAAACACAGGCAAATAGTGCCAGGCAATGCATCCGCGCACATACAGTACATACTGTACTGTTACGTAGACACACACATGCGCCTCACACACATGCACAGTGTGCAATACATTCTCGCCTGCTATTCAATTAACCCATTAAGACCTGAGGCGATTCTTAATTTTTTTTAAAAATCTCAACAGTTTTTTTTTTTAAATCTGGAAAATATTTTTTCAAGATTTTTCAAAAATAGCAGATCTACAAGCTCGTAGCGCGGCACTCGGTGCCGCGCTATGAGCTTGTAGATCTGCTATTTTTGAATAGCCCAAAGAAATCTTAAAATGAGACGCAGATGCGTCCCCGGTCTTAATGGGTTAATCGTTGGCACGTTGTGAAATTGTGGTCTCACACTAAGAAGAAAAGAAAAGAATGACGAAGGGAACTGCTAAACTGTGCGATAATCTGTCTCCTTGGCACGTAATTATAGTGGGAAACGCTATGGCGCATAGTTTTTTTTCTCCTAGCACTATGCTTTTTGCTATTCAAAAAGGAAATAACTAGTGACTGTGTGTATAGAACCCAACCCAGCTCTCTGATTTAGTTCACCAGCCAGAAGATTAGGGCCACGATATCATTGTCCCGCGGAAAGCTGCTTTTGGTCCATCAGAGTATTATAAGAACTGTCCACTACCCCAGTATCCACCGACGAAAACCATAATAGATACATATGGAACCACTGCAGAAGCCATGATAGATACATATATAGAAGCACTGCATGAACCATAATATGTTACATATATAACCACTGCGGACACCACAATAGTTACAAATTAAAACACTGCATAAACCATAATAGTTAAATGTATCCACTGCACCATAGCTGTTCCATTATGTAATACTGCATAAATCATATTGAAATGTATAACCACTGCATAATTGTTATACTATATAACCACTGCATAAACCATAGTTAAGTATATTGTAGTTATATGTATAAGTTACATACAGAACCACTGCAGAAACCATAATAGTTTCATAAAGAAATACTGCAGATGGGTGGAAACTTCCGGTATGGCAACAGATGCATAGACAGAAGCTCTGAGTAAGATTCCATATATTTATACGTACAAACACTACAGGTAACAAAACTGAACTTTTCCATTCAGTTAATTCAAAAAGTGATGTCCGAAAAAGGGAGGACAAGATCCCAACGGTGGGGAAGTCAGATGAGGACACAACGTTTTCCGTCACTGAGCCAAAGATTTTACCTGGAGAAATGGCTATCATGTCTCACCTATAAATCTATCACTGGATGCAGTGTGTAAAAAGCTTGAAGTCTATGAACCACACATCACCAAAATGGAGGTAAACCTGTCCGATTACAGCGACAGGCTGTAATGCTTTGGCTATGTTAAGACTGGCAGCCCAAATCTCATTTTTGGCCCGTCCAGATTGGAATGTTTTTATCCATTCCAATGGCTGTTTTTTAAGTCTAAACAGCAAACAAAATAAACAAATGGAAACTGATTTTTGTGAATCAGATTAGAACCATATTCCTTGGTGGTTTGAAATGCAATTCAAATCTGATTTCTAAAGATGTGTTTCTGTCTGGACAGTCAGACACTGAAGCCCGATTTATACTTCGACAAAGCGACCAAAATAGCCGGTCCACAAGCTTGTAGATCGGCTATTTTTGGAGAGCGACACTGTCATACAACAGAGCTGAAGTTAAGCTCATGCCTATGTCCTTACGTCGTTACCACAGCAACCAATGCAGGTCGACGATGCCTGAATACACAAATCCGATCTGATCAATTAGAAATAAAAGTATGGACAGTCAGTCCGTTAGGTACTATTTGAGAAACAAATCAGATGTGCCTACAGCGTTAACAAAGCCTTACAGCTATGTATCTTTGAATCATCCATAGAAGGATAATGCATGAAAAGAAGATATTATCACATGAATACTTTTGGGAACTTTTACCTGCCAATTGGTATTGCCCGGAGTTGTTGTGTGTTCTATCCAGCACCAGGGGGCGCTGTGTCACACATAGTGAGCTCATTGCGATTCAGATGAAATTAAACAACAAGTTATTGGCAAAGGCCGTGCATTGGGGTGCTCGCCAAAATAATTTGCGTGTCATTGGTGTGCTGGAGGGATTCGAGGGGTGAGCAGCTGCCGCTTTCATGTCAAAATCTTTGGCGACCTGTTACGGGATGGCTCATTTACCAACTCACCCGAGCTGGACATGACACACACAACTTTAAGCCTACGGAATGAGAGACCCAGACCCATCATTGTGCATTTCCAACAGGCAGAGCAAGAGACCACTCATGTATCAGGGACATAAGATATTCATCTTCTAGAACAGAGCAATGCACTGGTTTAAAAAGTGAACCGCGTTCAACTCTTGTCAAGATGAAACGGCATGACTTTTGGATCCCATCCCCTGAAGACTGTGATATCCCATAACCCGTGGAGACTGGTAGACTGCAGTTGTTATCCGATAGATTTCAAGTTATATGTCATGCGTGCCACTTACTTGAGTCAGTCAGTGAACTGATGCACGCGACGTTTAACTTGATGTTCGACTGTGTTTCAGCTCAGGTGAGCTCCGGTCCAAACGCTGAATGATTTGGTGAACAAATCTTTTTAGCGAACTGGTTTTAATGATTCGGTACACTGAAAAGAATGACACTACCCCCTGTTCGTCCTATGGATAGATACTGGATGGATAGATAGATCTCATCTGTTTGACTGGCGTATACACAGGGGACATGGTTATTATTTGATAGAGAATGACAAAGGACACTGTCTTTAAAGGACATTTTTATTGTAATGTGCAGGGGTGCACATAACTGGTGCGCAGGTGCATGCGCAGGTGCATGCGCACCCAAAATAAATAATGCGCGGCACATCAGACGACGCAAGGCGCTTTTGCGTACCAACAGCTGGGACAGGAATTTCCAAGCTTTTATTTTTTAGCAAAACTAAAAAATAAAAGCCTGGAGATCGAGGCTAGGAATTTACTTCCTGAAGCCACACTCACACAATCACGCTAAAGCACGCGTCGGCCCCATGTACAGCCATTAGGCGCAGGGGGAGGGGACGCATGCTGCACGTGATTGTGTGAGTGTTGCCTCGCATCCTGACACACAGACACGCTGCGACTCGCAGCTCGCTGCACGCAGCCAGCAGCGGCTGTTCGAGGCATTCGTCACCGATGATGAACGCACAGTAATGGTGCAAAATATGCCGTGAACGTCCCAATCTGGTGGATAAAAGCAGCGCAGCACAGGGCACCAACCTACTGACTCACCTGCCAGTGAGGAGCCCTCACCGGGGGTACGTAGAGCCTTCGTACTACTCCTCCGACCAACACTCCCCGCTGACAGGTGCCACCCCAGCCTGTAGGCGAACATACATGCAATGACCGATATCACCCTCCCCGCCCAGCTTCCCTTCCCAGAACACGGGGACAATTGTGTTCGCATAGACACCCGACAAAGCCGGTTGCACCGCGGTGGATTCGAGCCCACAACCTCCGTTGTGGTGGTGGGTAGGGACTTGACCACTGCGCCACCCGAACGCTTCTCCTAGAATCTCCTAGAATCTGATCATCAGTTAACAAAATCGTTACATATAGGTCTTTTTTTTTTTTTTTTAGTCCGAAATGTATCTGATTGTTGGCCCAGATGTGAATAAGCTAAGTATGCGGTTAATTTTAATATAGGGTTAATTCATTCAACTTTTCTACTAGTTGTGAAATTGTAGTAGCAATGGCTTGTGTTAACAAAATGCTACTTCAGGTCTTAGTAGTTCCTCTATCACAGAAATCGTTCTGCAACTTTTACGGTGGTGCATCTACGCAGAGCCTGTCTCTCTCTCTCGCCCTCTCTCTCTCTCTCTCTCTCTCTCTCTCTCTCTCTCTCTCTGACTGTGCCACCATTTTACCATCGCCTGGTGGATAGAAATGCAAGCACCCACACCAACACATTATTTTTGCCAGAACAGAGGGGTAGGCCTACATGAGGCTCTGTCGGTCGGTCGGTCGGTCTGTCCCTCTTTTCCTGTCCTGTCCCTCTTTTCCTCTGCACACACGTCATGCGAAGCCCGGCCATTCAGATTTCAACCACTAGGGGTCTGGCAGTACTAGGTCTCCTGGTTCCCTTGTTAAGTGACTAATGTACATACTATTGATTGACAAAATTTACCTTAGATAGGCTTTAAAGGAATAGTTCACCCAAAAAAATACTTATTTTCTATCAATTACACACCCCATGAAGCATTGAATTCATGGAGAGTTTTTAGTTTTTGTCGCATTCCTAAGCCAATCATTTGATTACCGGTGGAACGATGCTAATGTATCCGGTAGGAGACTCAAATGAGTCTCTTTGTGTCTCCTACTGGAAATACACCTGGTCATCAAATTATTGGCTTAGGAATGCGTCAAAAACAAAATGAATTCAAGGCTTTATGGGGTGTGTAATTGATAGAAAATAAGTATTTTTTTGGGTGAACTATTCCTTTAAGTTTAATAATAAAACACGAAATATGTTCCTTTTAATCCTGTTGAAACTATTGATGATAATGGGCACTATGTACCGTAATTGTGGCTGGCACGCTATGTCAATACGCAAAGGTGTCAGTAAATGTGTTTGCCCCTAATCACAATAAAGACCTCACGAAGAAGCTCCTTTCTTCAATACCTAAGTTACTTTTTCATTACTTGATATATGAATACTGTAACAAACCCCTTCTTTGACCTCCTTCTTTGATAAATCAAGCCCCAACCCCCTCTAAAATGCCACAGATTATGTTCTTGAATCAATATGGCTATACTGACCCTTGGCGATCTCTACACCCAATAGATAAGCAGTTCTCCTTTTTTTTTGCATGTTCATAAATCTCATTCTCACATTGATTATATTTTCATAGATAAAAGGCGTCTTCCACCACTGTCCTCTACTAAATACTTGGCAAGGGTAAACTCGGATCACTACTTTAACTTTAGACCTGCATTTCAAGTCTCACCCCAAAGAGTGTGGTCCTTTGAAACTTGACTCTACACTTCTATCAGACTCTCACTTTTGCACCTGTGTCAATCAATCTATGTATTTGTTCCTAAAAACCAAATGAAGTACGAATGTTACCCCCAGTTTACTTTGGGAGACTTTTAGGGCGATCCTTAGAGGCAAGATAATTTCATATTCTGAACAAAACAAAAACAAGAACTACTATTATAACTAGCTGAACTAGATAAACGTTATGCAATGGCTCCAACTACAGAAGATTTTAAATATAGACAGAATTTCATCTGTCACCAAATAGGGCCAAGTTAGTCAGACTGACACAGGTAAGGACAATTTCCCAATTCCTGTGAATGTGTTTGAGGGTGTAATATACTTCACAGCGAGTTGAGGAACACTTGAGCATGATTAAACCACTGAGCAAATAAGAGGTACCGTTGTAACATACCAGTCCAGTTGATGGTGCAATGGATCATATGAGTATTTATTTAGCGATTAAGAAAATAACATTATTTATGTATAACCAAGCATGTTAGAAAATCTCGTATCTCTGCTGCCAATATACGCAGGCAGCTGTGCATTCACACACTGGCGTGCATGCTCATCACCCCAACTTGCACACATTTCACAGTACGTAAAAGGGCGATACACAACTATCTTAACTCTTTGACTGCCAGATAATAGTGAACCACTGCTGCCAGCAAAAACAGCGATTTTACTGTACCTTTAAAAAATTGTGGAATATTATCCGTGACCGCCGTCCTCACGGAGATCGGCTCATTACACGCAAGGGTCTTAGTAGAGGGGAAAAAAAGTAGTCCGCTCGCGATCCTCCATTCAAGAGCTATGGCCGTTTCAATGAGGCTTGTTTTGCCGTAAAGCAGAGATATGGCCATTTCACTGCAGGAAATAAACAGGAAGTAAACAAAATAGAATTTTTTAAATTACGTCATTTCCGGGCCTGTCGTCATCAGGTAGTGAAAGCATCATCCATAGGATAGGTAACAGCGCCATCTAGTGGAAAACCACTGAAAACAAATTCGCGTCCAAACTCGTCCGTGGCAAGGTGAGCCTTGGCAGAATTGGACGGGAAAGAGTTAAAGAGCTAGTTGGTCGTTACATAATATTGCAATATCAGAACATGGAAATCCACGTACAAAAAAAATAATTAATAATTTCTTACATGTGCATTATCATCACTCTCCCTCCATGAGATCATATTAGGGACCTATAATGCCTATGCACAACCACAGCCCTATCGACAAACGAGGCCGATAAGCTATCGCTCAAATCATACCGCATCGTATATGACTAGAGAGAATAAGCAGGGCATCTCCTTTCACTTCAGCTAAAGGGTAGATTGACTCACATCTGATTACTCCAAATAGAATACACCTCAGATCAAATAATAATGGATCCATCTGGGATCAATGACACTTTCTGGTCCTTTTTACTCCCAGCTGTATGAAGCATAGTCACAGAGTGACAATTCTGAAATGCTACATTTATTTTCAAATCAAAAACATCCGAAACCTATCAATTGAAGAGAAAAACTACCTGGGAGCTCCATTAAGTATAGCTGAGATAGCCAAAGCCACTACACTAATGCACAGTGGAAAGTCTCCAGGGGCCTGATGGCCTCTCTGTAGAATTTTTCAAATAGTCGAAACAAGTTGCCCCTCTATTGTTAGGGACGTTTAATGAGTCTCTGCAGCAAGGCACATTACTGTCCACTCTAGAACAAGCTGCCATCTCCTAAAAAAAGGAAAAAGAACCCAGATAAATGCTCATCATGCTGCCCTATCTCACTCCTCAACAAGGATGTCCACAATACTAAGCCAAGTATGCAGACTTGAAACTATTCTACCCGCTGTCACATCGGACGACCAAATAGGGTTTTTACAAAAATGGTCAATCATTCAGAAATGGGCAGCCAACACGGTGCATTTTTTAATCAACTCTATGCCGAAACTCAGTGTTGCCAACTGGAATCACATGCATGTTACTCGTCTTCCTCCTTAAAAACTTTGGTATGCTATGCCAATAGACTTAAACCCAAACGGCACACAGATAATCCAGTCATATCCACTTTGAAAATCTGGCAACAAAAACCACTTTGGCTGGAACATGCTCCCCCTTAACACCCGAATATGTAATAATGAGCTATTCAAACTAGCTAAGATTCATGCCAGATTCTCTCTCTGGGACAGACAAGGTCATAGGCACAATTGGTGAATGCTACAATGAAAGACCCATTTTACAGCTTTGCCTTTGCCGAGCTGTGTATTGCCTTCAACCTACAGCAATCTGACCTCTTCAGGTACTTTCATATTATGCATTTCCAACAATAAAACGATGCCCCATCCTCTTGGGGAATTGATAACCTTCTGCCATTGACAAAAATGACGAGGCGCAATATATATATATTTTTCTTTATGTGACCTCATAGCTCCAGATACACCTCCGGCTTTGCTGAAGATGAAAACAGAATGGGAAACAGAACTGGGCATTACCATGTATATATTATATTAGAGGTATATATTAGCGGCCCTCGCACCTACGTCGCACCGCCGATCGGACTGATATGCCCATATATGGAGATCTCTGTATCTGTCAGTCCTTGTCTCTTTTATGCCCATATATGGAGATGTTATCAATATATTCCCCCTTTTGTACCCATAAATGGAGCTGACTGATTTGTTTGCGCCTGATGCCATGACGAGACATTGAGGTTAGACAACACACATAGGGTGTAGCTGCATTGGTTATATGCATAGCTGAGTCATGGTGACATGAGCGTGTCAGAGGTCTATATATATGTGTGTATATATATATATATATATATATATATATATATATATATATATATATATATATATATATTGTGCACACTACATTTTGCGCTTTACTTTTTCCTTCTTAATTATTATTTATTTAAATTTTTGTAAGCTAATGTACCTCATTCATTATTGTTATTAATTGCTATGTGTTTTAGTTTTTGTCATTACTCTCAGCACAATTCCCTGACGTAGGATTAGGAGCACAAAAGGCTGGGGGGGGGGGGAGCTGGACAGGTTCATTATAAGAGCAATTCATGTCACTATGCTGTGACGGTTCTTAAAATGGCAATAAAATGTTTATAATTATGTGTATCCATAAATAGTTACAGAACCACTGCAGAAGCCATAATAGTTGCATATATAGAATCACTACTGAAACCATAACGGCTTTGCATACAGGAACATTAACAGGTCCACAGTGACACAAGGCCATCACTGCTCCTGTGCAAAACCTTTTCATTGCCATTAACGCACTAAGACCGGGAAAGGATCTGTGTCATTTTAGATTTCTTTGGGCTATTCAAAAATAGCAGATATACAAGCTCATAGCGCGGCACCGAGTGCCGCGCTATGAGCTTGTAGATCTGCTATTTTTGAAAAATCGTGAAAATGATTTTCTTTAATATTTTTTTCCGAAAAACTGTTAGGACTTAGAAAATGTTTCGAAGCGGCCTCAGGTCTTAATGGGTTAACCACAGACCAAACTGCACCGCCGCCACACGACCGAACGCACCCCACCTCCCCAGAGAAGATCAGCCCTGTGAAGTGCACAGCTGCAGCAACATCACACGGGCAAGCTGACGGAAACATGCTGCTCTGGTGGCTGGTAGAGAGACCCACACATTCACATGTCTGGTGGGCTACCCCC
>NC_137617.1:17536520-17586520 GCF_963280865.1 Gymnoscopelus braueri
GAGAGATAGGGGGAGAGAGAGAGAGTGTGTGTGTGTATGAGATGGAGCCAGAGTAATGTCAATGCTATAAAAAGTGCATTCAATTGAACCATTTCAAGCTTTAGTCTTGTTTAATCTTCTCTCGCTCTCTTGCCCTCTCTATATACTGTATATATATAGCTGCTTGGAGGTGAGATTTTATTGGCTAGCCTTGTCGTCCAATTGTGTAAGATCACAGGGGGTGTGGTTCATGTATGGCACTAGTGGATGTGTGTGTGTGCGTGCGTGCGTGCCTGCGCGTGCACACATTTATATCACTAACTCCATACTTGTTTTATGGCATGGTATTCTTTATGTGTAAATAGAGCCATGGTCAAACCCAATGACAAACGTACAGTAAAATGACACATGCTGAGGCAAATACACACACACACTCGCGTACACACACACACACACACCGTCCTATAAACTCGCACCGCCAAAGTATTTAACATTCAACTCTGTAATTCCCTTTACCTGTCTACTCTACACAGTGCTGGTTGTGTCTTTTTGTCCAATCAGGACACATTAGCTTGTGGCCCCTCAACATGCCAGAGCGTTCCTCACCCTGCCTGGGAGCACGGGGGTGGTGTGTCCTATACTGTATCTAAATGCTAATCGGTAATCACGCGGCTAACGATCACGAGCCTCACCTGGTGGGGAGCAGGTCAGAGTTTTGGAGAGGTGAGAATAGAGAAGTACTACTTTATCCCATTTAATCTGTGGCATTTTTAAAGATTTCTTTGGGCTATTCAAAAATAGCAGATCTACAAGCTCATATTTGTAGATCTGCTATTTTTGGAGGGGAAAATCGTGGAAATGTTGTGCAAATCATTAAATATATATTTAAAGTGAACATTATTAATTCAAATCTTTTCTTCTGGGGACTCTACAAAATGTCTTCTAAATCCTAACAGTTTTTTGAGATCAGTGGTTCTCAAACTTTTTCATGTCAAGGACCCCCCAAAATGATATGTATTTTGGCCGTGGACCCCCATCGCAAAACATGTTTTTTCAAGGGACCCCCCAGAAGTTGTAACATGAGTTGAAAATGTTCGCGAAAGAAAAAATTATCACGATAAAAAAAAAAAAAAGCAGATCTACAAGCTCATAGCGCGGCACTCGGTGCCGCGCTATGAGCTTGTAGATCTGCTATTTTTGAATAGCCAGAGACAACTTAAAATGACACGGTTGCGTTCCCTTCCTGGTCTCAATGGGTTATCTATCTGTAAATGCACAGAATATCTGTGAGTGAGCGTGTCTGTCCGCGTGCCCCTCCATATCTTGAGAACCGCTCGGTCGATCGACTTCAAACTTGGTGTGCATATTGCCGATGTCCCGAGGGATTGATGTGGGAAGTCTGTCCGATCGGCGCTTGTCCTGTGGTGCTTTTATGCCCGTATATGGAGTTCTCTGTATCTGTCTTTTTCTGTCGTTATGTGTAACCTGATCCCTGATGTCATCAATATAATGAATGTCATAGTACTGACCACTTATTTCAAATGCAGAATTCAATGTAAAATGGCTGTGCACAAGCTAGAAATATTTAAGATTTGCCTAACAATAATGTTGTCGCATGGAACTCTATGGAACTTACGCGCTCACTAGCCATGTTGCTGGTTCTATTGATTATAGTGGTAGTTTACGGTCACAGCAGCCATTCCTCCATCACGTGCCCAGTGTAGCCCGCGTGTTAAGACGTGATGTTTCTGAAGTGTATATTAAAACATGAAAAGCCCATAAGGTCTTGCTCAGAACCTCTCCTCGTTGTAGAATCTATTGAGGGAGGGGCTACGTGTATACACATCACTCTCCAGGGAAGGAAGGAGGGGAATGTTAATATAAAACGCTATAAAAGTGGGCCTACACTGTTTATTGGTAATCAAAAGTCTTTTGCAAACCTGAATAAAATCTATGCCACAGGTGCATCGGAGTATAGTATGTGTACAGATCAAAGAATAAGAAACACCTGCACAGTGCATACTTTCTTCACTTGATAAAGAAAATATTATTTTTTCTGTCTCTTCGCTCGCAGTGTTTCATTCAAAGCCTGAAGAAGGTCCTTGACCGAAACGTTGTTAGCGATTACAAGTAATTTTCTTTATTGAGCAAGTGAAGTAGGTGTACTTATAACCGTACATGATACAGTAGGCTACATGGATTTTTGCTAAAACGCAGAATTTTGTAAAGTTGAGCCTCAGGTAGAGGAACAGAGCCAGTGTTCTATTCACAGGCACAGGCACTATCCAGACAATTAAAACAAGGATAAATAAGAATATATATTAATAATATTTAAAAAATAAAAACTTGCTGAATTCCTGAGCCTTTTTTGATTTGTAGTTAAACCAGAAAATTCTTTTTTTCACTTTTTTAGAAATAGTTGCATCTGTTTTTTTGACATCTGATATTGACATCCCATGTACCTCTATATAAAAACTAGTGTCTTTATCTTCCCTGGTGTGTTGAGAGAAAACACATACAGAACAAGAGCACCCGCTCTTGTTCTGTATGCGACTCTGAACGCATTAAGACCGGAAGCCGATTCTACAAATGTCTTCTAAATCCCAACAGTATTCTGAAAAAAACGTATGTTTCTATATCAGTGGTGCTCAAACATTTTCGTGTCAAGGACCCCCAAAATGTTATGTATTTGGCCGCTGACCCCCATCTCAAAATATTTTGTTCCAGGGACCCCCAGAAGCAAAGATTTGAGTTAAAAATGTTCGCTTTAAAACAATATATATTCAAAGATTTGCACACTTTTTCAAGATTTTTCAAAAATAGCAGATCTACAAGCTCGTAGCGCGGCACTCGGTGCCGCGCTATGAGCTTGTATATCTGCTATTTTTGAATAGCCAAAGTGTAAAATAATGCTTTTTAGCTCAAATAAAAAAATGACACAGATGCGTCCCAGGTCTTAACGGATTAACGCACTGCAAACTCTAAAAAAGCTCTGTGCCACTTCCGCGCCGCTCCATCTAGCAGTACGGATACGTTGCGCTGCCCAGACCGGTTCCCTTATACTGTAGTAGATGAGAACCACTGATGTAGAGACAGAAGGGGGAATTTAAACCTTGTGTTGGATAATATGCCGGATGGGCTTGCTGTTGAAATTCAGGTCCCATTCTCAGGTGCTTTACTGACGAATATGGGTGTCAAAGACAGGTGAAGGACGGATGGGAGGAGGAAGGGGGTTGGAAGGTAGAGGTGTGTGTGTGTGTGTGTGTGTGTGTGTGTGTGTGTTTCACACCCCCATACAGCAGACAGTGGGACACCTCCTGCTCTAGGTACATGTAGTCTACCATGAGGTACGTTACTGTATGTTCTTATCCTTGTACCGCATGTGTAAACATGCGTTTGTAGATAACACCCCCACATGTGTGCAAAGTATCTTGACAGTCGTGTGAGTGTGTATGCGTGCGCGTGTGTTTGTGTGTGCGTATGACGTTGTTGTATTGAGTCATGTGTAATCATTCACATAGCTATGTGAGTGAATGTGGGTGTGTGAGCTCTCTTGTGTGTGTGTGTGTCTGAGCGTGTGTGTGTGATGTGTCGGGGGCATCCAGGTGCTGACAGGAGCAGTGACCTCGCTGGTCTGGACACTGGTTCAGTGGAAGGCAGTGTCTCAGCTGTCAACGCTTGTTAACGCACTGCTGATAACCTGCTCCCTGCCACGGCTCTACTGTCACGGCACAGCAAAAGCACTCTGTATGCGTCCGTGTGCGCACGTGTGAACAAAAGTAAAGGCGTGTCTCTTTTGGTTTAATTTTGTCTGACCGTGTGTGCATGCGTATACAAGCCTTTGGAAAGATGTGTGTGTGTGTGTGTGTGTGTGTGTGTGTGTGTGTGTGTGTGTGTGTGTGTGTGTGTGTGTGTGTGTGTGTGTGTGTGTGTGTGTGTGTGTGTGTGTGTGTGTGTGTGTGTGCTGGGCTCTGTATAAAAACGATGCTGCGTCAACATTTAGTGAGATTTTGCTGTCAGGGTTGGGTCTTTGTCAGAGCACCGTGGAATGACAGCTGACTAAGATGTCTTCTTTCACGTGCTTTCCGCCTGTATTCCTGTGTGTGTGTGTGTACACCTGTAGTCTGCGTCTCGTTCAGACATACTGTAGATGTGTGTATTTTCTGGGCCTGATGATAAATGAAATAATCATTT
The DNA here is from genome assembly GCF_963280865.1 of Gymnoscopelus braueri. Lineage (NCBI taxonomy): Eukaryota > Metazoa > Chordata > Actinopteri > Myctophiformes > Myctophidae > Gymnoscopelus > Gymnoscopelus braueri. The sequence goes on from NC_137617.1 coordinate 17,540,694, forward strand.
GTTTATATTGCATAACATGGCACGTTGGCAGCAGTGGTGAACCGATTGTGTGTGTGTGTGTGTGTGTTTGTATAAATGTGTGATAGTGTTTGTGAGACTGTGTCAGAAGGAAGGTTGTTATTAGTGAGTCTATGAGGACATAGAGAGAGAGAGAGAGGGGCTGAGAGACATAAATGAAGACAGTTGAACGAGGGGAAGGGAGAAGAAGAGAAAGAAACAGGGAAGAGAGAGCGAGAGAGAGGGGATGAGAGAGAGTCGGAATAAGAAATATGGGAGTCGAGTTATATGCATATGATCTTGCTCTCTCTGAGACACACACACACACACACACACACACACACACACACACACACACACACACACACACACACACACACACACACACACACACACACACACACACACACACACACACACACACACACACGCATGCATGCACATGCTCGACAAAAGTACAAGACGATTAAAGCAATCTTCAGGTTCACTTGTAGGGCAGAGCCTTGCGTGGCAGGTTGCTTAGCTACGGCAAGAAATGAAAAAGGATAAAATTAGAGACAGGGATTTAGAATACCCTATTACTTCCACAAGAAAATGTCTAATAACCAAAAGTCTAACCTTTTTATAGGGAGAATATTACGTTTAATCACCCTTATTGAATCTACTCTACAAAGATATGTGTGACTGAGTCAGGACCACATTACAGTTGACAGGCATCTGTGTAAACAGTAGAATATACTTAGATGGACTGTGTCCCGGTTCAATCAAATGAGTGACAGTTAAATTACTCCCCTTGCACCGCCGCATCTCCGCTGCTCTTTTTTTATTTTTATGAATCACACTGTTTACAGGCTAGATTCAGAAATGTCAGTTAACCCTTTAAGACCGGTAACGCATCTGTGTGTCATTTCTTTGGCTAATCAAAAATGGCGGATATACAAGCTCATAGCGCGGCACCGAGTGCCGCGATTTGAGCTTGTGGATCTGCAATTTTTTTTAAATATTGTTTTTTTTATGCAAATCTTTGAATATATATTTTTAAAGCGAACATTTTTAACTCAAATCTTTGCTTCTGGGGGATTCTACAAATGTCCTCTAGATCCTAACAGTTTTTTGAAAAAAACATGTGTTGCTATATAATCAGTGGTTCTCAAACTTTTTCATGTCACCCCCAAAAGGACAGTATGTGGCTGCGGACCCCCCATGTCAAAATATGTGGTTCCAGGGACCCCCAGAAGCAAAGATTCGAGTTAAATGTTTTTGCTTTAAAAAAATTATATTCAAACATTTGCACATATTTTCCACGATTTTTCAAAAAAATAGCAGATCTACTATGAGCTTGTAGATCTGCTATTTTTTTAATAGCCAAAGAAATCTAAAAATGACACAGACCCGTTCCCGGTCTTAATGGGTTAAGAATGCCTCTACGAGCTGCTATAGTGACTATGAGTGTTATCTTTTACCATCAAATGCCGTGAAATAGAGGGAATAAGAAAAAACACAAAGAAAACAGCCATTACTATATAACACTACTGCCCTAGTGATGCTGCAGAGAGACAAGAAGAAACCAATGGCAGAGATTGGGGAAGGACACGCAAGGCAGGTCCTCTCCAGCCATAATCGAAACTGTGGATGTTGCAATTTTGTGGTGGGCCACAATATCCGGTCAGTTACTATAGCGTGCCCCCCACCATCACACAGTTTTCAATTATGGTCCGTGGTGTGATCTATATGGCACATCAGTGGCCGAAGCACGTTAATTCTCCCTAATCTACTGTATTTACTCTGGAAATGTAATTTTGCTCCTCCCAATCAACTAATAGTCACACAAGGTAGGGTGTATAGAATAGATCAGTGGTTTTCAACCAGTGGTCCGGGGACCACCAGTGGTCCTTGAGGGGGTTCCAGGGGGTCCCCAGCCAAATCTATAGTTAGGAACCAAATTGACCCTTATGTGTCTGTAGCTCTGAGAGTTAAATGAACACTAATGATGATGATACCGTGTAGATTGGGACACCCAAGAAATCAAAATGGTTGAGTCCCTGGCATATCTTTTCAAATGGGGGTCCTTGACGCGAAAAAGGTTGAAAACCACTGGAATAGATGATTTCCTTTTTTGAGTTCTTGAGACAATACAATTGACGATCACTTTTTAACGTTTTAGTTTTTATTTGTGATTCAAAGTCTTAACGCTTCACAGAAGTTGTTGTATTAATTGAATATGAAAAATATTAAAACACACGATCACAGCCATGTCATTTGTAAGATAATACCAAATCTGACCACTGCTCAAGGCTCTGTGTTGCTAAGATACGTTTGGGATGTTATCAGTCACCTCATCAACGTGAACTTGAGGCAGAACATCAAGTGAATGTGTGTGTGCGCGGTGTGTGTGTGTGTGTATGTGTGTGTCTTGTACGTGTGTCACTTTGTGGGGATTAAGAGAAGAAAACCCACCTTAAAGGAAGCACTGGTGCAAAAGATGGGCGCTTTAATCCTCTCTGCAGCATGTCGACAGAGACAGACATGATGTGGGTGGGGTTGTTGTTGTTGTTTGTTATCTCCAGGGTCCACAGCTCCTGAGGTGGGCTACTGCCTCAGAGACAGGGCCCCCCTGTCCTCCACCATGTGATTAAGACAGTCTGAATGGACCACACTGAGGGACAGAGAGTCAGATAAACAGTTCAACAGAGGCAGCCATAGGCACAAGGATAAACCTCCACACACACACACACACACACACACACACACACACACACACACACACACACACACACACACACACACACACACACACACACACACACACACACACACACACACACACACACACACACACTACTAGTGGAGATAAATGAAGCATAGTACAACAGGTGATGTCACCGTTGCAACATCGTTGCAGTTTCTAAAGCCGATTTAAAAGTATTTTTTTTTACCTTCCCATCGTCTGCCTTCAGACAGGCAGACGGACAGAAGCCACTACACAGTGCACAAATTGCACAAATTGCTGAAGCTGGGAATTTAGCCACGGTATATAAATTCTTACATCTGCTTCAGAGCCCTATACTCTCCTTTTGTCCTCACAATATACGTATGTGTGGGCGAAATGCATCAAGACCCCCCCCCACACACACACACACACACACACACACACCCCCATCAGCTCATGCACGTATAACCCCCCCCCCCCCCCCCATCTGTTTATGTTCTGAGGGGAGACGGAGCTGCCAGTAAACTCGAAGAGACAATACATTCCTTTTAATTAAGCAATTAATATCAGTTGACAACTTTGTTGGGTGCATTAGTTATTCTAATGTGCCGGAGAGATGTTCACTTTGGGCAAATGAGTCATGAGGCTATAGCTGGGAGAGGAGAGAGTGCTATCACAACAGAGCTTTATATCCACACTTTAAGGACCCCATTATACTGCTTGGATGGGAGTCAAAGTCATGGAAAGTGTAGTGACATCTCATCTAGTCTTTTCCCCCCCCACTTAAAACAGCAATCCGTAAGGCTCACGTGTGTGTCCCACCTAGGATTCGAACACGGGTCTTCCGCACGGGCGCCAACATGTTCTACTGCTGAGCCGAGAGGGAAAGCCCGTTTGGGCATGGGAGAAACTACGTTTTGAGCGTCATGCAGTATCTCTTCTCAACCAGTAGTGGTCCTACCTGACCACAGGGTTTACATTTCACAAAAGAAGAGCAAGGGAGACCACCGTAGTTAGTTACTATATTGTATTGACATACTCTGCCATAAAGATTGGTTAAAGTGTTTTTTATTCACTAAACATCTTTATGGATTGCAGCTTCAAACGTGGCCCCTCGCACCTGTCGTCAGCCCTAATAAGCCTTGAGTTATAGAGCGCAAACTTTTCTATATTTTTTAGCTTTAAATGTGTGCCATGAAATGTCACACCCTGAAATCCATAGGATGGGAAGCGACGCAGAGGTTCAGAATTAATGAAGGAATAAAACAATGAAGTTGCTGCTGCTGCTCTCTCTCTCTCTCTCTCTCTCTCTCTCTCTCTCTCTCTTCAATTTTTGTCTGTGCACAAGAAGACAGAGGCACACACCTTTTACCCAGGGTGCATTGTGTAACTGGCATGTCTCCTGATACTGGCTGACTGATGGCGAATAGCCAATCGTCATCTAGATGCAAAGCATTCCAGGAAAATGCTGATACAAAGAAAGCAAGCAGATGTGTGTGTGTGTGTGTGTGTGTGTGTGTGTGTGTGTGTGTGTGTTTGTGGACATACGTGTGTGTATGTGCACTTGCATTTGGGTGTTTTTGAAAGGTGCAGGTGCGTGCACGTGAATGCATGTATGTTTATGTACCTGTAGTGGTGACGGCATCAACACGATGCATGAATGACGGCTTTCAACCGATAAAAAACAAACCGAAAACCGTACATGATTACTGAGTTCTAGGGGGGGAGCACCAGCCAAATATTATTCCACACAATCCAACAAATATGCATAAAATATGCACCCGTACGCCTGCATGCATAAAGCATTATGGAGTCCCCGCCCCAAGAGCCCTTGACCTTGTTGCAACTTAAGTTCCCTCGGCTCTCCGCCGTCTGTCCTTGGTCCATTCCTTGACCGCCGCCTCGGCTTCTACTCCTCCTTCTCTCTCGGTTCCACCCTTATCTCCCAGGCCTCTCACTCCAGTCCAAACAGTTGTCTCTCTCTCTCATTTAGCCCTTGGCCCTACCCTGTACCCGCCGATGCTAGTCTCTCTCCCGGCCTTTCAGACTCACCCACCACCCTGTCACTCCTCCTCGGAGCAGTCATACCGTATGCGCTATAATTGGTTGCTATAAATTGCGTAAGGGGGGGGGACAGAGTAGGTCACAGGGAGGAGACCAGATTACAAAAACATTACAGACACACACACACACACACACACACACACACACACACACACACACACACACACACACACACACACACACACACACACACACACACTGTTTCAATTGGACAGGTTTAATTAGAGACGGGGCGTCTCGTTAGTGACTGTAAGTGCATGCGTGTAATATGTGTCAGAGGCTTGTGTGTGTGCACATGCGATTCTGTATGTGTGTGTGTGTGTGTATGTGAGCGAGAGACATCGAAAGAGAGGGGCGAGTATGTCTAGGTGTGTGTCAGCATCGAGGCCGGCCCGGTAGGTCCTTTCTTTATTTTAATAGCTTTGTTGGACTTTCAGAAATGAAATTGTGGACAGTAAATGGATTTGCCGTAGTTTGACCGAGTCCATTTCACCACCTCGATTTTCTCTCCCTGTTCCAGTTTGCTGGCTCACGATAATGAAGTGGGTGCAAAACATGCACGAGGGGAAAGTGGTCATCACTGTTTCCCTCTCCCCCTTCTCCCTCTCTCTCTCTCTCTCTCTCTGTCTCTCTGTCTCTCTCTCTCTGTCTCGCTCCCTTGCTCTCTCTCTTGGCCTCTCCCCCTCCCCTCCTCTGGATGGCACTCATGGAGTGAGTGATCTAATTCAATTCTTATTATGCATTGACAGTTCATGGTAATTGCAGCTGTTCTAATGTCCTCCATTACATGTGACCGTACTGGCTGCTAACGCTTTAATTTCCTGGCTGGGGAGAGAGAGCGAGACATGAAATTAAACCTGAACCTGGGTCAGTGTGGGTGACAGGGACAGGGAGAGAAGCCAATCAGTCCGGGTGACTTAAAAGTGAATTGAGGTTTTCATGTTTTAAATGATTTTTTTCCCCCAACCCCTCGACTTCTTGTGGATATATCAAAGGACCTAATTTGGTCCTTTAAGCACTTGAAAGTGTTAAAGTGAAGAGCTGACGCACGGTGGAAAGCGTGATATCCTTCCGATTACGTTTGATGGATATTAGATGGCCTTTTCATTTCATTAGTTCGATGTACTCATTCACACATTGTCGGCCCATGCTTTTCCGGAGGGAATGGTGATAATCAAAAATGAATGCCGCTCTGAAGTGAATAATGGCCAACCTCAGGGGGGAGTGGTAAGTTTCCCTGTTACCTGAAATAAACTTTTGGGAGTTTTTATTAAGCACTCACGAAGGCTGAGAGTTTTAGTAAAGTCTTCCTTTACACATCGGCAGAAATAATTATTAACGCTATTATTACTACTTTTATAAGTTATTCGAACCGCTCACTTTCTCAGCCTTGCATTCAAGTCTCGTCTCAGGCACTCAAAAGTCCATCGATGTTTACCTCTAGGATTTCTCCCCAGTTGAGCCTTTAATTTTGCGGACGTGCCTCGCCGTGGCTCTAGCCCCATCTCTCATTAAACTATGAAATCCATTTACGGGTGTGTAGAGGAGCTACAGGATCCCCTGTGTTCCACTCAAAGCTTTGGGGAGCACGCAACGGTATTAATCGCTACACACACACACACACACACACACACACACACATTTGGCCTTTTTGGTATTCCACATGACAAAGTAGTACCTTTGATGCCCTGGTATTCCCACCATGAAATGAAGAACATGCTGCAGTTTGTACCAACAAAACGCAAAAAAGGCTTGTCAACAACTTGATGTGAAAAGGTTATCAGGAGTGCAAATGGAACCATTTTGGTTTCTTCCACACCTCATTTAACCCATTGATACCTGGAACGCTTCTGTGTCACTTTAGATGCCTTTGGCTATTCAAAAATAGCAGATATACAAGCTCATAGCGCGGCACCGAGTGCCGCGCTATGAGCTTGTAGATCTGCTATTTTTGAAAAATCGTGAACGGTTGTTGCATCTTTTTGGGAGCTCCTTTGCAGCGACTGGTGGGAATACTTTCAAAATAGACTCATAACAGTGTGGCTGAAAAAAACCCCATTGAGGATCATATTTTTGTCCCTGGCAGTACATCACAACCATTGTCGCAGCTATTATTTTTAAACCCAGCGTCTATCTGATGGTTAGTCTGCCAGCCAGTGGACTGTCTATAAGGCTTGACGTGACAGCAGTGTTATTGTATCCGATCTGCCTAATCGCGGCTTAATCTTTTTCCAAGGTAATGCCATGGCGTTGCGTTCGTCGGGGGACGACAAAGCCTTGGTGTGGTTTTTAATCTCGTTAACCGAGGCGCCGCGAGTTGAGCAAATGAACCTAATCTCCAGTCGGATGAAAGGCGGCGGTATACCCCGGCTAACGCCGAGATGATGTTGTTTATTGTTTTTGCCGCAACTTATCGGCTTAACATGTAAAGATTTCACAAGGAACAGCTCAGTGGTTTTAAAACAGATAAAGGCGGATTAGTGCCAAAAGCTGTGCTCCCTTCCACAGTCTCACCTCCCATTACCCCCTCTTTCCCTCAGTGTCACCAGGAGGGTGGGGTGGGGTGGGGTGGGGCAGTCATACAAGACAGAAAGGTAAAGTGCATGAGAAAAAAAAAAAAGTGGGTTATGAGAGAGAGAGGGAAAGTTTGGTTCTGGTTCGAGCGACAGATTTGTATCTTGAGCTGGTTAGAGAGCTGCCTCTCTTTTTCTCTCTCTAACTTTCTCTTTCTCCTCTTTTCTATTCTCTCTCATCTCTGTGTTTGCTTCTCAACACTGTTTCAAATTGTACTGTGTGTGTGTGTGTGTGTGCGTATTACTGTACTTGTGAGGACCAAACGTCAAAAGTATAGTAGAATTTAGCAAGAAAAATTGTTGTTTTATGGTAGATTTTTTTTTAGAGACATACGTTTACAATTAGAAAAAGATTCAGGTTGGCATTAGGATTAGACATTTAGAGGTTAGGTTTAGGGGGTCGGGTTGTCGATTTTTCCCCATTTTATACTTAGTTGTGCGGCGATGGCGCACACCGTAAAATAGCCGATCTACAAGCTCACAACGTGTCGCAGCGCGACACGTTGTGAGCTTGTAGATCGGCTATTTTTCAGCTTTAGACTTGCGGTTGAAAATGCCCCAAAGAAATCATAAATCAATCATAAAATCGGCTTCCTAAAATGTTGATGTCCTCACAAGTATAGTAATACAAACGTCTGTGTGTGTGTGTGTGTGTGTGTGTGAGAGATGGATGGATGAGGGGAGCATGTTTTACCATCCTGACGGTTGCTTAGTCATTTTGAACTAGTTCTTCTAGCGTTCTCACAAGGCGGGCGGACCCCCCGGGGGGGTTGTGGGCGCACCATGGAGGAGACAGAGGCTCCGCGTCGCTCCGACTTTCAATCAGCAGATTTGATGCTAAATAATGCAAAAATGAGGAAAGACAAATGTGTATCTGAAGTCTCCCCCATGTGTCGCGCCACCTAACCGGGTGTTAGTGGTAATTAATTGTGTGCTTATTGTTGCAAATGGGCAACACTTCAGGATGGGAATAGCTCTCTTTTTTATGTTTTTTTTATTTTATAATGAGAAATGCTTTGATGCTCAGCGTTCGCGTGATCAGAAACTATGCGTGAACGCACCATCCCCCATAAATGTGAACACGCTTATGTCCTTTTAAGTTGTGTGTCCGCCCCGGAGAAAATTGTATTTCATTTTATGTTCTACGTGTAGAGGCCTATCTGACGATCGTATAAGGACTTAAATCTTCCTAAAAGCTATGAATAAATTTGCTCCATATTATGAATAAATAAAAAATGTACACTGTTGTGGAATCTGTATAATAATACAGTTTATGTAGTCTCGGCGAATGTATGCTAGTGTGCCTGCAGTGAGCTATGGCGGTTTCTCTCTTCTGCGGAGCTCACTACGCACTACTAAAATCGCCGATGTTAATTGGCCCATTTGGTTTGATTTGTACACTCTGAGTTAAATGAACAAAGAGGACTGAGGATTTGGTAGCAATTAGTAGGTCTTGTTTTAACCTGTGGGTTACAACATCCTTTTATTGTAGGTATATACCTTTTAGGCGTACAGTATATTTATCAATTTCACGACTGGTACATGTTTTCCAGAGATCAAACAGGTTTTTTTTATACGTTGCAGCAGCCACAGGCAGCAACAAGTAAATGTTGTGTGCACTTTCATCTCTCTAATAAAAGCAAAAGCGATCCTAATCATTATTTATAGTAAACTAATAGCTCCAGTGATTTCAGTGTCCATTAAGCTCTTAATAAATATTAATCTTCTCACTTTCATTGGATGGAAATATAAAATCCTCTTAGCCTAGTTATTGCTCTTTGTTTTCCAGTCTGGACGTTGTAGCGTGACATACAGTGCACGTAGACTTCTCACTTTTATGACACAAAGGGCCAAATCTATGCTGACCTGAATTAAAGTTTTGCTGCACAATGTACGTCGATCGTTCCTAAGAAATTAAATGGACTGATGATGCTGCACGCACGCACTGCTGAAAAAAAAGAAAGCATAATTAAATACAGGTTAAATACAGGTTAAATACAGGTTAAATCGCACACACATACACTGTCTTTTTCTTTACTTAAGACTGTGGCCCCATTCATTCATCCATTCAATCCTTCGTTAAATCATTCATTCATTAATTCACTCCTTCATGCATTCATTAAATCACTCAGTCATTCATTCATGAACTCAAGTCCAAATAGCATGTAGTCATTGCAAAGCAGTGAACAAAGAGAACACGTTGATTCACGAACAACTGCAGGTTTATGTTGCACACACACACACACACACACACACACACACACACACACACACACACACACACACACACACACACGTGCGTGCACCTCATTGCCGCCACCATGCTACACCCTGTCACATCCACCCTCCAGTAGAGATGATCCTTGATAGATATTGGGAGATGAGGAGGGAATACTGCAGAGTGTGTTTGTTTGTTTGTTTGTGTGTGTGCGTGTGTTTGTGTGTGTGTGTGAGAGAGTTGCGGGTAGCAAGGTTAAAGCTGGCTGAGCCCCACCTCGAGCTTTGGCTGGCTAACGGGCAGCAGGCTAATAACTTCAATTATCTCAGCACTGGGCTGCAGGCCACAGCTGATAGGACAGCAGCAAGCATTATCTCACTTTGATAGAGAGACACACGCGCGCACGCACGCACGCACGCACGCACGCACGCACGCACGCACGCACGCACGCACGCACGCACGCACGCACGCACGCACGCACGCACGCACGCACGCACGCACGCACGCACGCACGCACGCACGCACGCACGCACGCACGCACGCACGCACGCACGCACGCACGCACGCACGCACGCACGCACGCACGCACGCACGCACGCACGCACGCACGCACGCACGCACGCACGCACGCACACAGTCACCCAGTGAGTAAAGCACATGACTGAGTAAGTATATACCCCAAACACAGATCCGCAAACACACACGGTTACACGTACACATACCTTACTCAACGTGCGCGAGTGAAGCAGCGTTCTGACATTAGCCCACGCTCGGTTGCGGCAAAGAACGTTTTCCGATCCCGTCGGCCTTGTTTATGCGCTCCAGTGGCGAGGGGGGGGGGGGGGGGCTAGTCCAGAAGTTTACGGCGTTAAACCCAAACCCGGTACGGGACGGGACATTTACTGTCCTCATCCCCCCGAAGCGAAATATCCCTCTTTTTATCACCGTGTTAGCTTGACATTTAAGTATCTCATAGTGGCATTTAGGGAGGCAGTAAATTGTAATAGGGGTGCGAGCGAATGAGAGGGAGATCATTGAGTGGTCCTACTGGAACAGGGTTAATGGCTGGTGTAATTTACTCTCTCCATAACCCCTGCTTTATTAGAGAGCCAGTGGACACTCTGGTCGCTCCGCTACGTACACCATTAATGTTTTACTGGGCCAGACATGTAACTGTGAGTTTTGTCTTCTTTTTCTTCCTTCTAAACAAAACAAAACAACAACAACAATGGAGAGTTCTTCTGAGAGAGGACTGGGGGTGAGAGAGAAATAGAGAGAAGAAGAGTGATGGAGACGACATGGGAGGGAAAATGAGGGAGAGCCATGAGAGACGTATGTTTATTTTGTCTCCGTGACCCTTGTGACCGGGGGGGCAGGAATATCAAGGCTTTGTTGTTCTGCAGGAGAGGGAAAGTCTGCGTGTGTGTGCGTGCGCGCGTGCGCATCACAGGGAGCGTTGCAACGAGATGAGACTGCTGAAACGCAGCGAGAGGCAGGCGTCCAGAAAACCAATCCGCCGAGGTTTGAAGATGAAAAAAAAAAAAAAAAAGTTGAGAAAGCCAAAGAAGAAGAAGGAGCGAAATGAAAGGGTGGTGGTGTGCGGGGCTGAGGGAGAAGAGAAGAGAGAGAGAGAGAGAGAGAGCATCCAGAGGACACAGAGCCGGAGGTCGAACACCGTCCTCCCCTGTTTTTCCTCTCTCGATTCCGTGCCCCACACTTTTGCCCTCCTCCTCTCTCCCCCTGCTTTTTCGCCTTTACTTCTGGGCCCCGTCGGCTCCCTCTCACTGTTTGGAGCAAAACCGTATACAAAGCGGCCCGGCGCCCCGTTGGCATGGCGATAGTGGCGGACCGTTGTCCCTGATGTTTAATTCATTCCTCGAGAGCCACAGAGGACAACAGGAAGTGAAGACATGAGGGGGGGATTTCAAATTCCTTTGTTTTCCTGCTTTGTTCCCACCCGTGATGGGAGATAACTGCGATGGTAATTGCGAGAGAAATTGTTTCTTTTTGTTTGTGTGTGTGTGGGTGTGTGGAGACGGAGAGAGAGAGAGAGAGAAGACACCACACATATCCATGTGAATGGAGGGATTGGGGCCTTTGGGTGAGCATAGAGGTCATTTGCTGTTTGCCAGTCAGTGGAAGCACATTGCTCTGGGTACTGTGTGTGTGTGTGTGTGCGCGTGTGTGTGTGCATGTGTGTGTGTGTGTGTGTGTGTGTGTATACACACACAATAGCCCTGACACTGTTCTGTCACGCTCCTGTTAATCAGAGCCTGATTAAATATCCTTTCAGAGAGGCAGGATTAGGGGAGTCCCATCAGACCCAGACCTGCAGGACGCTGTGTGTGTGTGTGTGTGTGTGTGTGTCATTCAGAAATCAGCCATCATTTGACTTTTTTTTTCTCTTAAGGGAGAACATGGGAAGTGAGGAAAGCATATGTTCTATCTTCGGAATACCTCCTAACAAATGTGGCCTGTGCTTGCACACGCGTGTGTGTGCGTGCGTGCGTGCGTGCGTGCGTGCGTGCGTGCGTGCGTGCGTGCGTGCGTGCGTGCGTGCGTGCGTGCGTGCGTGCGTGCGTGCGTGCGTGCGTGCGTGCGTGCGTGCGTGCGTGCGTGCGTGCGCACACTCACACACACTGTTGGCTGCCTTTGAATAACCTTCACACGGCTAACACAGAGTGTTTCTAAGGGACAGAGACAGTGAGAAGGAAACAGACAGACAGACAGACGCACACACAGACAATCCCACCGCGTCATTAATTATTGTCCGTCCTGCGTTGGGGACTATGGATTCAGGTGGTATCACTGGGCTGGGTCAGAGTTCTCCCCAAAGCATGAATTAGTGTCATTAACTGGCAACCCTCAGATTAAGTCGGCATTAAATCTAATTAACACAAAGCCGATGTGATAGACTAGATCAGCCCAGGATATGTCACGCTAATTGTTAGTGGCACTGTGTTTCTGTGTCTCTCCTCCACTCGGCTAACCCATTAAGAACCCGAAGCCGAATCCACAAAATAATGTCTTCTAAATCCCAACTGAAAAACGTATGTTTCTATATCAGTGGTGCTCAAACTTTTTCATGTCAAGGACCCCCAAAATGATATGTATTTGGCCGCCGACCCCCATCTCAAAACATTTTGTTCCAGGGACCCCCCAGAAGCAAAGATTTGAGTTAAAAATGTTTGCTTTAAAACAATATATTAGCGGTGCCGCGCTATATTGTATATCTGCTATTTTTTAATAGCCAAATTGTAAAATAATGCTTTTTTTTGCTCAAATCAAAAAGTGACACAGATGCGTTCCAGGTCTTAACGGGCTAATGAAACTGAAGCGCTGGGTTTTGTTTTGGGGCTCAAGCGTAGCTCCAAGGCACAGAGAAGCAAGCCTTCCCCAGACACAGACGGGTGCGACTGCGTGGCACAGACTTTGCTAACGATCCGCAAAAAAAAAAAAAAAAAAAACACATGCTTGTTGTTTTGATTTGAATCAATAGAGGCTATGAGAAATGAAAAACGGTTTTGCGAGAAAGTTAGAGAGAAGACGTGCGGGAAGTGATTGGACCGATCTGTTTCCCCCTGGAGATCTCCCTCTCGCTTCATCTAAAATCCTGTGTTCTAAAGCTTGCCTTGGAAAAAACATGTAATTTTAAAACTATGTCTCGAATTATCTGGCGGTTGAATGACAGTGCCATGCCTTCCATGCAGATGCTCCCCTCCCAACAGGCCTCTTTGAGACGAAGACTCTTCATCTCTCTCTCTCTTCGTCTGTTCATGTGGCACGGTAGATGTATAATTGATAGAGAAACGAGCCGATGTGTGCATAAACAGAGGTTCACTCCTCCGCTCACTGGCAGTTGTGTCTTAACCCACTTAGTCCCGGGAACGCGTCTTTTTTTTTTTTTTTTCTTTGGGCTATTCAAAAATAGCATATCTACAAGCTCATAGCGCGGCACCGAGTGCCGCGCTATGAGCTTGTAGATATGCTATTTTTTTTTAATGTGTGCAAATCTTTGAATATATATGTTTTTTAAGCGAACATTTTAACTCAAATCTTTGCTTCTGGGGGATTCTACAAATCTAAATCGTCTTCTAAATCCTAACAGTTGTCTGAAAAAACTTATGTTGCTACAATATCAGTGGAACTCAAACAAGTGTCAAGGACCTCCCAAAAGTATATATATTTGGCCGCGGACCCCCCTCTCAAAATATTTTGTTCCAGGGACCCCCCAGAAGCAAAGATTTGAGTTACAAATGTTCGCTTAAAAAATATATATACTCAAATATTCGCACACATTTTCAAGATTTTTCAAAAATAGCAGATCTACAAGCTCGTAGCGCGCCAAAGAAATCTTAAAAATGACACACTTGATGCGTTCCCGGTCTTAGCGGCTTAATTATTCACAAGTGCATAACCATAGAGAAAGGGCGGCGTATTCTCCTATTGACAGGAGGCTTAAACTGGGCTTGTTGTTGTTGAAAAGCCGCTCCGCGTTTTGCGTGGGGGGGAAGGCCCTCCGAGGGAGAGAGAGAGGCAGACAGAAGACAGACGGTGTCCTCAAATGTAGTCACTGTGTGACTGTGTTTGCAACGTACCCAGTCTCCATTCTGGGTCTGGGAGGCTGGTATGGTGTGTTCCGTTGTGTTCTAGATTCCTCTCAGGCTTCCCTCCCACGCTCAGATTAAAGCCAAAGGTTGCACACGGTGTTACACTGGCTGTCAGAATGGACTGTAATGTATTCATGGTAATAGGGATAAAATGGACCGTAATGTATTCATGTTACCAGGGATAGAGTAGGGTGTACTGTGTAAATGGTACTAAGGGTAGGATGGATGGGGTGTAATGTATTGATGGAACTATAGGGATATAGGATGGACTGTAATGCAGTTGTTCTCAAACCATTGATATGTATTTGGCCGCGGACCCCCCCATCTGAAAATGTTGTGCCAGGGATTTTTTTCTCTTTTTTCCCCAAAAATAGCAGATGTACAAGCTTGCGGCACAAAGTGACACACTGTGAGCTTGAATAAATGCTATTTTTTAATAGCCAACGTGTAAATGGATAAAGTGGTTAAAATGATTGTGATTCTGTATTAACACCGTTATGACCCATATCTAGGGTAGGGAGTGCAACATAATAATGGAGGACCACAGTTTTTCAAAAATGAATTTATCTTATTATTATATCTTTTTAGCAGAGACAGAATATAATTTTCTTCTCAAGTGATAATGAGCTTCAGGGTGCTGGTTTACAATAGCCAAAAAAAAAACCTAACATAAACCCCTAACCAAAAGAAATAAACAAAAATGCACTTTACTAACCTTACGTACCTAAACTAATAAAAACAGGAACAAACAAGAAAATGGATAAACCAAACAAAAGGTCCAGAACACCCCTACAGAATGATCAACAGTGTTTACAAAGGATTAAGCAGAATATAACTTTAGTAAATAACTGAAGAACGACTGAGGTTCAAGCATTAAGCTAAATAATAATGATCAACTGTAAACAAATTAAATATGAGCGAATTCAAAAATAGGCACAACTGAAATACTCAAAGATAACCAAATGCAAAGCTAGCAAACTAAACAAAAAGGTTACAAAGGCTGGAGGACAAGAGGGATGGAGTCTCTGCTGTTTTAGTTGCTA
Organism: Gymnoscopelus braueri; assembly: GCF_963280865.1. NCBI lineage: Eukaryota > Metazoa > Chordata > Actinopteri > Myctophiformes > Myctophidae > Gymnoscopelus > Gymnoscopelus braueri. Next base: position 17,555,909 of record NC_137617.1, read on the forward strand.
GTCCCCAACACTGTCAGAGTGGAGGCTTTGTAGAAGAGGACCCAGAATCACAGCCAATCACGGCTAGGGCGTGGACAGAACCGACGAATGAGGAGTAGGGGACAGGGTCAGAGGCTGGATCTGTCAATCTGCAACACTGCCTGTGTTCAATCAGCCATTTCACACTCAAACCAGCAATCGGCAACACACCCAACTCTCCACCATTCTCACAGCACACCGTTCTCCACCTTATAAGGAACACAAGAAGGAACAATATAATACAAGCCACAAATAATACAAACCTATTCCAACTCATCATACATTATACCAAAATAAATCCAAATATAAAATACGGCTGGCCTTAACAAACACATTTTGCTGGGGACCCCCTGGAAACCCCCCCAAGGACCCCTGGGGGTCCCCATACCCCACTTTGAGAACCAGTGCTGTAATGTACTGATGGAACTAGGGATTACATGTATAATGTATTCATGGTACTACAGTAGGGATAGACTGGGGCGTGATGCACTCTCATACTGATGTAAGTGCATGGATGTCTCTGCATGCCCCCTGACCATGCATCATTTAATGTACTGTATGTGTGATTCAGGATTTACTGTGTGTGTGTGTGTGTGTGTGTGTGTGTGTGTGTGTGTGTGTGTGTGTGTGTGTAATTGAGTAAATCTGTATGTTTGTATCAGGCCTTAGCCCTGACAACTGTAAGGCTGTGACATTGCTCCTGGGCTCTTTACACGGCTTGTTACCGGGTTCAAATTTTTCATTTACCCTGCCACTGTTGTATACTGTACACATGCCTGTATGCACACACACACACACACACACACACACACACACACACACACACACACACACACACACACACACACACACACACACACACACACACTTTCTCCTCTCCATAACAATGATGCTTTCCAGGGAAACATACTGTAATAAGCTAGCATTAATACTCTCTCTCTCCCTCCCTCCCTCTCTCTCTGTCTCTTTCCCTGTTTCTTTTTCTTTTTCTCTCCCTCCTCTCCCTCCTTTCTCTCCTCTATATCCATCACCGGCACAGAGGAATCCAATTGAGTTTTTCAATTTTTTATCGTAAGGTGTGTGCGTGTGTGTGTGTGTGTGTGTGTGTGTCAGGATTCAGGAATGAGAGTGCCAACTAGGGCTCCTTCATACCGACGAGTGGACCTCGATTCGATTTACTGTAACGGGAGAGAGAAAGAGATCAGAGAGAATTTTAATGTTAATTGGACGAGGAAGGTGAAATGTGTAAAACTGATTGAAACCGACTGTTTTGGATGCCAATACGTTGTAAAGGACTGGAAGCCATTAGTACAGAATCAACCCTCTCCTTCCACATTAACATTCACTGTTATTCTCTCTACTGCCCCTCCAGCAAGTCATATACACCTCTACTTTCTTTCTTTCTTTCTTTCTTTCAGTTTGACTATGACCTTGATTGCATAGGCCACCTTTACACACAGCTCTGTATACTTGCCTGTATGCTGTATACTTTATGGTAGTATACTGTATAACCAGTGCTTTAATAATATATATATCTCATGCAGACTGGATTAAGAGCGTCTGCTAAATACCTAAATTGTAAATTGTCATGGTAGTATATCTTATGGTAGTATATCCAGTACTCTGTACCTTATGGTAGTATATCCAGTACTCTGTACCCAGTGGTGGAAAGTAACTAAGTACAAGTACTCTACTTAAGTACAATTTTGAGGTATTTGTACTTTACTTGAGTATTTCCAATTTCCAATACTTTTACTTCTTCTCCACTACATCTCAGAGGCAAATATTGTACTTTTACTCCACTACAATTATTTGAAAACTTTAGTTTTCAAATAAAATTATTACATTATAAAACAGACATTAACCACTTTAGCCCTATTTGATACCTATAGGCTATTTGAAAATAGCCGATCTACAAGCTTGCAGATCTGCTATTTTCAAACATTTAGTACTTTTACTTTTGGTACTTTAAGTACATTTTGATGTCAATACTTTTGTACTTTTACTCAAGTACATTTTTAATTCTGGACTTTTACTTGTAACAGAGTATTTTTATATTGCAGTATTGGTACTTTTACTTAACCCATTAAGACCTGGAACGCATCTGTGTCATTTTAGATTTCTTTGGCTATTCAAAAATAGCAGATCTACAAGCTCATAGCGCGGCACCGAGTGCCGCGCTATGAGCTTGTAGATCTGCTATTTTTTTTAAAATCTAGATTAAAAAAAAAATTTGAGTACTTTTTCCACCACTAGACTCTACCTTATGGTAGTATATCCAGTACTCTGTACCTTATGGTAGTATATCCAGTACTCTGTACCTTATGGTAGTATATCCAGCAGTGTCACTGTTGGCAGAGCGAGCAGTGACCTGCTCCAGTGCTGGATGCGAGCAGACAGGATAGTATGGGCCTGGCTGACAGACAGACAGCGGACGGTGAATGTGTCATAAAGGGACGTTCTCCCTCTCCCTGAGAGCCTCCACTCTGATAATAATAATGCAATGTATTTGTAACGCGCTTTATATTTGAACCACTCTGCCACGACTGCTGCGCCGTAGGGACACCCACAGTTGCTGAATAGGCAGGGGTCAGGTATAGGTAGGGGTCAGGTTCAGGTGTGTGCGTGTGTGTGTGTGTGTGTGTGTGTGTGTGTGTGTGAAGGTGATAAGGGGAGTCCTAGTGGGCCCGGCGGCAATGCTGAGTTGGCAGGGTTGTCATGGAGCCCTCAGTTGTACCCCAGCCAAGACAGCAGTCACAGACCATCAGACACACTTTTGTGTGTATACGTGTGTGTGTGTGTGTGTGGTGGGGGGGGGGATGTACACATGCACACACACACACACACACACACACACACACACACACACACACACACACACACACACACACACACACGTGGGCGCATCCACACTCTCCTGTGTGTGAAGACAAGCTGTTGTGAAAATATGCGCATATGTCTTTGTGGTTTGCTGAGAAATGCATTGCGCTGTGTGTGTGTGTGTGTGTGTGTGTGTGTGTGTGTGTGTGATCGATGTGGCTTTCAAGTGGCTTATCTCTGAAGTGATGTGTCAATACTTTCTTAGGTCCGTTACCCCTCTGATAAACAATACCTCAGCACTCACCCACTACACAACAAACCCTTCAAGCACAAAATAAAAGTTTCATTGGATCACAGCAAGCACACGGCTCCGCTTCAAACGCATAATAATGACTTTTGACGCTTTGCAAAAACAGTTGCGTTTTGGTGAAACCCCCCCCCGTTGATAGACAGCATTCCATCTGCGCGGAGGACCAAAAGCGTAGAGTTGGAATGGAAAGCATTTGGAAATTGACGGGAGTCCTTGATGGCGGGTGCTTTTCAGAGAGAAGCTCGCTCTTCCAGTCAATACCTCAGCTCTGTCGCCGCATGCATGGCCCCCAGGGGGAAGGTCAAGGGTTCAGCAGGTAAAAAAAGGTTTTCCCCGGAACCATGAATGACAAAACCTTGACATTCACACCAGCCTCCTCCTCACATCCCTCACAAGAGGAAGGGGAAGGCGTGCGGAGCAGCGTTTCAAGGATAACGTTGGGGAGTCCACGCTGTTATTAACCCATTGAGACCTGAGGCGATTCTAAAAAAAATCTAAATCCTAACATTTTCTTTTTTAAATCTAAAAACATTTTTTTCAAGATTTTTCAAAAATATCAGATCTACAAGCTCATAGCGCGGCACTCGGCACACCACGTGCGCTATGAGCTTGTATATCTGCTATTTTTGAATAGCCAAAGAAATCTAAAAGTGACACAGATGCGTTCCCGGTCTTAATTGGTTAACAAAACTCCAACTCAAAACGCCCTGTGCGAGAAATTGAACCAATGATGTAGCAAATGCTTTTTTTCCCCCTATTAGAGAGTAAGGGGGTACGGTGTGGGGGGTCTTGAGGCACACATTTGCATAAGTGCATGGTAAGAAGTGTGTGTGTGTGTGTGTGTGTGTGTGTGTGTTTTATTTTATGTAATGCTTTTATCTTTGTCTGTTGATAGTGTACCGAGAGGGGGGCATTTCACAAACTGTTTGCCAAAAGCTCCGTATTGTATAAGACTTAATGTACTGTGAAATTAAACCCCCCACCCCCCTCGCTAAAAAACATCCTTGATGCCGTTATAGCAGCGTGAGCTAGAGCCACTTATGATATTCATGCTTGGCCACCAAGAAATGAAGCCTATCCATTCTTAGAGAGAATGCCGGTGACAGGGCCAGTGAGGCAAGAGTGGGGCAGGTACTGTATATTGGCATTTTTTTGGAGAACACACAGTCCTGCCTTGGGGATTTCCCCCGACAGGCCTTCGGGCCAGGATATGTACTTTTTGATGTGTTGCGGAGGTCGTTTACAGTTCCGTCCCGCAAAAAAAAAAAGAGCTGCCCACCGTTCTCAGTCTTGCACGGTAACATCCAGAGAGCTAATTGAACGCTTTGGATACTTTACTTTTGAGCGTCCATGCTGTCACTGTCCAGCACAGAGTGGGTTGCCACAGCCTGCTTTCTTCAAGCATCGTCTATTTGTGCACATCAGTCTATAGCATTGGTTCTCAAAGTGTGGGTCCGGGAACCCCCAGGGGTACTTGAGGGGGTTCCAGGGGGTCCCCAGCTAAATGATGGACAGGAACAGAATGGACCCTGATAATAATAATAACACAACTTTATTTGTATAGCACTTATTTAAACAAAGTCACTAAGTGCTTGAACAATCAAAACAGCAATCAACAACAACAATGCAATAATGAAATAACAGTGATATATTACATTTTACAATAGAACGGAGCAATAATAAACCACATTTATCTCAGGGAGTTAAGAAGGCCATTCTGTAGAAATGGATTTTCAACAGGGATTTAAAACTCGTTAATGATCTGGTTAATCTTAGTTGCTCTGGTAGGCTGTTCCAGAGTCTGGGGGCCTTTATAGAAAAGGCCTGACCTCCTTTGGTCACCAAATTAGCCGTATAAATCTCCAGTAGACCCTGGCCAGATGATCTAAGGGTGCGCCCTGGCACATATGGTTCAACCAAATTACATAAATAGCTAGGAGCTAGACCATTAACACATTTACCGCCGGGCCCGTAGTTCTACGGGCCGTTAAATCCAACGGTTAAGCGCCAATCCCGTAGCCTACGGGCTGTGGTGCTTTTTCCTTTTTTTCGAATTTTTTTTTTTTTTTAATTTTCTAGGGGGACCATTTTCAGTGTAACACCACCCGATCGGACCGGAAGTGCGATCACGTTTTTTGTTTCCCGTCTGTCTCCATTCTAAGTCGTACACATAAACCCCTGTAAAAGCTGTACAGGACATGTAGTTTTTCATCCTCGCATTTCCCATGTTAACTTAAACGATCAGAACTCAAACATGGCGGCTCCGTTTGACACGCGGTCTCGACGAGTAGACACCAGGACATGTGCCCGTTGTTTACAAACATTGGATCGGGCAATCTAAAGGATTTTAACGGGGCCTATGGCGACCTGAAAAAAACTAAAAACAACAATAAAACCTTGGCACTGGTGAGTACATTATGAGATTAGCCCTTGGCGGTGGATGTGTTAAGAGCTTTAAAAGTTAGTAGTAAAAATCTTAAAATCAATCCTAAAGGCGACTGGCAGCCAGTGAAGTGCAGCTAAAACAGGGGTTATGTGATCAAATCTCCTGGTACCAGTGATGAGCCTAGCTGCTGCATTTTGAACCAGTTGCAGACGATGTATAAGGTTTTGGCTGAGACCAGAGTGTAGGTGTACAGTAATCAAGGCGAGAATATATCAGAACATTCACAACAGTCTTAAGATTGTCTGTGGAAAGAAATGATTTGATTTTATAAATGTTCCTTAACACTACCACCGCCAGGCCCGATGGGCCGATAAATCCAACTGTAAAGCGCCGATCCCGTAGCCTACGGGCTGTGGTTCTTTTTCCATTTAAAAAAAACACCACCGGAAACGGAATTATTCGGGATCACGTTTTGCCGATCCCGTCGGCCTCCATTCTAAAGCGCACACCAAAACGCCATTTTCTTCGTTTGTAGTTTTTCTCCTCGCTGATCACTGTTTAACATAAACCGTTCTAACTACAACATGGCGGCTCCGTTTGACACGTGGTTTGGACTGGTAGACGCAGGGAGATCTCCGCGATGTCTACAAACAGTGCACAGCTCAATCTTAAGGATTTTAACGAGGTCTATGGCGACGTAAAAAAAAAAGAGAAAACAACAATAAAACGTTGGCACTGGTGAGTACATTATGAGATTAACCTCTGGCGGTCAATGTGTTAAGTGCATGAAGCAGGTTTGTAACACCTTTTATGATGGGTCTGTAACACTCTGAGAGTGTAGAAATGGAACCCGTTAGGGTCCATTTGGTTCCATTTGTACACTCTCAGAGTAAAATTAACATTGATTTTACGATATGAATTGGGGTCCCAGAGATATAAATGCCATTAAATGGGGGTCCGTAGCCTAATGCATGTCAAACTGGGGGGTCCTTGAAATTAAAATGGTTGAGAATCACTGCTAGAGAGCGGTAAACGTCTTCTCTTATGGGGGTCCCTGGCTTATCTTTTCAAACGGGGGTCCGCGGGCTAATAAGTGTCTATTTGGGGGTCCTTGGCACGAAAAAGTTTGAGAACCACTGGTCTATAGAATCTATAGACTGAGTATGGGTGATGGTCCACTGGCCCCTGCAGACCCCGGCCCCATGAAGACAAAGCCAGAAATGTGCATGCCTATATATGGGCGAGGGTCGCTCCACTGAATGGACACGTTGGTGATTGGCTGCCAATGGACGGGGCAGCCCACGTATCTATTGTTGTCTGGGTTTTTTTTTTTCTTTCTTTTTTGTCTGTTTTTCCAAGGCAGGTCGTGCACCGTCGAAATATTACACGGCGCACCCAGTCAACTAAGACGGCACAGTGGTTGAAAAACACTGCGTAGATGGTTGTTCATTTGAGTGTGCGTGTACAGTACGGGCGTATGTACAGTATGTATGTGTGGCGGTAACCGTGGTAATTCTATCATTCTTTTTGTAAAAACCTAGCCTGAATGTACTGTATGGTGTAGCCAATTCTTTTTTTAGGGCGCATGAGTCTGCATGCACAAGTGTGCATGCAAGCGTGTCCGCACACCCGTCTCAACCAGTGTGCCCCTATTGTGTGTATAATCTATATTATGGTTGGAGGCAGTAGCACGGAGATCCATCTCTTTTATTTATTTATATTTTTTTGCTTGTTGTTTTCATCTCGGGGAGGCATTCAGGCTTACCACCAATTAGAGGCGGTGATCAAACGTTTTCTCCCCGACAGGTAAACTCCCCCCACCCACCCACCCACCCAGCATCTCCACTGGGCTAACAGACAGAAACGAAGGGGAATCGATAGCCAGCCTTTTATGTGTAATAAAAGCCCATTCTTTTACAGAGGAGCCCGCTAAACAAGGTGTGCTAAAAGGATAATAATGCAGGACGTGCCTGCTGCTATTGAATGGATATGAAGTGAAATTGGAGGAGACGAGGGGTGATTAGGGAGGAAGGAAACCATGGTAGAGAGAGGGGTGGGGCTGGAGAGATGAAGGAGAAGGAACAGTTTGGGGAGGTGCTTAACAGTCAGAGGAGAGAGACAGAGAAGAGAGAGAGAGAGAGAGAGACAGAGATGGAGAGAGGTAGAGGTGTGTGTACAGGTGAGTATTCACATGTCTTGAGTTCCGTCTCCATGCTTCTCCTCACAGGCAGGTGGATAGCATGTACCAGTGTCCTCTGTCTGTCTGCGCAGATGTTTGTGTGTGTGTGTGCCCCAGCATTTCACATTGTGTGCATGCGTTTCCATGTGTGCACACGTGTGTGTGTGTGTGTGTGTGTGTGTGTGTGTGTGTGTGCGTGTGCGCGTGTGTGTACTGTGATGTGCCTCGGCGGGGTCCTCCTCGCGTGAGATCTCACACTGGGTCAAGAAAATGAGTCCAGAACTGCGGCGGTGACCTCCGGAGTCATCCATCACTCTCTCTCTCTCTTCCAACTCCTCTTTCTTCCTTCTCCCCCCACACCACCTCCCCTCCATCCATCTCTCCTCTATAAGATGGAGGGATGGCACACAGCGGGGCTCTCTTTTATCTTTCCCTCTCTCTCTCGCCCTCAATCCCCACTTGACTCCCTTCTTTGTGCTCGACTTACATAGGCAGCAATCTCCTCTCCGGCTCACCTCTGTGTCTTCTATGTTAGGGTTAGTTTTTCCCTCTCTGTACTCTACTGTTTCCTCCACCTCAACCCTCATGGTCACACACACACACAACGTGCACAGCACAGCATGTGTACAGTACACGTGCTGGGCACACACACACAAACAAAGATACCACTCTGGCAGTTTTGAAACCGGTCCTTATTTGAACACAGTGGCGCACGGAGTGTTAGCACTCAACTTTCACTTGAGCATGTCAAGTGGTGTCCAGAGGTGTATGGATTTCTGTGTTTGTGTGTGTGTGTGCGTGTGCGAGCGTGCGCGCGCGCACTGACAAGGAGGCTTTTGGGGCGGGGCCAGGGGGTCAGGTGTTGTTGACAGCCTCTCAGGCCCCCTGTCCTTTCATATGCCGTGTGTGGTCACTGCTCCTGTCACTCAGATGTCACCATGGAGATTAATAACCTGACATGCCCACCGTGTGGGCAGAAATATTCCTGTCTGGGGTCTGAGTCAGACTGTTAAGTTGCCTGTTGTATGTGTGTGTACGTGTGTGTGTGTGTATATGTGTTTGTGTGCGCGCGTGTGCGTGCTTTCTCAGTGTGTGACATCGCTGTGGCCTACGGGTGTGTGTGATAGACCGGAGAGAGCAAGCGAGAGAATATATGTCTGTGTGTATGTTTGCGTGCATACATGCGGGTATGTATGCGTCTGTGTGTATGCGTTTTTGTGTGTGTGTGTGTGTGTGTGTGTGTTGGGGGGCCTTGCCTCGGTGTGATTTTAGAGCAGCCGAGCAGAACCGGTTGACAGCTCCCTTTCCTCTTCCTCTCATCCTGTGCACCTCCTCCTCTGTCTCGCCTCTTCGCCCCTGCCGCGTCCCCTGGCTCCCACCCTTAGATAGCTACACCACTTCACACACCGGAAAACCCTGAGTGGTCCTTTAACTCTGAGAGTGGGTCCAATTGGTTTACATTTGAACACTCAGAGTTGGACAAAATGGATAAATGAACAGTATGCGATGACAAGTGCGGTATGAGATAACATGGCTGAATATTGTGTGTGCTTGTGAGCGTTTCTTCACGTTCATCTGTATTTAGTGACCATTTTCTTTGGACATAATGTGGAAGTTCCCCACCTAATTATTTGTTTTCCTTCATCCAGTGGTGGAAAAAGTACTCAAATGTTTCACTTAAGTAAAAGCATCAATACTGCAATGTACTCTGTTACAAGTAAAAGTCAGGAATTCAAAATTGACTTGAGTAAAACTACAAAAGTATTGGTATCAAAAAGAAAAAAGTAAAAGTACAAAAATGTTTGAAAATAGCCGATCTACAAGCTCACAACGCGTCGCAACGCGTTGTGAGCTTGTAGATCTGCTATTTTCAAATAGCCTATGTATAAAATAGGGCTAAAATGGTTAATGTATGTTTTATAATGTAATCATTAATATCTGCAAAGTAACTAGCAACTAAAGTTTTCTTACAATTGTAGTGGAGTAAAAGTACAATATTTGCCTCTGAGATGTAGTGGAGTAGAAGTAAAAGTACTGGAAATTGGAAATACTCAAGTAAAGTACAAATTCTTCAAAATTGTACTTAAGTACAGTACTTAAGTAAATGTACATATAGTTGCTTTCCACCACTGCCTTCATCAAGGATGCATACTGTATCTCGTCTTCAGGATCATTATTTTCCCAGTGTGTTCTTTGCGGAGAAGGCAGTTAAGTCTCCAAGGCTCCTCAGAGACCTCGCCCTCGACGTATACCCTCTCCTCCTAGTCCAGTGGCCACCACCATATGCCGGCTGGGCTAGAGAATGATGAGGCGCTAGGCGCCTACAACGCTCCCCAGGCCAGACGCGGGGTGTCATGTTGGCCCTGTCAGCAGTAAGTGATCCCCGGGATCTGATTTGGATGCTACTATACTGTACCAAGGCAATGAGCGATAAGCTAAGTTCTAAAAAAAGGCAGGGGCTAATCTATTGTCTTGGTGCCTTGGGGGGAGAAGTTGCATAAGGGCCCTCTTCAAAGCTCAAGCGTTTTCCCCGCGATTCAAGCGACGTGATTATTTTTTATTGTTTTCCGTGTGAATGCGTCTTACAAAAAGACTGCTGAACGCCGGACAAACAAAACAGCATATGAACTATTGCAGAGTTGAACTTTTTGTTTTGGGGCTTTTATGCCTTTAACACATTAAGACCTGGAACGCATTTGTGTCATTTTTTGATTTGAGCTAAAAAAGCATTATTTTACACTTTGGCTATTCAAAAATAGCAGATCTACAAGCTCATAGCGCGGCACCGAGTGCCGCGCTACGAGCTTGTAGATCTGCTATTTTTGAGAAATCGTGAAAATGTGTGCAAATCTTTGAATATATATTATTTTAAAGCAAACATTTTTATCTAAAACCTTTGCTTCTGGGGGTCCCTGGAACAAACTATTTTGAGATGGGGGTCGGCGGCCAAATACATATCATGTTGGGGGTCCTTGACATGAAAAAGTTTGAGCACCACTGATATAGAATCATAAGTTTTTCAGAAAACTGTTGGGATTTAGAAGACATTTGTAGAATCGGCTTCAGGTCTACAAATGTGGGTTAATGATAGGACAGTAGACTGACAGGAAATGGGGAGAGAGACGGGGAGTGACAGACAGGAAGTGCCGTCGGGATCAGGACCCGAACCCCGCGACACGCTGACAGGCTGGCACCGCAGCCCAGGGTGAACTGACTTTTGACAGGGGGACAACTATTGCAGAGTGACCCATTATGTAACCTTCTGTTAGTTAATACATATTCGTTCATGTTATCCTTTGGGCGATGAGCACCGATATCAGTTCTGACATTGCATGCATTATGTGCGTCATTTTCTATGCAAAATATAATAGCAATAATCACATTTTTAAGACCACATTTCAAATGTAATTCATGAGCTCAGTTGACAGCCCTAGTGTGGTAAATAATCAATCCAATCCAAGTTGACCAAAGTGCTGCACATACCAACAATAAAACATAATGCAATACAAAAACAAACAAAAGAAAACAATACAATACAATTAAACAGTTATACAAGTATCAATCAGGGTTTAAAAGCTAAGGAATTGAAATGAGTTTTTAGATGGGTTTTAAAAACGGGTCGTGTGGGAGCCAGCCTAACCTGGCGAGGTAGCTGGTTCCACAGTTTGGGAGCTACAACTGTGGATATAATCAAGCTTTTCTATGATTGTATATATTTTGTGCGGTTGGGGTCTTGCTGGGTCCTGTTGAGCCTGATGAGATTGTGATATAATAAGTTGATTAGGGGTGCAATAGTTCATCTAACTAATCTATTATAAAAAATAATCAATAAAGTAATGAAATATTTGCTCGACACGATTGTGTGACGAGTAGAAAGTGGTAAATCGATTTGTTGATATATACATTTTTTAAAAGATTGAAAAGATTGAAAAAGTAATGGACAGAAAAATAGCTAAGAAAATAATCGATAGTTGAAGTCAATTCACTGTGTGCGTCGCTGTTCGCAAGACACACTCGTGAATGTGTCCCTCGGAGTAAACAAGGGAGGGAAAGGCATAGAGTTCTGAAAACCACCTGGTCAAATCCTTAGTGTTCATTTCTCCATTCGTAACTTTTGATGCAATGCCTTTGATTTATACTTAGTTGCACACTGGTGTCTCGCACTGAAAATAGCAGATCCCAACACGCAGTATCGTAGATGCTTTGTGAGCATTTAGATCAGCTATTTTCGGTGCAAAAGAGATGACGCGCAACGACGTATAAATCAGGCTTGATAGTGGACCCTTAACTCTTTAAGACCGGGAACGCATCTATGTGTCATTTTTAGATTTCGTTGGGCTATTCAAAAATAGCAGATGCTATGAGCTTGTAGATCTGCTATTTTTGACAAATCATGAAAAGTTGTGCAAATATTTGATAAAAAAAAAAAAAATTACATTTGTAACTCAAATCTTTGCTTCTGGGGGTTTTCCTGGAACTAAATATTTTACAAATGTTCGCTTTAAAAAAATATATAATCCAAGATTTTGCCACGAATTTTCTCGATTTTTCTAAAAATAGCAGATCTACAAGCTCATAGCGCGGCACTCGGTGCCGCGCTATGAGCTTGTATATCTGCTATTATATATATATATAATTATATATATATATAAAAAATATATATATATATATATATTGTATATCTGCTATTTTTGAATAGCCCAAAGACATCTAAAAACGTCCACACAGATGCGTTTCCGGTCTTAATGAGTTAACGGGTCTATTTGGTTACATTTGTACACTCTCGGAGTTACAATAAGCACTCAGGATGTTACTTGTGCGGTCTCTCTGTTTTCCAGTCTGTTTCCATTTCAGGCTGTTGGTGGAAAATGTCAGCGAATCATCTCTGGAGGAATATCTATGTTGTTGTTGTTGTTGTTGGTTGGATCCGTCTCCCCAGTCACTACTTACTGACAACATACTGGAACCAGCTCCAACACTAGCTGCATTGCTGGAGAAATAAATAAATAAACCAATAGAAGGCAGCGCGACAATTTGGGAATAGCCCTGATTTTTCTGTGTAGAACCAGAAAGAAAAGGGAGAGCGAGGGAAGGGGCGTCGGGGAAAAAAAGGAGGGAGGGGGGGAGTGGGGTTGGTGGTGGCTGGGTGTGGGTCCCCACAGAAGAGGGAATGAAACAAATGGATTTGAAATGCTTTTTGATGCTACAAGGTTTTATGAGCGAGGAGACTGAGAGCTAAGAGAGCTAGAGCTCTTTTTTTTTCCCAACATGCCAGGCTCCTTCCTCCTTCCTCCGTCTCTCTCCCCCCGATGGGGCTAGCTGGGGGCTCTCGCTTTCAACACAGTCCTCCTCTCAAGCTTGTATGAGGAGCCTGTTCCTTCATCCCCCCAGCTAATTACCTGCAGGGTGACCGCATGCTTATTAAAATGTCCCTTAAAAAATAATAAAACAAAAAAAGGTTCTAAGCCGTTTCCAGCCTTACAGGGGGAACATTGAAACCGAGGGAATGGGCATAGAAATTATGGCGAAGCTCAGAGACGAAAAAAAAAAACTGCCTTGAAAGTCGTCTTCTTTTTTCCCCCATTTTATGTATTATTTTTGTTTTAGAGAGACGGGAGTGAAAATTACGAGGCTGGTCCACTGGGAGAGAAACGTGGGGGCCTGACATTGCTGTAATCTGGTGTAAAATTGGCTGAAATTGTAAATTCAAAAATAAACAAGGAGTGTGTGAGAAGTGATGATGTTGCAGTTGGCTGTAATGAATAATTCCACAGTCTGCTTCTGATTCTCCTGAACGGTTTAGCGGGAGACGCTCCCTGTGTCCTCATTACTGACAGTTGTAATTCTGACCTACTCTCCAGAGCTCAGGCAAGCGGCGTTTCCGCTATTTAAAGTTTCATAGAAAACACTCTTTCAGACTTATCGCTCCACAGTTATTCAGACAGTTATACCGCTGTGTCGACCGTTAAGAGATACTGGCTCTCAGGTGACTAAAATGGCTCCCTGACATAAAACCGCAAATGACATTTAAAGAAAATGTTCCGTCTTTTCCCCCGTTGGTGGGCCACACACTAAATTCCCTGACAAGATTTATTTATCCTAATGAAAAAACTCCACAAAACCGTCTTTCCGGACGACCCTCCAACCTTACAAAATGTCTGACAATGGTGTTAAAACTTATCTCTTCCCGAGCTCTTTATGGAAGAACTGGTGATTTATTACACGGATCAAAGAAATCCCGCTTTACAATTAATTTCATGTAATAGTTCTTTAATACCGCGGTTAAAATATGTCCCTTTAGTGATAGGGGCCGCATGAATTAGAATTAATTCCTGTTTAATTGTTCCTATATTTCAGTGAGCCGCGATGGCGACGTCCTGGCTGAGGTAATTTATTTCCTGCTTAGGAAGGGTAGATGGGCCGCGGCCCCATGCTGCCAGGGGAGGAGTGGTTAATTGCAGTAGATTGCCTTATCTCCTTGTAATTATGCCTGTCTCTTTGGAGTTCTCTGGCTCCAAATGGCCAATCGATACTATCAGACCACAGACTAGGTAGGAGGAGGTGGAGGAGAGCAAGGGCGACCCAGACCAGACCTTTTGGTTTAGGGAAGTCAGGAGCCGTTTTACTCGAGGACCTTATCAGACCACAGATAAAGACGGCTTAGGAACTGAATCGTATCAAAAAGCCCCCTATAGTGGAAATATCCGGTTTGTTTTGGATGGTTTGGGAGGGGAGGGGGAGGGGGAGGGGGGGACTCAGATTAGTTCAGTCTCATGAGCAACCCTCAACATAAACATAAAGACTTCTGGACCTATAAACGTCCAGAAGTTACCGCGTCATTGTGGTGTTGTCAGAAAACCTCGTAACTCAAATTATTCCAGTGTCGTTCATAACAACTGTATGGAATTCACTGCACTTTAATGTCTTGTCTTAACTGAATTGTTTTGTCTTGTCCCTCTATGTTCACTCACTGTAAGAGTACCACAATCAAAATATATATATTTTTGTGTTTATATCCTCTGACTGATTATTGTCTGCCTTGGAAGCAGCCATTGTCATTTTTAAACGGTCAAATAAATGCCTTCATTCATTCAGCAGGTCTCACCCATAGACATATAAAGGTAGACGCCTCCTCTGGCTCTGAAGCGTCGGCATCTCCGACGCACTTCCGCTTCCTCTATGCTTCTGGGGGCAAGCTGGAAACTTCCGTGTGCGTCACAGAAGGGGGCGTTCGGTAGGCCAATCAGAGGCAGGTGGGGTGGGTCTTTTCTTAAGAGGCAGCCGCGCAGCAACTAGTCAGTTAGACGCGCTGTGATTGGCCAGTAGTTAACGTGATGTGATTGGTCAGTAGTCAAACAGCCCCCCGGAAGAGCCTTCTATTGAGAGACCAGTCGTTACAATGAACTGCAGAGGCCAATGAGGTATCTAGGTTTCTATATCTATGGTCTCACCCACCTTACAGCCCAGGGTTACTTTCCGCTATAGGCATTTTTTGGGCCGGCCACCTTGACCGACAGGATTATATTTGACCGGCCAAAGAATAAATTAATCGTCCATATTATAATTAACATCACAACAAGCATGTTTGCAGATACATGCACCCAACTGATAATTACACCTCATTACGTTAGCACTGTGCTTCTTTCCACTTTATCACAGATGCAATCTGTTCCTGTTTTTATAGTTAACTAAATAATATATCTACTCTATCATGCAGAGATGTCGCTTGCCAAAAAAATAACTGAATAAAGTGGCCGTGAGTGAACTGCTTGCGTGGCTTCGTCGCACAGTATAAACAAATTAATATATGTTTTGGGCTTCTCATCTCATTCAACCTTAATATGCAAAACCTACAGCTTTTGTTTTGACTCGTTAATGTTAATTATGTCATCATGAATGATGGTGCAAAGGGAGGTTGATTACTTGCCTCAGTTGCCTGCAATGTGTCGCCCAACGTTGGCCACTTTATCCATCGCAGACAGTCACTGTGCTGCTTGTATCATATCCACGACCCATACGAGTTTGTGTCCCAGTGTTTTATTATCGTCAATTGGGTCCTCGGCTCAGATTCTATCACCTCGGAACCCGGTTCTGTTATCATAACACCAGGGTTGCCAGATCTGCTTATTATAATTTCCCCTGCAAGATTATATTTGAAAATAGCCGATCTACAAGCTCACAACTCGTCACATCGCGAGCTTGTAGATCTGCTATTTTCAAATAGCTGATGTATATGTTAAAGTGCTCATGTGGCCCATAGTCGCTTCTTTTGTGCTGGTTTTCCTAGACCTGGTGGCTTGTTTCTCTCACAGAATCTGGCAACACTGCATAACACCCGAGCGAACTAGACCCGTACTCGGTGCTGATTAGGAGGAGACGCAGACAGCTGTGTGAAGCCTTATTTGTACTTCGCCGTATGACGGTGTTGTCGCGTATCAAAAATAGCAGACGTACAAGCTCACAACGCCGGCGCCTTGCGACGCGTTGTGAGCTTGTAGGTCTGATATTTTCAACGCGCCGGCGGCATAATCGTACGACGAATAGGCTGTTCTATCGGATAACTGCAGCACACTTTGCGGAACAAAAGCAGCAGGCTGTCGGGAATTAAACAATTATAATAGGTTTAATGGTTGTAAACTACGTATTGCAATCATGCAATATGGTTACTTTATCCAAATAATAATAATAATAATGGGCTTTAATGATTAAATAGCCTAATAACAGCATTTCCCCAATCGGCCACGGTGGCCCGGTGATGTTTATTATTAACGGCCAATTAAACATTTTATCGGTCATCGGAAACCCTGCCACAGCCAATGAAACTTGTTCAAAACATGCTCTGTAATCTCAAAGAAAAGCTGTAGAGGGAGAGAGAATGAATTCCCGAACAGCTTTACTTTTTCAAGATACCACGATTTTCAGACGGCAGTATAACAATCGACTACATAACTTAGTGGGAGGATGATTCATTAAAGATACGTCCTTCCCTCACTTTTCCTAACCACCTTAATGCTACAGTACCCATTCTCAGGGTGACCTGCAGGCACAGCGACAGCTCTGTCAGAGCTATCGCTGTCCCCCCTGTGTGTGCGCCGCACAAGGGTCACGAGGAAATGATTGGTGTGACGAGGTCAATATGGCACAGTGGCAGACAAATGTTAAAGAGCAGACCGCAGCGCCAGTCACGTACTAGTGTGTTGCTATTGGTCTGGCCCGGCCTGGGGTCGTCAATGGCCAGCAGGGGAGGAAGAGAGTGAGGGAGAGACAGAGAGAGGGGGAGAGAGAGAGAGATCAATCCTAGCGAGGCGTCACGTCAATGTAGCTCTGTCATTATGGAGTGGTCAGAGCATCAAAGGGTCGCAGTCAGAGGCCTTTTTTAATCATGGATGTTTCCGAGGCGATGGACTCTTCCATACCCACTGCAACGCGCGCGCATATGCGCGCGTACACCAGTGGTGGAAAAAGTACTCAAATGTTTTACTTAAGTAAAAGTATCAATGCTGCATTGTACTGTAGAAGTGCTCTGTTACAAGTAAAAGTCTGTGAATTCAAAATGTACTTAGTAAAAGTACAAAAGTATTGGCATCAAAATGTACTTAAAGTACCAAAAGTAAAAGTACTAAAATGTTTGAAAATAGCCGATCTACAAGCTCACAACGCATCGCGATGCGACGCGTTGTGAGCTTGTAGATCAGCTATTTTCAAATAGCCTAGGTATAAAATAGGGCTAAAATGGTTAATGTATGTTTTATAATGTAATCATTTATATCTGCAAAGTAACTAGCAACTAAAGTTTTCAAATAATTGTACTTGAGTAAAGTACAATATTTGCCTCTGAGGTGTAGTGGAGTAGAAGTAAAAGTACTGCAAATTGGAAATAATCCAGTAGTAAAGTAAGTAAAAGTGCCTCAAAATTGTACTTAAGTACAGTACTTAGTTACTTTACACCACTGGCGTACACATATACGCACGCACGCACGCACGCACGCACGCACGCACGCACGCACGCACGCACGCACGCACGCACGCACGCACGCACGCACGCACGCACGCACGCACGCACGCACGCACGCACGCACGCACGCACGCACGCACACACACACTATCGCACAAATCCATATTTCCTAACTAGTTGGCTTACTGATTGGTCCCAAGAACTTCTGGAACCTATTCGTCTTTTGAACGAATGTGATAATTGCAAAGGAGGTAAGGGAGTCTATAGAGGACGAGTTGAAATTAAAAGCATTCCGACTGGTTCCTGGGTAGAGCTCCTATATAACGCTTGTTTTTCATCTTTCGTTTTTTCACTTTTTTTCCTTACTTGCCATTCACATTTTTCATGTTCAAAGAAAGTTATAACTTTAAAAGGAAGACGGGCCTTCGTTACATCCTCGACGGTTAACTATAGGTGTGTCTTTTGTTATTTTATATTCGTATTTATTCTTTTTATTTTTTATTACACGCCCTTTCGGTCTTGTTGATAAAATGAAGTTAAAAGTGCCGTTCAGCCTTCACTGCCTATTCAGACTGCTAGCGTCCATATTAACATACTTGTGAAGGCGTGTGGGTTTGAATCCTGTCCGACTCGCCGCACTGGTCTTTTTCCTATCATCTTGTAAGAAAAGAATCAAGGTGCACAAAATGCCTCTTTTCTCCTTTGTAAGAGAAGAAACAAAGCCCCCGCCACACACACACACACACACACACACACACACACACACACACACACACACACACGCAAATATACCCCTCTCACTCCTAGCTGTTTCAGAATCAGATTTCAGTGAAGTCGTTTCCATAAAAACTCTTCCATAGACCTCTATACTACGTCTCCTCCTAGTCCTTCTCATTAGGGCCCGGCGTCTGAACGGACAAGGACAAAGCGCCCGCCGTTTATAATAGTGTAACCACCACAGCGGCCGCCCGACACCCCTTCTCTCCCTCTCTCACACACACACACACACACACACAAGAGCCTCACAATCATCTCCATTACCACTCTCCGGCAGGTAATTGACTTCCAGTCACATTTGCTTCAGCGCCACTCACTCGCTTATAGCTCCGATTTCCAAAAGAAAGGGGGGGGGGGCCCTTCCCTTCCCTTCCCTTTGAAGTGAGTGTAGGCTCTGTCTTTTTTTTAAGAAAAAAGGGGGACCCTCCGATTTCCCCCCCCCAGCGGCCTGATTGAGAATCAGGTTCTGTCGGGGGAGTGGGAGGTGGAAGACGGGCCGTGGCTTTCGGCGGGGTGGGGATGGGGGTGGGTTCTTTATCGCCGGGTCTCCTTCAAAGAGCAGATGAGAGATTGTGATAATGAGAGGGTAGTGTGTAGAGAAAGAGGAACTGTCACAGAGCGCTGTAATTGTGAGAGGAAAGTTGGCCTCTCCTCTTCTCTCTACTCCTCGGTTGCTCTTAACTGTGCCGAAGGTTTCAGGGTACTGTGTGCTGTTGTCAGCGTTGCTATAGGTATCCAGGCACACATTCTGACTCTCTCTGTGTGTCTATATGTATACGTCTGTCTGTCTGTAGCCTCGGAAACCCATGCCTTTTTTTTTTGTTTCAAAAGAAAAAAAGCTTGGGGGAGGAACAGTTGGTTTAGGATTGGGAGTGAACCTGGTTATCTCCTAACCAATCAGAGTGCAGAGGGGCGTCGCTCCATATTTGGTGACGTCAGCGTTCTGTGCACAGGCCGGGGGGGGGGACATAGATTGGTGAAACAATAGGGAGCCGGCGTTTCATTCCAGCGCAAAGTTTGAGTCACGCCCCCCCCCATGCCTTGGAAAAGCCTGCGTTCCTCCAGCCTAGTATGTCTGAGACACAAAAGGCTTGGAAGAGAGATAAGAGGGAGGAGGGGGGGGGGGAGATATACTTAGAGCAATCAAAGACCTCTCGGACCCCATGCTGAGTCCAAGGTGGCAGGTGGAGCGGATGGCACCATGGATGAATGGGGTTAGAAATGAAATCCCTCGGTGTGTGTGTGTGTGTGTGTGTGTGTGTGAGAGTGTGAGCGAGAGAGAGGGGGAGGGGGAGATAAATCTTGAGGCCTCAGTGAGGCGGCAGTGGCTCAGGAGGTAGAGTGGCCCGTCTTGGTTCCCTGTTTGATCCCTGGCTCGTTTTTGGCTGTTTGTTTGAAGTGTCCTTGAGCAAGACACCGAACCCCTAACTCCACCGTTGGTGTGTGAGTGGGTGATAGTGATAGAGAAATACTTTGTAAAGGCACTATATAAATGCGGTCCATTTACCATTAGTTTCCATTTACCATTATTTTCAGTTCATTTCAGTCTTTCTGCAATATTTTGGCATATATGTGCACTTATTTATGTGTGTGTGTGTGTGGGGAGGAGGGGGTGCGTGCGTGTATGTGTACAGTATGTATGCATATAAGTATGTGAGTGTACGTGCATTCATGTGAGTGTGTGAGTGGGGGTGTGTGCAAATGTGCATGCATGTCTGTATTTAGGGATGGGGCGGGTGCACAGTTAACCATGCGCACAAAATACATATGATTAAAGTATTGTTATACAATAATTATTACTGGTAATATACTGTGCTATGTTACACTATTGCTCTTTGTTTCAAAGCGACCATCAGCAGTTCTCAAACTGGATGATTAGTTCTAGAAAGGCTCGCTTCTAATATGGGACACGTGTGCCACTATTAATGAAGGTTAAATCAGTGCTTTTTAATTAGCTTTTCTTTTTTAAAGATATTTTTTGGGGGCTTTTTCTGCCTTCATCTGAATAGCACAGTGAAGATCGACAGGAAGCAGGGAGAGAGAGAGACGGCAAGTGACACTCAGCAAAGGCTCTGGAATCGAACCCGGGACTCGCTGTCAGGTTGCAACAGAGCCTAACCACAAACATACAGACAGCTGTTACCATTTGCCAGCATTTGGTCTTTTGCATCTTTCCATGACAATGTGTCTGTTTTTCCTGCAATAAACAGCACTAAATACAACTTAATGATAATGCTGCACTCAAAGCTGACAGAATACTCACATCACTTGTCGGGTGCTTGGTTAATAAGGTATGATCATGAATTAGAATAGAACCTGTAACATTTGGAGCCTGGACTCTTTGTCAGGTCAAACTCAAATGATGTTGCGTCGCAATGTTAACGTGTGTTTGACATCACGTTAACCACGGATAACCGGAAACATTGCCAAGTGTACACGTTCGCAAAGATATGGCCAAATGCCATTCCCTAGTCGGTATAGGCATGTAAAGGTCTGTGCATACGTGTGGAGTGTGGGTGTATGGACATGCATTTGTGAGCATGTGAGTGACTGTACTGTAGGTGTGTGTGTGTATGTGCATACATGTATGTGTGTGTGTGTGTGTGTGTGAGAGCGAGAGAGGGAGAGGGGGAGAGAGTGAGTGTATGTGCATACATGTATGTATGTGTGTGTAGGTGCATACATGTGTGTGTGTGTGTGTGTGTGTCAGCCTGGTGTACTGGGTGTCCCTGCAGCACAGACCTCGTTAAGAGGAGAGCAGTAATGGATGTCAACAGACTGGCCTTCTCTTATTGTATCAACATTAATCACCAGGCCTGAATGCTGACACGCCTGTTTAACATTCACACCGCTCTGTACCAGGGTCAGCCAGGCCACACACCCACACACCCCACACACACGCACACTCACACACACTCTCACACACACACACACACTCACTATGTCATTGTCGTTAGCCTAATTTAAACTCTGTCGTATGACGGTGTTGCTTACTGACATGAACTGATCTTTAAGCTAACAATACATCGCACCGTGACGTGTTAGCATGCACACACACACGCACACGCACATGCTCTCTCACACACACACACGCACACACACACACGCACACATGCTCACACACACACATCTCTATCCCTCTGTCACTCTTCCTGTTCTGCTTCTCTCCCTCTCACACACACACCTTTTCCTCTTTCTCACCCCTTTCTCATCCCTAGACCGTCCCACTCAGTCTCTCTTCCTCTGTTCCAGCTCCCTCTCTCTCTCCCCTTCCTCCTCGTACTTCTTCTCCTCCTCTGGTCTGCTGCCCCCTCTTGCCCTGGTCTGCGCCCCTCTCCGCTGACCAGTTAATCACGGCTGCTAATTACAAGCTGAGTGCCGCTCCGCCAATGCAAATTAAAGCTCCTTAAAGAGGCAGGGCGAGAGCCAAGACTCAAGTTCATTACACACGCACAAACACACGCCCACGCACATACACAAGCACATACACAAGCACATACACACACATACACACGAGCGCACTCACAGCCGTGTTGGGCCAGTCAAAGGACAAGCCTCAATGTGCCCTTGATGGCGTTCTATGTTTGTGTTTTATCCTCTGTTTACCTCCCACTTCTTAATATAAATTCAGTCTGCAGTGCTAAACCTATCTCAACAGTAATGTCATCCATATATTCATTGTTTTATCTCAGGATGGGATTCAGAAAGTCGAACTCCTGTGCTCTGCATGAATTAAAAACCCGCGGCCACTCAGTCCAGAGTAAACCCAACATCTTACTGTGATATGACTGCAAGAACAATATCCATTTACCACCACCTTCCTGTCATGTAACTGTGTGTTTGATTTATTTAGTCTATTCCTGTGTTGGAAGTGATGTGTGTGTGAGTGTTTATGTCTCAGGTTTGTGCCCGAATATTTGCCGGTCTTTCTCTGTAAAGCCTGCGGCGTTGTAGTCCATTAGCACCAGACTTGTGGAGCTCCTTGGCATTCAGGGGGACTTTTGGGCCCGGCACTGGCCCAGGAGACGGGGCCTTGCCTGGGGGGTTAATGAACCCAGGGCCTGGCCCTGCCTCCAACATTAATTGTCTCTGCAGCACTGGCAGACCTCTCCTCTTCCCTCCTCTCCTCTCCTCTCCTCTCCTCTTCCTCTCCTCTCCTCTCCTCATTTTATCCCCTTGGTCTCCTCGCCTGCATATGATTTCTTTTCGCTGTGTTGGATTCAGCCGGGCTGTTATTCATTCGCACCATACGGGCGTATTGATTTATTGGCTTTGCTTGTGTTCATTTTAAAACAGGGGAAAGCGAGGAGAATTTCTGTGGTTTCTTGTAGAGCTGGGTGATTTCTCTCTCTCTCTCTGTCTCTCTCTCTCTCTCTCCCTCTCCCTCTCCCTCTCCCTCTCTTTCTCTCTCTCTCTTTGTGCAGTGAGGCTTGCTGGCTGCTGGAATATGGAGGCAGATAATATCTCTGAGGATGAATTATGTTGATATGGTCAGCATGCTGCTGTTTGGCCGCTGGCATGTACACACACACACGCACACACGCACACGCACACACGCACGTACGCACATAAACACATTCATGGTTACACATACAATACAGTAGCCTACACATGCACAACTGCAAGCATACACACATAGGTGTTACATACACATACACTTCCCCACCACCAAACTCAGTTTTCTCTCTCTCTCTGTCTCTCTGTCTCTCTCTCTCTCTGTCTCTCTGTCTCTCTGTCTCTCTCTCTCTCTCTCTCTGTCTCTCTGTCTCTCTGTCTCTCTGTCTCTCTGTCTCTCTGTCTCTCTCTCTCTCTCTCTCTCTCTCTCTCTCTCTCTCTCTCTCTCTCTCTTTCATAACATGGAGTTAACAGAAAAGTGAAGTTCTCTGGCAAAGTTTAGCTCCATCCCCTGAGGCTATACGCCACAATATAATGTTAAGAGAGGTTTGTTTATTGTTGTTTATTGTTTCCTTCTGGTCATAAACTCCAGGGTAGTGTAGTGGGCGATGGTCGTGAGGGAGCAAGGATCCCTCAATAAAGTTTTGTCTTTACAATTACAATACTAAAAACGGCTTTGATGTCAATTGCAAGTACACACATCAGTCAAACATCTCTGGCAAGGTCTTATTAAAATAATATTATCTTACTCTCTCAAAAAGTAATGTTACAGGTCTACAGGATGATAATAATCACGCTGTCACCTGTAGCTATATGTGTAATGAAAAACATGGGAAACTGTTAGCTATGTTAGCATTGCTTCTCCGTTCTCCGGTCTCCTGCACGCTGAATGTGCTCAGGGCCTACCTGATTAGCTCAGGCTTTTAATAAGTTGCAGTAAAGTCATTCATGCAGCACTGCAGAGTGCAAAAGGGGCTTCAGCCACATTAATCTAATAATTAGCCCAACTCGCACAAAATTATTGATTGATTGGGTATCACCGCCAGCTGTGCTTGGTAGCTTATCTTGAGTTTGATGATTTATGTCGTTATCAAGCAACATCGCACACGTTACTAGTGTTACTATGTGTTACTATGGGTGTGCCTAGTGTTACTATGGGTGTGCCTAGTGTTACTATGGGTGTGCCTAGTGTTACTATGGGTGTGCCTAGTGTTACTATGGGTGCTATTGATAACTTTACGTTTTTGGTGTTTGTTTTTTTAACCTTCATTTTAACAGTGATAGTGGAGTCAGTCAGGAAATACAAAGCAAGAGTAGGGGGAGGACATGCAGCAAATGGTCCGGCCAGCCGGGAATCGAACCGGAGACTTACTGATCAGGGCATTTTCTCCTAAAATTTTAACCACTTGGCTATCTGGTTGCCCAAATACATTTAGTTTTTTTTAAAATAATTAGTGGATATATTGTGTGTGTGTGTGCGTGTGTGTGTGTGTGCATGCGCGCAAACTGTGCATGACTCTGATATTTCAGCCCATCTAAAGGCAGTAGAGGGGAACTTTCATTAAATGCAAAGGTAATGGTGTGATATTGATGTGAGGGTAAAATACTACTCCCATTTATACTGCATAGTGCAAACTAGTTTGCAGTTTGTAGCAAAACTGGTCTTTTAAAAATGTTATGTGATGCACGGTCAATGCTGTTGAAGGACAAATATCCTGTTTAGAAAGTATTTTTCATATTCAGTGGTTTCTTCTCAGCGTTGGCCATCAGTCGGAGCATGCAATGGTCAATGTTTTCTTCGTATTTTGATGAATAAAGTCATGCATGCCTTTCCCCGCTTTTGGCGTCAGTGCCTTTGATTTAAATCCATTGAAAGGCAGAAACAAGACAACTTTTCATTGGATTCAAAAGCCTCGTCTTTAGTTGTACGGAGGTCAATAGATCTACAAATCAATTCCGAAATGTACATGCGGAACTCCCTTCCACAAAATGACTTTCCACTCCTTTCCTTAAGCACATCTAAATCTTTATCGTCCCCCCCAAAGGACAAAATCTTTTTTTTTTGCCATTAGAAACCATACAGAGAGAGACAACTGGCGTTCTACAACAGAGCAATAGACTGTAGAAGCCCTCAGGATAATGTCCTGCTCTCAGGCCTGTGTGCTCATTTGTACGTTAGAAAATGCCCTGCCATCCTCCCCCTATATCCTCCGCTACACACTCAAATGATCCCAGTAGTTTTAAGCACCGCACTGAACGAGCAATGGCCCCTCTTCCAAGGAACTGTTTTATGGTGTCATCGGATGCACATTACAGTGATGGTTCTGCGTAAGGCGAGAGGGGAAACGATGAGGCTTATATGAAAATTGCATGCTGGGGATTTCAATGTGTATGTGTACCAGGGTCATTTGGCAGTGAGGAGTATTCGACAGCACGCGAATATCCCTGTTAAATATCCCAGCGTAGCCGTACAGAGACATTAACTCTGTGTGTATTCAGACCAGATTTGACTGTTGCAGTGATTGACCTTGTCCACGAAAGCCCCTGTCTAGACAATTATTGCCCACTCGCCTTAACTTCCTGTCTTATAGGGTTCATTAGCGGGTGCCGTGGCTACTTCTGTTTGTCCATCAGCCGACTGTGTGGCAATGAGACATTTACAGCCCAGGCACTGCTGGTTTATGTTTGTTGCTCTGGCACCGTTTTTAAATGGTGTTCATTTAACTTACAAAACACATTTACAATTACATAGGGATGGGGCGGCGAGGAAATTAAAAGTGTTTTTTAGTGTCTCAGTGAGATTTTGTACACGTGTTTGTGCCCGTGCGCGTGTTGCGCACGCACCCACGCCCGTGCATATGTGTGCGTGCAGATGCACTTGTTCCATCTGTGCGGGAATGTGATGAATAGTGTTCTGTGGGCATCTTGCTGTATTGCTGCACCATAGATGGGTGGTTTGTGGTGTGCATTGTCCAAAGGGGCCCAGATGGGACATGGCTCTGTAACAGGACCGTTTACTCTCTGCTGCTGGCCACCAGGACTATAACGCTTCACTGGAGGTTGTTCTAGGTCAACACTCCACTTCCAATTGGGCCAAAATGTCCCACGGCCAATCACAGCGCCCCACAGGAGACCATCTGTGTGTCAAGGCCTTAGGTGTGACTCTAACTCTGCTGCCTACATGAGACTTATGCATTATGGTTTTGTGCTGGCTTGTTCATTATGCTTATGCTCTGCAAAGGTTATGTCTGCCCTGCAGAGATGAAAGATGCTGTTATGTGAGCTTTTTGGAGTGTGTGTGTGTGTGTGTGTGTGTGTGAGTGAGTGAGTGTGTGTGCGTGCGTGCGCGTGTGCTCGTGTGCATGTGTGAGAGTGTATGTTTATGGGTTGGTATTAGTAGGAAGGTTAGTGGGATCAAGATGCTCATGCCAGTGGCTTAACCCATTCCAGCAGCCAATACACAACATTACACATACAAAGCAAGACTTGAATCAATTGAGAAAATAACTTTTATTCAAGCAGGTTTTGCCAACTGACAAATAACTAGAAAAAGTGCTGCCCGGAGCACAGGTCTCTGCCAGGTCAGGTAGGTTATTGTGGGCCAGCAATGTTCGGAATTCGCCAATCAGGATGGAATAGGAAAAATCGAACGGATCCGTCTTGATCACATAAGATAATAATGTGTATTGATTTGCGAGATGTTTGGACAAAATCTGTAGGAGCAATATAACGCTATAATAGGGCAATGTGAAAAGGGTGGGATTTGTTCCTCAACGTATTGGGAATGTGAGTGCAAAGTTTCACAGCAATCGGACGCTGTGCGAAAATCGCACACTGTGTGAAAATCGCACGCTGTGTTTATGATTTGAGGCATTTTGTTCAAAACTGACCACTCCTGCAACATTTGGAAGGCAATCTTAGCCAATCGGGATGGAATACGAACAATCAGACAGACCCGTTTGGTTTAATGACTATAGAGATGCTGTGTACCGATTTGCATGATGTAGGATTTGCGTGATCTATGTGTTTTGCAAAGATCGGCCTCCTGGTGGCACTATAACAGGCCCGTGTGAACAATTCGGGCAGAGGTTCTGCTCTGGCATCCAGGAAGTGTGTGTGGTAAATTTTGCTGCGCTCGGGCCAACGGTGCTGTAGATTAGCTGTTGACGGACGGACGGACGGACGGACGGACGGACGGACGGACGGACGGACGGACAGGGTGCAAAACATAGTCTCGGCCATGTTTTCGGCCTGGCGGAGACAAAGTAAAATATAGAAGCGTGTGTATGGCCCAAAACCGTGCCTGCGTGGAAAACATTGACACAGTAGAAGAGAATATGCGATGTTTTTAACAGCACGGTGTGAAAACGTTGAGTGATTGATCCAGCCAACTCTGATATTGTTTCCCCACTGGACTTGAATTGAAAGTTTTTAACGGCTGTGTCCCTTGCTGCCATAACGCAGCAATTCACCACAGCCTAACGGAAGCAAACGGTTCAAATAAAGGTATGCGTTTTTTAGATGTTGGGAGATACAAGGTTTCTCCCATGTGACAGCAGTTATTTGTGTACTATCAGCGCCGCAGTCAGTTAGCAGACCTGGCTTGTCTGCCTATGTGCTTATTTATGTGTGAGCATGTGACTGGGGACTGGTGCACTCCCCTGCCCTCACACTTTAATTAACCCATTAAGACCGGGAACGCATCTGTGTGTCATTTTGAGATTTCTTTGGGCTATTCAAAAATAGCAGATCTACAAGCTCATAGCGCGGCACCGAGTGCCGCGCTATGAGCTTGTAGATCTGCTATTTTTGGAAAAATCGTGAAAATGTGTGCGAATCTTTGAATATATATATTTTTAGGCAAACATTTTGTTTTGAAAAAATGTTTTTTTTTGCTATAATATCAGTGGTTCTCAAACCTTTTCATGGCAAGGACCACCCAAAATTATATGTATTTGGCCGCGGACCCCCAGAAATTGTAACATGAGATAAAAAATGTTCGCTTAAAAAAATAAATAATCAAAGATTCGCACACATTTTCCACGATTTAAAAATAAATAAATAGACGATCTACAAGCTCATAGCGCGGCACTCTGTGCCGTGCTATGAGCTTGTAGATCTGCTATTTTTTTAATAGCCTAAAGAAATCTTAAAATGACAGATGCATTCCCGGTCTTAATGGGTTAAAACCTCAATCACTTCTCCTGACGGATCGACAGGCGCACGCCTCTCTCTCTCCGTGTGTGTGTGTGTGTGTGTGTGTGTGTGTGTGTGTGTGTGTGTGTGTGTGTGTGTGTGTGTGTGTGTGTGTGTGTGTGTGTGTGTGTGTGTGTGTGTGTGTGTGTGTGTGTGTGTGTGTGTGTGTGTGTGTAATTGACCAGTCAATCTCAGTTTTCTGAGTGACACAAGGTAGACCAGGCAGAAATACTGATTAGGGAGGGGAGCTTCTTTGGTGTCATTTCAAAGACACTCATAACAACAGAAATCAAGATTGCCTTTCTCTCTCCTTTTCTTCATTTTCTCATTTCCTTTCCTGCCAATACTTTTTATATTGTTTCTGCCGTCAATGCATATTTGTGTAAGAGGCATATTGTTTTGTAGCCCGGCGTGGACTTTTTCAACTTTTCATTTTCCTTTTGTCACTTATTATATTGTTAGTCTCTCTCTCCAGTTTGACTTTGTCTCATGCAATGCCAACAAATAAAATATCAAACGTGTGTGTGTGTTTGTATCTATATATATAGATCTCTCTCTCTCTCTCTCTCTCTCTCTCTCTCTCTCTCTCTCTCTCTCTCTCTCTCTCTCTCTATATACATATTTGTATATACATATATATGTGTATATATGTGTAATATATAATTTAGTTTGTTTTGTCATTGTGTGCTTGCAGTGGTTGAAAGTAACTAAGTACATTTACTTAAGTACTGTACTTAAGTACAATTTTGAGGTATTTTTAATGTACTTGAGTATTTCCAATTTCCAATACTTTTACTTCTACTCCTCTACACCTCAGAGGCAAATATTGTACTTTTACTCCACTACAATTATTTGAAGAAACTTTAGTGACTAGTTACTTTTCAGATGTAAATTATG
The DNA here is from genome assembly GCF_963280865.1 of Gymnoscopelus braueri. Taxonomy (NCBI): domain Eukaryota; kingdom Metazoa; phylum Chordata; class Actinopteri; order Myctophiformes; family Myctophidae; genus Gymnoscopelus; species Gymnoscopelus braueri. The sequence continues at coordinate 17,584,842 of NC_137617.1, forward strand.
ATCAGGGGTGCACATAACTTTTTTGGTCTAGTACTCAGAAGAGCACCTGGAGATGTTACCATCTCACCTGGGGGGGGGGGGGGGGCGTTTCACTGTTGTAGCGCCCTGCTTCTAAATTCCGCAGTTTTTCGCCGTTTTTTTTTTCTTCACTGCGTTTGGTGCCCCCCAAAGGTTGGTGCCCTCTGCTGCGCTGATTTTATCCGCCAGATTGGGACGTTCACGGCATATTTTGCACCATCACGGTGCGTTCATCATCGGTGACGAGTGCCTGTAACACAGCCAGCATCGTGCTGCGTGCGACTGACTGTGTCAGGATTCGAGGCCACACTCACACAATCACGTGCAGCATGCGTCCCCTCCCCCTCCGCCTAATGGCTGTGTAAGGGGCCGACTAGTGCTTTAGCGTGATTGTGTGAGTGTGGCTTCAGGAAGTAAATTCCTGTCCCAGCGGTCCCAGCTGTTGGTGCGCATAAGCGCTTCCCTTCGTCTGATGTGCCGCGCAGCATGCATTTTGACCACGCATGCGCACCAGTTATGTGCACCCCTGATTATGATATTATGAAACATACATTTACCACTTCAGCCCTATTATATACATGGGCTATTTGAAAATAGCCGATCTACAAGCACACAACGTGAGCTTGTAGATCTGCTATTTTCAAACATTTTGGGTACTTTTACTTTTGGTACTTTAAGTATTTTGATGCCAATACTTTTGTGTGTGCTTGTATCTGTTGGTTGCTGTTTCGTCCACACACACACACACACACACACACACACACACACACACACACACACACACACACACACACACACACACACACACACACACACAGAGACACACACCGACTTGCCTAACTGGCCGTCAAGACCGGAGGTGAATGGAACAAAGATGTGTTGTTGTGTTGAGCATGACGATGGACTCCCCCCGCCTGACCATCTGCAGCGGGCTGGGCTCAGCGGGGGGGGGCAGGGAAATGAGGTCAGTTCGGCTTTTGAAGCAGGCAAGCTGCGGGGAGACGAGGCACCATGCCGGCGCTGGAAACTCACATGAAAGGCAATCAACCAAAATAGCCAAATATTGTTACTAATGTCGACTTGTTTGTTGCTCTATTTTTGGGGGGGGGGGTCTGAGGAATTCAAAATTGGAATGAAGGCGTGGCTCGTTCGCCTCGGCTTGTTGACGTAACCCCGACGACCTCGTGCACGTGACGGACGTGCACTCGCTCAGAGAACGGTCTCGTCTCACAGATGAGAATTGAGAATATATTTATATTGACTCGCAGGTATAGGAAAACTTAACAAAGTCCACATGTGACAGAATAGATACCCTGAATTATACTTAAATGAGGTAACGAGAACGACCTGACCTCGTTAACCTCTCATAACGTAATAACTTCACATTTTATGCTCATGTTTGACTCACGCGTACACCAACATCTAATTTATTCGTATATCTGCCTGTAGTTTAATTCATCCACATTTTCCACAGTCCTCTCTACACAGGACTTACTGTGCCGTATGTTCACGTGCTATAGTCATTACAGCCCCAGAGGTACTGTGCATTGAATCACTGGAGGCCAAGAAGACCAACTTCCAAAGGAACTTTCTTTTAAGTAAGGGACTGATCTAGTTCAGGTGCAGGTGTGTACCCTCGCCCAGACAGTGACACAGTATGA
>NC_137617.1:17589020-17639020 GCF_963280865.1 Gymnoscopelus braueri
CATGTCTTCACTGTCAGAGTGTGTTGATCCACCTTTGTGTGTGTGTGTGTGTGTTTGTTTGACTGTGAGTGTGCGCAGCGTGCAAGTGCGTGGGTGGAATGATACAAACACACATGCACGCACACATACACACACAAACAAACACATACCACGTATGAAAAGACACTATCATCATCCTCTCTCTCACACACACACAAACACTCCCTCAGATGCACGCGACAAACAACAACACAGAGACGTGGGCGAGTCGCACAAACACGTCTTCCTCCCCTCCCCTCCCTCTTCCTCGCCCCGCCGCGCTCCCTGTGGCATCATCGCGGGCGCCGGCCTCTCCTCTTCCTCACACCCTAACGTCCTCGTGTCGCCGCGGTTCACCGGATGCGGTGGCGGGCGTGCACGGCGCGCGCCATGTCACACTGTCAAACTGATGGCAATGTTATCATCATTAATCCATTAAGGCCCGGGAACGCATCCGTGTCATTGTCAAGATTTCTTTGGCTACTCAAAAATAGCAGATCTACAAGCTCATAGCGCGGCACCGAGTGCCGCGCTATGAGCTTGTAGATCTGCTATTTTTGAAAAACCGTGATTTTTTTTTGCAAATCTTTGAATTTATATTTTTTAAAGCGAACATTTGGAAAATAGTTAGTTCCAGGGACCCCCAGAAGCAAAGATTTGAGTTACAAATGTTCGCTTTAAAAAGTTCAAAGATTTGCACAAAATGTTCAAGATTTTTCAAAAAATAGCAGATCTACAAGCTCATAGCGCAGCACTCGGTGCCACGCTATGAGCTTGTATATCTGCTATTTTTTGAATAGCCAAATCGTTTTTTTTTTTTTATCCCACGATTTTGTAACCTATTTTTTTCACCCAGTGCCAATTACCTACTGTATGTAATCCTGGGCGCTACTCTCCCTCTGCCAGCCTAGGGAGAGCCAAAGAAATCTAAAAATGACACACAGATTCATTCCCCGGTCTTAATGGGTTAAACTCATTAGCCACTGAGGTCGCTGACAATTCATCCGGGCAGCGGTTGAGCCGCTGTCAGCCCGGCGACGAGCCCGCTACACGAGGTGCGTGGGTATTCTTGTGAGATTGTCACACACACACACACACACACACACAGGCTGAACAAGTGAGCAATGTTGTCACTGGCTGCCGGCAGTGTGTAAGCAAAGTAAGTAAACGTGTTGCTCGGGTTGTGCGTGCTCGCGTGTGTTTGTGTACGTTATTTAGTTTATACACGGTGCAAATCCTTCCGTTAATTTATCTATGTTTGACTCCGAGAGGGTCTGTGCGTGTTTGGCATTTCTCTGCCGGCTTGCACTTTTGTAAAAATGAATGTTTGTGTTGACTCATTCACTGCCAGTCTGCAGCTCACTGCCAGCGTTTTTGAGGATTTTTACTTATCTTTCGAGACCCAACAGAATTTTTGTTTTCAAAGAAGATGTAAACATCAGATATCTGGGAGTAGAGACGAGGGTCTGGGCTGGTGGGGGGAGTGTAGCGCCCAGGATCACTAAGAAAATTGGCACCGGGTAAAAAAGGGTTACAAAATCGTAAAAAAAAAAAAAAAAAGACAAGGGTCTGTTCTTTCATCGGGAAAAAAGATAATTGTAATCGTGATCTTCCGTTCTGTAGTTATCGGCATTTGAATGTAGCTTGTTTTCACCAAAAACGCAATCTGTGAAAAGAAATCAGAGATTAATGTAATTTTTTATAAATCTGATAACATTGGATCGGACGGGCTGGAATTTGTTTAGATCACGTGATTTCCTGGTGTATTCTTCTTCGGGAGTCCTAGGTACGAGCTCAAAGGTTGCGGAAGAGCGCCCTCTATCGTAAACCACTGAAAACACCAAATGTCGAACGATACGTCTGAGCCTTGGATTGGAATGACGAATACATTTGTCAATGGCAGCCAATGACTTAAAAGTGGTTTTATATCGTTGCTGTTGGGCATATTTTTCCTTTTTGTGTTTTTTCGTAAATTAATGCCCCACTTGATCATACTACAGTGTCACGCAAAAGCTGCAGATCCACAAGCTCGGTTTCGAGCTTGTGGATCTGCTCCTTTTGACGCTTTAGAATTTGAATTCTGAAAATGAACAGTTTTGAACGTACAGGGTTTCCACCCAAACAGAGACGTTGATATGATGCGAGTACAGAGAGAGAGAGCCGAGTGGCATTTGGCAGTCATTCTGTATTATCATGGTGTATAGGTGTGTGGGTTTGCTGAGCAGTATTGCCCAGTGTTGTGTTTGGTTCTCAATGCATAGATGGGTTGTATGGGGACAGTAGCTTGCCAGATCAGACCTTGTGTGCGTGTGTGTGGGTGTGTGTCTTTGTTCCTCTGAGCCAAGGCAGTGGGGAACAGGATTTTCACTTCCGTCTCACACCAGTGAACAGGTGTGGGGGTCAGGCGTCTGGAGTGCGTGTGTGTGTGTGTGCGTGCGCGCGCGTGTGTGAGAGTGTGTTGCTATAGAACATGTTGAGACGTTGGCACTCAGTGGCTTGCCCTGCCAAACCCTGACAATTACCATCTTAGGCTTGGAGACATCAGCGTGCATACATACACCCACACCCACTCCCGCGCACGCACAGACGGCACACACCCACAGACGAAGACACACACACACACACACCGAAATAAACAAACAATTCTGGCCTTCACATTTTTTCTCTGCCCCCACCCCAGTGATGGTTGCCGTGACGATTGCTGCTCTCAGACTGCTGTGTAAGAGAGAGAGAGAGAGAGAGAGAGAGAGAGAGAGAAATCAAAACAGGATGATAGCATATGTTGTCTTCCTTCGCCCCTCCAGTACGGTTGGTATGTTCTATGTACATAAAGACGCCAGCCTTTTTGGATTGATGTCATATCTCTATCCTCCGGGCCCATCCCAGTGTCCCAGCGCGCAGCACACCACAGTGTTGTCGTTTGGAAGCATTGCATTGTGGGGGAAACGGGTATAAAACAATAATGACACGCGAGGAAGTTACAATGTTAATGCACTTGGCCTGTGGTAGGGGGAGACGGAAGGAGACACAAATGGACCCCCGCGAGGGTCCTTTCCGTTTGGTTCCATCTCAGAGTCAAACGAACACCCAGTATTTCACTGTGTACCCATGAAGAAGATCAGGGACTCGCTCGCTTTGACTGGTTCAAACTCTTGTCTCGGTACGTCGTCTTCAAAGCAGAGACACGGATTTCCTCTACATCAAGAAGTCCCACGTCTCTTATTTGTCTTTGGCGAGACGTATCCGTGTGATACCTCCCGTTTTTTGTGCTTGTTGTGTGCAATGTATCCATGTCAGTTTCGAGGGCTTCCATGTATTCCACAGGGTGCGTGTGCAACTAAACATGTGGAGGACGTGCATGCCTGCGCACCGGTTCTTGTTTTGCCGACATGCGTGCGCACGAATGTGTGTGTGTGGGCGTGGGTGGGTGGGTGTCTAATTTAACAAAGCTATTTTGAGCCCACCCTCATTATCTTTGTCCTCAAGTGGAACACTCCTTTTAATATGCTAATGTTGCGGGTAGATGCTTCTGGAAAGGTAATTGTTAAGCATGTTGAGTTTGACAATTTGCCTTGTCTCGCTCACGTCCCAACTCCCCTTTCTCTCTAAAGCACACACACTTTTATCTTATAAAACCAAGCTGCTCCACAGGCCTGTTTATTCTGCCCGTTCTGTTAGAGTCGGCTTCGAAATGTGTCACTTGGTGCTACGAGCCGTATTAACTCTTCGGTGTTCTTTAGAGAGACGGATACGTGCGAGGCGAGGCTGTCTGAGACGTGCCGGCGTTTAAGGAGCACCAGACAGGAACGTGTGTGCATGCGTGCACGCACTCCGTGATTTACAAATCACCTCTAATTTACGTGATGGATAAGTCGGGGGAACAATTGGTAACTCTCCCAATTTCTACACAATAAAGTCCTCAGAGTTCATTTTAAATCAACACCCAGGATTTTTCAGTGTACTCCAGACATGCGTCATCAAGCCCTGAATATGTTTTTTTTTTGTCTTTGTGTGTGTGTGTGTGTGTGTGTGTGTGTGTGTGTGTGTGTGTGTGTGTGTGTGTGTGTGTGTGTGATGACACAGGTGGGAGAGTGATTGATAGACAGAGAGTTGTTTCTGCAGAGTTGTTTGCAGGGTGCTTCAGTTGACTTAACAACGGTTGTTTATGATGCCTGCATTATAGGAATTAAGAGGACTGTGGTAAATGAAACTAGTGACTTCAGATTATCTCCCTTGTGTGTGTGTGTGCGTGCAAATGTAAATGTTGTACGTATGAACAAGGCAACATTGAACCATCAGAGGAACAACAAAAAGTAATTCATCTAAAATGTTCGTTATCTATGATGACACTTAAATCTGCAATCCATAGGTTTCATGTCCTGAACCCAGGTCTCCCACATGATGGGAGAATACATTTCGACCGCACAGCAATGTGTGCTTCGGGTAGGAGTACTTGTCAACTAGTAGCTGTCAACACCATGGTCTAAATGTCTCAGTTGAAAAGTCGGGAGACCACCTCCAACCACTGCAGATGTGCTAGTTATATTGTTTTAACATAAAACATGTATACAGATTGGTTAAAATATGGTTGTGGTGGTTGAATCAACACCAGTGCTAAACAGTGTTGCCAGATTCTATGAGAGAAACAAGCAACCAGGTCTAGGAAAACCAGCCCAAAAGAAGCGACTATGGGCCACATGAGCACTTTAACATGTACAGTACATCAGCTATTTGAAAATAGCAGATCTACAAGCTCACAACGTTGTGAGCTTGTAGATCGGCTATTTGAAAATAAAGTCTTGCAGGGAAATTATAATTAGCAGATCTGGCAAGTATTGCTGCCTGAGCAATTTATACTTTTGTATTTTCACCCATACTTTAGGATGTTAGACCTGTGTAATGGAGAAAATAGTGTATATTACAATGGAGAAAGTAGGTCATTTATCAGTTATTTCCATACTATATCAATGTTGTTTCAATATAATGAGTGGCTCAGATATAATATACTGTTGGTATGATATATCTAATAATAATGTATTGCCATTACACATCTGTCTATAGATTCAGTACATCACACGTCAGCCAAAGCTACAAGAACACCCTTGAAGTCCTGCTGCCTTACGGAAAACCCCCTTACTCTGTACCTGTTTGACCTGCCACACACACACACACACACACACACACACACACACACACACACACACACACACACACACACACACGCACACTAGGCGTACCACTTTCCCTGTGTTCCAGTGAGTAGCGTCTGCTTTGCATTTGAATCAACGGGCTTGAATCAACCCCACCTCTTTATGTTTTGCGACAACCCCCCCCCCCCCCCCTTTTAAAAGTGGTCTGCTGTATAGTACTGAGACTTGTTGAAAGAATGCGTTGTGTGTGTGTGTGTGTGAATTGAGAGTGGGGCCGTTTGGCAGTGTGCTCGCTGGAGAGATGGTGTGTGATAGTAGCTCCGGGCATGGCAGCATGCACTGCAGACAGATGCATAATTAAACACTACCAATCATGAAAGGTGTTTCCTTTTCCCTCAAGGAGGATTCTGTCGTCTCTCACTCTCTCTCTCTCTCCCCCTTCTTTGGCTGCCCCCCCCCCCTCCTCCCCCCATCTCTCTCTCTCTTTCTCTCTCTCCTCGCCCGCTCTTTTTCATGTCTTTTCTCCTCCTCCTCCTCCTCCCCCTCCTCCTCCTCACTCTCTTACTCACTTTTCAATCCGATCAGCTTGCTTAAGCCTCCCACTTCTGTTCTCTGTTCGTGTTCCTTCCCCTGCTCTCTCTCTCTCTCTCTCTCTCCCTCTCTCTCTCTCTCTCTCTCTCTCTCTCTCTCTCTCTCTCCCTCCCTCCCTCTGCCAGGGATAGACTGGTTAATTTTGGGTTCCAGCTGAATGTCCCTCCCTGCATCTCTCCTCTCCTCTCCTCTCCTCCTCTGCTCTCCTCCTCCGCTCCAGCTCGCTGCCCTCATTTCTTCTCGGTAGACGTTGTGTGGTGGGAGAGGAGAGGAGGAGGTAGGGAGATGTACTATATGAAGGAGAGAAGAGAAGGAGAGGGCGGAGAGTAATGGTTGGAGGCTGTCATGTTAAAACAACCGATGATATGCGCAATGAAGCGAGGCGGAAGAGGGGAGGAAATGTGGGGGAGAGGGTATATGGGTGACAGTGCTGTCTGATGCCTGCAAGAGGGATGCTGGGAGGAGGCAGGAAGGAGGGAGGGAGGGGAGGGGAGGTGGATGAGAGAAAGTTAAACTTAAGGACTCCTCCAACTTGATAGAGTGATGTGCGGTGGGTGAGTGATGAGAGCTTGTGTGGAGAGGGAGAAATGATGGACAGAGGTGGAGCGAGGGAGGGAGCAATGGAGGTAAATGGAGAGAGAGAGAGAGAGGCAACAGTAGGACAGCCGGCACTGAGTTGCAGGATAAGACGAGATGGAGGGGCGGGTGGGTGTAGAGCTGTAGTGTTGTTTATGCTCTCCCCTGGATGGAAAGGAAAGAGAGATGGAAAGAACGAACAGATAGAGACCGAAACCTGAGTTATACTTAGTTGTGTCCGGGTGTCTCACGCAACCGAAAAGAACAGATCTACAATCTCACAATGCGTCATGGTGCAATGCGTTTTTGAGCTTGTAGATTGGCTATTTTCCATTGGCACAATAGAGGATAACATCGAGACGACTGTTACGCTTCCATAAAACAATCCGGATCATATTGCATGTCCTGATACCGTCGTTCTTTTTTCATCCGGACACATAGATGAGCGACCACAATATAGGACCACGTCATTACTCTCTAATGGAGTTTGTTGTAAGTCTGCTCTTACACTTGCCTAGCAAGTGAAACAAAATTGAAACAAAATGGAAATTCAGTCTTAGCGTCAGGCTAATCAAAAAGCCACAGTCCACTGAAATAGGAAATTAAGCGCAATGTTCAGTGTTACACCAAACTCAGTGACTGGCTTCTGATTGGTAAGAACTAATTGCTGAGGACCAACGGCCATCTTGGAAAACGGCTCCAATGGGAGCACTTTCAGATTGAATGATGAAGTGAAACGAAATGGAGATTCAGGCTCATGTGTAAGATCTACAGTACTATAATATCTTGGCCATAAACAAAGTACCATGCCTTGCATGATCAGTGGTAATCTTTTCAGTAATATGCAACTGGTCTTGTGTATATATGGGGCCAATACAGAATGAAGCAGCAAACCCATCTTCAGCAAAGGGAACAGCCGCCTGCAGTCTGTCCACCCCTAGCGCTGGAGCCGAACAGAGGAGGTATTTGATGTGGTGGAAGGTACTATATGTCTCATCTCCTCGGTCCACTGAACAACGGGAGGAGCATCCATAACCGTGGCTTTATGCGAGATTGAGTCATAGCATACTCTCGATAGCTTAAGTCACATAAATGACAGAAGTTCGGATTTAGTCTTAGTCACTCTTTCACGGGTAACGGCATCCATCTTTCGGTACATATCCCAAATACGTAACTGATTGTTGGCAAAACTAGTGCTTTGTGAGAGATTCTCTCGTCATCCCACAGCTACTTGAGTCAGAATCCACAGCTACTTGAGTCAGAAGGGTAAGGTAGCCTTGGAGGCAATCAGACTCTGTGGGGGAGGCGACTAGGATCCCGTCTATATACTGTAAGAGCGTTAACACACTGGTCCACTACTGTATACCATTTGGAGTATGCTGGCAGAGCTGCTAAGGAATTTGTATCTGTACCGGAGCTCTAGGAAAAAGTGCATCAATAACTTTCCTTAAGTCTTGTTAAACTTTGTTCTGGGCTTTAAGATTGGGGTTTAAGGTAAGGCTGAACCATTAGTCGTTTTCAAACCGAAATTGCGATTTTAAACCACGCGATTAGTAAATCGCAAAGGCTGCAATTTTACAGATTTATTAGGATATATTATAATCATGATGTGCAACGGGAGCACGTCTGACCCAGTGTTTACCACTCTGCAGCAAATCACCAAATAAAGCCGATCCACAAGCATAAATGAAAAAAAAAAGTGTATATGTCTATGTTTATATTCGGTGGGCAACACTATCAGATTAGTGAATGAGAATTGTGATTAGTTGTCCTTTCCACTCGTTGTAGCAATTTACATCAGAACACCAGGTCCAAAAAAAGTACTCCATGAAGTGTAGATCTGTGTGTCTATGTCTATATTCGTCTGGGAACATTATCAGATTAATAAATGAGCATTGATTAATGTTGTTCTCTCATAGCAAGCAGGCGCTCATTAAAAGTTATTTCCATCAGACCACGAGTTCCAACAAAGTACTCCATGACTACAGATAGGGAATGTTCTTGTAAGCGTTATGAGCACAACATCCTTAAAATCCTTATGCAGAGATTAGAAACCGACGATTAATTTGCCATAAATAAAACTTCGAAGTCTTGTTTTTCTTGGCGACAGGACCTCCGCCCCTTCCCCTGCACATATGAGAAGCATGGTGACATAAGGTGCATTTTGTTTTTGCCTTGAGCATAATGAAAGAAAGTCAGCTATACAAGGTAACCATTTTTCCTTGAAAACGATGAAAGGTAGACAATACTAGAATGTGTCTGAATAGAACTGTTACGGCCCTTCAAAATTGGCTCGAACACCGAGGAACCATACCATAATAGGACAAAGTCAGGTTATTTTAAAGTCAAACTCACACATCAAGTGTATTTATCTCTTGGCAGACAACAAAACACTGAGCTGCAGCTGACAATAAGAATAATACCAAACAAAGACCTAACTAAATGTCCTAAAGCAACAAAAGAAAACAGATGGGCTGGTCAGAATCAAAAGTGGGTTGCCTCACCAGACTCCCATAAACTACCAAAACATACAAACTAAACTAAACTATCCAGTAAAGAAAAACGGCAAAACCATACTTACACCAGACCCATCCTAATTGAACTTAAGAACCACAAATTAACAAATGCAAGGGATCAAATACAAAGGTGTGCTCTGCTGGGGTGCTGGGGAGATGATGGGAGCTGGAGAACAGACTGCAGTCACATCCAGTCAAATCCCATTTATTTCTCAAATCTTTTGGCCCGACTGTTCACACTGCATTTGCAAGTGACCAGATCTGATCTGTCACAGATCTGTGTGTTCAGACTGATTTAAACGACGTCAACCCAAAGCCGCCCTGCGTCGACATATCTGCTTTCGTTACCGTGGTAACGACGTAGGCGCCGTGACTTTTATCTCTTTATGTGTGTTTTTCAAATTCTTTATTTTCCTCTCTGACACTGCAGATGGGACCTTGTGAACCCATTTTCTGCCATGCCGCGAGACATGTCTTCATATATTGCCTTGTTCCTGTACGTTCCTACGAGTTTCGCTTGTACTGAGGCATCCCCCTAAAGTGCTAGGAGACATCGAAACGATGTCCACTGAATGCTGGTCGCCATTTCTTCTGTAAAACGTATGCTGCACTATTGTTTTGTTTGCTCGGATCGCATTGCAAGTGACGTTTTGGACAGTTTGATATGTGACTTGGGTGATTAGATCAGGTTACCGCGTTCAGACTGAGACGCATCTTTAGGAATCAGATCTGAATCGCATTTGAAACCACATCTAAATGTGGCTCAAGTCGGATTTGTGAAGATCAGATTCCATGTGTCCCGTCTTTGTCCAGACTTCCTAAAACAAATCGGATTCCAATCTGGATATGGCACAGATCAGATTCATTTAACTGGTCAAATTCCTTATACTTTCTCTTTAGAAAGTGGATATTGCTTCACATACTGGGTACGTTTTACAATTAAGTTTGACTTGAGAGGGTGGCAAATCCAATAATTCTATACAAATTAACATGCAATGCCCTTAAATCTGATGGGACTCATGCTAATATCAAGGGAGGCTTCAACGGGACTTATGTAATCTTTTCCATATAAATTTGTGGTTTGATATAACTTTGTAAATCCTTGATTTAAAAAAGTTGGCTCATGTTGGCTCCATGTCCATTTGATTAGGCAGTATAACCTTTATTTTGCTCTTCATTCAATGGAGTTTAATAAGATTTTTGATAACAAGAATGCGATAGGGGAGCAATATCTGTAAATTTGGTTCCCACTGCTAAAACAAAAAGGTTCAGGTTCATATATATATATATAAAGACAGTGGAAATTCTTGCATGTGGAAATTCTTGGCTGCTGCTGCTTGGTATACAGTCAACTTCTTAATTCCATCCATTACAAATAACACAATCAGTATTCAACCAAATAGATTTAACCTTACGAGACGCACAGACAAGATGAGATCATTATGTAACAATAAAGACATTGGAACTGTAGAACTCACTAACTAACTAACGTTGGAGCTTCATTTTTGATCAAAATTTTAATCTCCTTCTGTTCGGGGGCGCTGAAATCGTTGTCTCAATTATGAAACGGTTTCCCCTGTGTCTACTAGAATCCATTTTCCTGACCCACATAAACGTAATGGTGGTATCTCTGAAGGCTTATCAGAAATAGGAAATTGTGGCGCAGTAATGAATTTCAAATCACCATCCATGTCCTGCTGTCGGCTGTCCTACTTCCTCCACAATACATGTGCTGATGTGGCTTCAGGAGCTGAATAAGCTCGCTGTTGATTTATGCCACAGCTCCAGCCCGGGCGAGGGTTCTGCTGGCTGAAGAGAGAACTCCACTGTGGCCTGAGAGGAGTGGTTTGTCTGTGACCTCCTCCTGTACCTTGACACCAGCGCTGCCAGATTTTGCAACAGAAACACGTCTTCAAAAACAAGCCCAAAGGACGCAACCAGTGTTTACCACTTGAACATAGACTATTTGAAAATAGCAGCTCTATAAGTGTCTATTGTGAGTTTAAATTTCCAATTTAAAAAATAAATAATTATCTACACCAAATATTTTTAGTTGGGGGGGTCTGCTGACAAATTACATTCACAATTTGGCGGTCCTTGACATGAAAATGTTTGAAAAAGACTGGTTTAAACAACATTAGGAAGGAAGCCCAAATAAGCAACTACTCTGTACACTTCAGAAACAAGCCCTTAAAAACTAACGCAACCCGCAACTACCAATATTTAGAAGTGACTTTACAGAAAAACAAGCCCAAAGTCACTTATAATAAGCAGACTTGGCAACACTGCCTCTTTATCATGCAGTCTCAGTCTCGCCCAATGTTCCCGCCCTCAGCCAATAAATGACATACAGTACATCTGCCTTTCCTCTAAATCTACTAACTCCTCCCACCTCTGTAACGGTTGAAACCTCTGTGAGGGAACTGGTTGAGGCCTCATCTGTGTGCGTTGGTTCTCTTGGGCTGTTATATTCTCTATTTATGCCCCTTCCTTTCTCAGGAAATCCTTGAAAAGCCATAATGTTCCCTTAGGCTGTGGGAGCCATTTGAACCACTTTTATTTTTCTCGGCTTGGTTGTTGCAAATAATCCAATAGCTCTAACTTGTACATTGCTGAATTTAACCACTTACACACTACAGTATAATATACTTTTCGTGCTGCACTCGATCTATGCCAAAAATAGATGCTCTACAAGCACACAATGTGTTGCAATGCATTGCGATAAGTTGTGAGCTTGTTGACCTGCTATTTTCGCCAAATGTTTGCCCCAGAATAGGGAGGCTGGGGTTCATGTGGTTAAAGAATACACATCTGGTGCAGCTTATTTCATAGTATGCAGATTGCAGATCATTGAATTCATGCCTTTCAGAAACATTGAGATATAAAAAGGATATCGATCTTCTGTATTCAGCCTGTTATTTACAAGGTTTCTGATGTCTCTGACATCTCTTCATGCTAATAATACTTTTCTCAAATAGTACTACAACGGTTTGTCCATTACTCTGTCATCAAGTACCACAAGTGAGGCATTCTTGTAGTCTCTCCCTTCTCCTGTGATATTTTTTTTCAGATTCACCATCTACCGTAATTCATTTATCATCTCCTTCCTACTCTTTTCCCCCTCCCTGTTTGCCCATCATTTGCCTCTGCCCCTCTCATGTCCTGCTCCTAATCCCCCTCGGCCAATCATCTCTTCCCTCTCCTCTGTGGCTAGACTCTAGGCTAGAGGACTATGATTGGCCAGGTGCCGTCACCTGTGGGGACCAGCTGAGCCTGGTTGGGTGATGAGCTCCAGTGTCTATTTAAACTCTGTCCTTGTGTTTGTTCTGTACTGTCATCCTATGTCATTCACCAAGTAAAGTCAGGTTTATGTGATCTTCATCTCCTGACTTTTTTGGAGTTTGAGTTCCTGCACTTCGGTCCTAACACCAGTTCCTTACAATTAAGACCTGAGGAGGCCAATTCTACAAATGCCTTGTAAATCCTAACAGTTTTCTGAAAAACTTATGTTGCTATATCAGTGGTGCTCAAACTTTATCATGTCCAGGACCGCAAAATTATATTTATTTGGCCATGGACCCCCCATCTCAAAATATTTTGTTCCAGGGACCCCCAGAAGCAAAGATTTTAGTTAAAATGTTCAAAGATTTGTGAAAGTTTTTATGAATAGTAACACACACATATATAGCTAAAATCTAAAATTACACAGATGCTTTCCAGTTTTAACGGGTTAATTTCGACGGGTACTTCCTTGATAGGGGGTTAATCACTAGGAATAATTTGAATAATCTTATTTTTTGAATGTGCATCTATCATCCTAGAAGACACAGCCAACCAGATGTCAGAGATATCTTTATCTTCTTCTTGACATGCAGAATAAGCTGGCGGTGAAATTAAGACGGATCGGAGGAGGATAACGTGCATTCGATTGGTCATGCAGTTGACTCATAGACTCGGATGTAGTCTTATGCTCGTCGACTCCACCGCTTTTCCACTACCTTGCGTCATTGTGAGATTTGATCCATTTATTAGCCTTATACTTTTCTTTTGTTCTTTTTTGAGAATATTTCTTGGCCAAAATACATCAGCTTCCATGCTTTAAATACCATGTAATCCATATCCCAAGTTGGATTTGGGACTGATGTATTATCAACATTATACCCACAAATTAAATCCAATTTGGTCTTATCAAATCTTTCCTCTCTAGGATAGTGATTATCAGTCCATTCTGCCAAATCGGTAAGATAGGGCTCTACAGTACATAGTAAAATCCTATTTTAGTCTCTGGATCCATTCCTTAGGCGTCATTTTGCTAACAGATTTAAATGGAATTTTTTTTCTAAATGTGGGTTCCTTTTTAATAATGTCTTCGTAGCCCTTTGTTCTTCCCTAGGCAGAACATATTCAGATGTATTCTTAATGACAGGCATGTTTGCATTGTGATGGCTTACTGATTTGTGACCCCCATGATTCAATTTCATGCATCCCAAATATACACAGATTTATGAATGTACCACACACAATATATGTGTAATAATATCTCTCTTTTACTCTTTTTTTTCTCTCAGTGATTGATTTTATTCATGCAGGCCTTGCAACATCTCTTATTTACTCTTTCTGTACAGCGTGTGTCTCATACTGTAGTTGCCGTCTACATCTATTTACAGAGGGGACTCTAAGCCACTCTTTTTTCTCTCTTTAGATGCTGTCAAAATGTCTCAAACACAAAAAAAATATGTTTTGTTAATGCCAGCACCACAGTCCAATTATACAAACACTTTAGGAATTGATTTCAATTTTAACGTCCGTATTATATTCATTATCCAATTCTTTTTCTTCCTTCATTTAATTTAGGTTTCGTTAATCACAGCCAATATCACGGCAAACGCTGAATCATTCACAAATTAATTTAATTTCACTTAGGCACTTCACGGTGTTGACTGCTAAATGGATCAAATATCTGCCTACCTTTAGAAACTGGACAGGACTTGTTCGCGAGGCCAATTGTAATGGTGTGTTTACAGTGATGATATTTTTAGCAGAAGAATGGACACAGACAGTCTTTTCACACAGTCTATAACGAGCCTGGAGAGATCATTCAACACTACATGCCACAGTGAATAACATAGAATGACAAAGAAGGGTGAGAGTTGCTATTATATCTAGACGTAAACAACATCTGGTTTCTCTCTTTATTTTCTGAACAAGGCATCATTCATAGCCGGGTTACCTAACAACACAGAAACTCATGGAACTCTTCCAATGGTACCCAAGCATATAGGGGCTCCTCGCCGTGTCTGAGAATCCCAGAGGCCTTCGCATGCCATTCCTCCTTACAAACAAGTAATGGCCACAGAGTTTGAATAGAACCATATCTAAAGTATGAGGACATTATGACTCTATCACCTCTGGCAAATAATGTTCTACACGTTTATATAAACTGGAAATAAAGTGTCACAAAGTCACGCCATTACTGAGCTCTCCCGCGTGTGCGTGTCGGTAGTGACATTGTGTGTCTGTGTGCGTGTGTGTGTGTGTGACACGGTGAACAGTGGTTGGGTCACCATGGGGGGGTTGTGGGCAAGAAATTGCAGTGAAAAAGGCAGAAGGGCAGAGGCAGGTGAAAGCGCTCTAGCCTTGAAAGATTGTCGAGAGAGAGAGAGAGAGAGAGAGAGAGAGAGAGAGAGAGACCGACCAAGTGAAGGGGAGAAAGTATGAGCTGCAGTGAGTGATGGGGGGAGAGAGAACGAGAGAGAGAGAGAAAAAAGAAGTAATATTGAGTTGCTGAGGAGACGAGGCCAGGTGAATTGATGGAGGTAGAGGTAAAGTCACCTTTGTCTCTGTGTGGAAGAGTCACACGCGCTTCTCTGGCTGAACTCGCCCGCGTGCCAAGAGACTGTGTGTGTGTGTGTGTGTGCGTGTTTGCGTGCGCATTCCTCCATATGCATTCTATAAGTCCTAAGCTCTCATAGACAGACAATAATCACTGCATGAATATCGGAGAAACTCTCTCATCAGGTCAGGGCATATGGCTAAACAGCTAAGCCCTCTGGAATTCACTGACAGCTCTCTCTCTCTCTCTCTCTCTCTCTCTCTCTCTCTCTCCCCCTTTTAGACTGAGAAATGCTGAGAGAGTGAGAAAGTGCTCATCAGATATCTGCCGCGTCCAGTCCAGAGAACAGCAAAGCCTTCTGGGATACCCGTGAGTCAGCACCTCCTCCACAGGTAGGCCTTGTCGTGCCTTCATCGTCTTCCACTCTTCTGTTCTCCTCCTCTTCCTCCTGCACCTCCCCGCAGGCTCAGCCTGTTTTGTCGGTCCGTTGGAGGGCTGCAAATGCATTACATCACAGTTGTTGAGGACACGAGCTTCACCTCCTCGTAGATAAACAAACATTTGGTTATTCATAGAGATTGCAATCATTATGTAAAGGATGGTATTTTAAAGCCAATCGGCGCAAGATAAAGTTACATTACTAACAATTATCACTCAAGAGTGACCTCGCTGCAGAAGGAACTCACCATGTCAAACATGGCTGTCACGGGTTGCTTGCGTTGATCAAATGCTATTTTGTCATTTGTCTTCGTGACTAAATATGTCAGTAGGCAAGTACGTGATAAACAAATAATCACACAGCATTTGACGTAGCCCTCGGTAAGGAACCTCGAACCCTGCTGCATACCATGGTCCTCGGTTGGATAAACTGAGGCGATGTAGTCTTAGCCTGGAAAACAGACGAATCTGCCAGTGCAAAAATAAGAAATTCCCCCTCGGCAGATTAGTCTGGCCCTGCTCAGTTGTGATTGGATTTCGCTGCACCCGAAGTTGTTCGGCACCAATCAGGAACCAGTATGCAGATATGGGGCGGGTTTATCAGAGGCATTTCTTTTAATCCGCCACATAGATTCCACATAGATTCCAGACTAATATCTACGCAGTGATATTAGTCTGGCCATGCCAGGCTAATGTAGTCTCACGTTGCCAGACAATCAGAGATGTCCGCCCACTGATAGGCCTGACATCTTAATTCTATGTAGGCGCTAGAAGTGGGTTCAAACAATTCAGAGATTACAAGAATTACACCATTGCAGAGCCAATGAAAACACTTTAGGGGCGGTCCTTTATATTGGGGATGGCGATATGATTCGCTTTCGAAACAGTGGAGCACAGGTTAGTTTTCTCTGCTGATCTAGCCCTATAGATTTTGATTTCCCCAGACATATCGGTAAAGGCGGAGGAGATCTCCGATCGTCTGGCTATACGTGAGACTACAGGCAACGAGGAACGGCCAGGGGACAATCTCCATGTATTTAGACATGCATAATGTATGTATGGCTATACTGTATAATGCATATACAGCTGCATGTCATTACCAACCCGCCTCTTTGTTACAACCCACCGTGGAACGTCTGTGATTCAGGTGGTGTGTGTGTGTGTGTGTGTGCGTGTGTGGGTGGGTGTGTGTGTGTGTGTTTGGTGAATTGGTGGGGTTAACAGGAGTACATGTGATGCATTAGCTCATCTCTGGAGGCTTGTTTCCATTCTGGGGTTCTCACAGAAGGGAGTGCCAGCACTTCAGCAACCGGAAAACTGGAAAAACAGTGCCGCAGGCACCGGGAGGGGGTCTTGGAGACGTTCTAACACTTGGCTGTGCATTATGACTATGATTTGGGTATTCAAACAAGAAAAAGAAGAGGGGAGAAAAACGTACTTTTATTTGCGCATACTTTTATTTATAGATATTTTTCTTTATCCTTTATTTAACCAGTGAACCTTTGAGCTTCCGCTACACCCCCCTCCCTCCTTTCTCTTCGTTTTCTCCTCCAACAAATCCCAGGGCAGTATTACAATGCGAGACGAATATATTAGCATTCCCTTCAACCCTACTCCCTCGTCCTTTAGACCTCGAAATGGCTATACAATTGAAATATCTCATTTTCCGCATTTAACGACGGCCGTCCAGATGCTGTTAGCGGGTAGTTGTTAGCGGTTAGCTATAGCGCCGCCGCCAGCAGGGGACCGCCAGAGCTCCGGTCCTAGAGGGGGGGTTCTGAGAGGATTACGTGCCTGGCCAGGTGCTCTTTTGTGTGGGGGAGAGAGGAGGTGGCAGAGAAGGCCCCTCCATATCCAGGCCAGAGGCACGGGGAGAAGCAGAAGGGATAAGCTGCAGCACTGCAGCTATAAAGCACTGCAGTATATCTACCGCGGAATTAATGGAGCACTTCCGCGGCCATGACCTGGAGAATGAACTCCCCGCATTTAAATATCACAACAATTCTGTATTAATGTATTTTTTACAGGACCTCTGAACGTGTTGTACACTTAGCGTTGGTTCCATTTGTACACTCTCTTGAGTTACAAATGGATTTTTATACTGCCTTTTAAAGGCGTGCATAGTCTGTTAGATTGCAATTTACGGGTCCATTTGGTTCTATTTGTACAATCTGAGTTTAAAGTAACTCGGGATTTTACGGTGGTATGTGTGGCAGAAGAGGATGTGGAAATGAGTACGACTGGACCATGTATTGTAGCCCTGCCATTGAGAGGAAGGCTTTATTACTTATGTTAATACAATTTTTTAGCTCCTGCTTGCCGTAGTTATTTCTGCCGGGAGATCATGCAATCATGCATTCTCCACTGTCTTTGTGTGTGTCTTCCTGTGTGCCTGTCCACAGCTACCAGTCCTTGGCCCATCATTGGCATATCGTGCACGCTGCCAGCAGGCCAATGACCACAATTCCCCAATATTCGGTCAATGATGACTAAGTCAATTAATTTAAATTAATAATTGGCTCTCCAGGCTACACTCCTGTCCCTCCGCAGTATGGAATGTACCGGAACTGGCCAATCGCAGAAGTTTGCCGGTGCAAGCCGGCGTTGGGTTATTACAAAAAAAGGACAAGACGGTCTTAATGTCCGCGCACATTGGACTAAGTCTTAGCTGTCATAACTGTGTCTTTAGCCCTTTTTGCTGAGTTTAGAGTGGCAACCGTCAGCAAAGCAGAGAGAGAGAGAGATGGAGAGAGTTAGACAATGCATGTGTATATGAGAAAAGAGAGAGGGAGGAACACAGTAGAGACAATGTACACGACAACTGGTAACTGGTGCTACTCTTCCATGCTGTAGGCAGTAACTAAGTACATTTACTTGAGCACTAGTACTTAGGTAGTATTTTTGAATATCTGTACTTTACTTGAGTATTTGTATTGTTTTGGATACTTATGACTTTAACTCCAGTACATTTCAAAGACAAATATTACACTTTTCACTCCACTACATTCAACTTTCACTTGTAGTTAAGTAATATTTGACCAGGAGTATCTATACGTTGACTCAAGTGCTGGGGTCGAGTACTTTCTCCACCACTGGCTATATAGGTAGACATAGGTAGCTGCATAAATCACTGTTTCTATGAAGATTTGCACTCTACCGAGCGCACCTTTCTTGTTTTATATATATGAGTTTTATTCAGTTAACACATTTTGTCAACTGAGGCAGTCTGACCTTGACTGTAGATCTTTTCATAATCCATTTCTCTCTCTGTCTCTCTCTCTCTCTCTCTCTCTCTCTCTCTCTCTCTCTCTCTCTCTCTCTCTCTCTCTCTCTCTCTCTCTCTCTCTGTTCAGTTCAGTTCAATGTGCAGCCAGTGTTACATAAGCAACCTTACCTTATGTTAACCCATTAAGACCGGGAACGCATCTGTGTCATTTTAGATTTCTTTAGGCTTTTCAAAAAATAGCAGATCTACAAGCTCATAGCGCGGCACCGAGTGCCGCACTATGAGCTTGTAGATCTGCTATTTTTGAAAAATGGAAACTGTTAGGATTTAGAAAACATTTTAAGAATCGGCTTCAGGTCTTAATGGGTTAAATCCCTCTCGCCACCTTGTATATGTGTGTTCCTCCCAGACCCTGCACCACCCAGTGTCAGTAGCCTATGTGTGAGCGACTATATTGTTAGTGAAGTATGGCATTACCATTTTGAAGAAAACAAAACTATTAACAATAAAATAGAGCGGATCATTTCTGTCTCTCTTCCTCCCTCTCTCTCTCTCTCTCACACACATTATCTCTCTCCATCTCTCCCCCTCCATCTCTCTCTATCTCTCTCTCTCTCTCTCTATCGTCATTAGAACTCTCGTCATGTCCGTCGTTCTGTTCCATCTCACCTCTCAGTTTGTAGCTTAGCGACATTAGCATTCTGGGATTGGCTCCACACAGCACGGCGGTGGTACATCCAGTCGGCCACGGATGAGCGGCCATCGCCGCGGGTTACCTTGTGGCCATCTTGTCCGAGAGGGCCACAGGGCCAAAAAAAAATCGTACACAGGGGCTATTCTACCCTCAGTGGGGGGACACCGCCGCCAAGCACCCCCCCACCCCACCCCCCCATAAAGAGACCTTTTCCCTGGGTAAAGCGACCACCTGCCTCTCTGGCGGGAGAGCTGTGGGGGACACGTGGGGGGTGGGTGGTGGGGGGGGGTTTACTGGACAAATTGAAAGAGGAAGGCTCATTTCACACACACACATATGGGCAGACACACATGCATAAAAAAACACGCGCGCACGTGCACGCACGTAGCATGTCATTTCCTAGGCCTCAGCATGGGGGGCCAGCAAAGAGAACAGTGGCGAATAGAATCCCAAGGGCAAGTCTGCATAAGGAGGGACGGAGGAGGCGAAAAGAAAAACAAATAAAAGTGTGGGGACACCAAAATGATGGAGAGAGGCGAGAGGGGGAAGGGAGGCCGGAGAGAATAGAATTTCACAGCTTTCCAGCGAGTGTTAGGCATGTAACTCGCTTAATGGAATGATTTAACATTGACCGCTCCCCAACATACAAACGCTGATATGAACCCTTATATTGTGTCTCATACCTCTCAATGTTTTGAGCGGAATACCCATCTCACGCATGGTGCAGATCAATAGAGATGATAGCGCGCTCTCTCTCTCTGTGTGTGTGTGTGTGTGTGTGTGTGTAGGAGTTGAGACGGAGTGGGGGGAACAACCCGGCGTGTCCCTTCTCTCCACGCGCTGTAGATTGAATTTTCGTCTGAAATGGCTCTAGCCTAGCTCTCTCCTCCCCAGCAAACACAATCTCTCTCTCTCTCTTCCTCCCCTCCCTCCCTCTCGTCTCTGTACTTTTATTGTCTTTTCTATTATGTGTTCCATCTCGGTGTTTTACACTTGATCATCGGGCCGCTCCTGGAGCCTATATTCACCCTCTCACGCTTCTCAACTTCCCCCTCGACACACACACACACACACACACACACACACACACACACACACACACACACACACACACACACACACACACACACACAGGCACATATACTGCACAGTATTTCAAGGTGTAAATGTGTCATGCTGTGTGTGTGGTCCCCTGTGTGTCATGTTCTGACCACTGATAACCTCCAAGTCTCCCTGGAATCGCCTCGTTCAGGGTTACAGCAGCATGCCCAGGGTCACACTATGAATGAGTGTGAGCGCGTGTGTGTGTGTGTGTGTGCGAGTCCCCTACCACGAGGTGTCAGTGCGAGATGTGGAGCCCTCAAATCAGCCTTAATCTCAAGGGTAAAGACCAAATGACTCAGTCTCTCCCGAGTGCCAGACTGTGCGGGATTGTGTGTGTGTGTGTGTGTGTGTGTGTGTGTGTGTGTGTGTGTGTGCGCGCATATCCGTGTGTGTGTGTGTGTTCCCCTCTGTGATGGGTCCCTATCGGTCTATACGCTCCCCCTCCAGCTACCTGGGGTTATTTTGTTCTATTCACCTTGACAGTGACTCACCTGAACACCTTGTAGATAACTCTGAGCCGTTTCCGTTTGAGAGAGTTCCGTTAGGAAATCCAGTGCCAGTTATCTGCCAAAAACAATGTGCTGAAATTATTTGAAGAATTATTTGAAGAAGGTAGAACGCTAAAATGCTACAAAGGAATGTTTCTCACTTTTCTTGTTCGTTCCCTTTTATTCCGTTTGGCTTTGATTTGTTGACGTGTGCGAGGTAAGTATTATAATTTACATTATTTTCAAATAACGGCAGACAGTTCATTGTCGCTGTCAAAATCAGTTTTGCAAAAACTTTTTTATTACGTCTGACAAGGTACAATTCACATGTTAAATAATTCAAAGAATATAAAAGAAAATATAAAACAAATAAATGAGGAGGTTCTTCCCAGGCCTACTAGGCATGGAGCTAATCGGTCTAGCGGTTTTTGAGATTAGCCCCGGACACGCGCACGCATACGCACACGCACACACACACACACACACACACACAGGCCCTGTTCTAGATGGCCCGCATCCTAAAGTGCAATGCCGTAAAAAGTATTGTCAAATAGGCTGTTCATTATGGGCGTCGTTGGCACACGTTTCATTGTCATTGTGTAAATCATTATTATGACATTAAACTTTATAGCTATCAATTCCCTCATAAAGCAAGCCTACAGTATTTCCTGCTGTGCACATTGATGGAGATGTTGCTGTGTGGTAGTACTGTACGCACTGCTTCATCTCATGCAATTCAATGCAACACTGACTTAAAAGTAGGGTAAGTGATATTTATTTGTTAAAACAAGTGTTAAATAGCTATATATTCTGATTGTACTCATTGCTATAGAGTGTTTGTTTCAGTAACATGAGTCTCCATGTCTCTCCTGCTCTTTAGTAAACAGAACATGCTTTTTCAGGGGAGGATACCTATTTTATCCAATGAGGAACTTGCACAGGATACAGATTAAACAAGATAAATTAGAATTGCTGGCACTAAGAAATGAGCAGACAAAATTGGAACTAGAACACGATAAAACTGAACCTGATAAATGGGTACTCTTTCCTGATTGGCTGACATTTTTCAACCCACCTGAAAATGTATTGTCTGTTTATGAAAGAGTTACTGTTACTGAACAAACACTCTATTAACCAAAACATATCACTTATCCTACCTTTAAGTTACTTCAAAACTACAAATACATGTTGAAATGATGTAATATCTTTACCAGCAGTAAATAAATTAAAACTGCTACAAAATAAATAATAACGTTGGAGCAAATTATTAGTGTGCGGCTCTCTGTGTTCTTTTATTGATCTGATCGCTGTCCGTCAGCACCTCACAAAGTTACTGAGTGTGTGCCCTGCCTCTTCATAATAATATGCAACAAATTCAAGCATTCATATTTGGGTGACGTTTTTTATAGCACATTTTAGAATTTCTTTCTTAACATATTACTAACACTGTATGAAATAACTTCATGTTGATTGATTATTCAAGTAATTGTTTCACCCCTTTAACCCATTAAGACCTGGAACGCATCTGTTTCACTTTAAGATTTCTTTGGCTATTCAAAAATAGCAGATATACAAGATCATGGCGCGGCACCGAGTGCCGCGCCATGATCTTGTAGATTCAAAATGTTAGGATTTAGATTTTTTTTAATCGACCTCAGGTCTTAATGGGTTAATGTAGCAGATGTTACAAGGCAGTGTAAAATATCATCCTATAACGACTCTATAGTCACATAAAATTTCCTGGAAATGTCCTGGAAAATGATCTCTTGAAAAGAGTGGGAGCCGTGTTTAAGCAGTCCAGTCTTATAGACTTGAAGGTTGATTGACATTAATTGGCAGGAGTGAGGCTGAAAACTAAAAACAAACAAAAAACTAAACAAATAAAACACTATGGAAGGAGACAGAGAAAAACAATCAAATTGCAAATGGGGGAAGTAAGCTAGACCAAAGTTGTGAAACTCTTGATGCGACTTGCATCTTTAAATGGCTAATGGCTCTTGCTGTTTTTATATATAAATTTGTTTTTGTTTCTCTCAACTTTTGTGTGCTTTGTGTGCACATTTTCTTAGGTAGGGGTGTGTGTGTGTGTGCGCGCGTGCGTGCGTGTGTGTGCGTGTGTCAATTATTTGGGGTTTCAACCATATACTGATATAATATTGGAATTATTGCAAACCGACCGCTAGGGGGTGAGCCCAAAACTCGTTTGCAATGGCTTTTGAAAACCTTATGCCCATACCTAACACTATGCCAAAAATCCAAAACTAGTTACCAAGTGCTACATTTTTATGATGTTTTACATATTCTCTCCCAGCTTATAGACATTTTAAGCTCCCGGCAGCCATCGCGGTGGACGCCATCTTGAAAATGATGCCTTTCCACAAGTTAGATTTTCCTAGATCTTTAGTATGCTTATTATCATGCCCAATAGTAACAGAATCCATTGAAAATGGGGTTCATACCTATACTTATCTAATATTGGAGTTATTACCGACCACTAGGGGGCGAGCCCAACTCATTTGCGATGGTTTTTGAAAACCTTCTGCCCATACCTTACACCATGCCAAAAATATGAAACTCTGAAACTTGCTGAAGAGACAAATCTTGATGATTTTTGACGAGTTCCTTCCTGGCTATAAGCCCTCTCCCCTGCTTATACCAAACTCATACTGCGCAATAGTGTTTGCAGTGATTGTTGTTTGTTTCCTTCAAGAATCAAGTTTTATTTGTCACTAACTTATACAAGTACAAGCAGTGAAATGTTGGGACTTGTTCCGAAAGACCCAGATCCAGTTGTTGGTTTTATGTGTCTTGTCACCTTGAGAGTTCATTACCAAGTTGTCCACCTACAGTATGACATCCACCAGCCCACCCGAACACATAGCCAGGCTACAACCACAGGCCTGAAGATGGGGAAGAAATATATTGGAGGGGATGAAAAGGCAAAAGAACCAAGGATTGTGTTCAGCCGTGTTCATGGTGACCTCTGTAGAAACAATAAAATAGGGAGATAATGCTGACGGGGTCATATTTCTGCCGTCGCTTTCTCCGTCTTCCTGGCTCCTACCGGCACATCCACCCCCTCTTCTTGTTTTTTCCCCCCCAAAGAAATCAAACACATGACAACTTTATTAACCTGAGACTGATTTATTTGCCGACGCGCTTCATTTTGGAAATGGATGCTTGTTTTTTAAAAGGACAGGGACACTATCACTCTTTTAGATTGTTTGTTGTTGTTTCTTCACCCCCCTCCCTCCCCCAAACACGCCTCACAACCGTGCCCCCCACCCCTCCACGCCCCCACCTCTCATTTGTCCTCAAAATGTGGATTGGGGGGGGGGGGAATAAATCTGGGACAGGTTGTCAAAAAGATGTTTTTTTTTTCCTTTTTTTACCTGTTCTTTTCCCGGACCCAGGGAGCTGAACGACTTACTCCATCAAGCAGATTACATGGGCACGGCAACGTGGACAGATTTAGACTCAGTTTGACCCGTTCCGCGCTATACATCTTCCAGATGACACTTGGACACACCAGAAGTCTCTCTTTCATGGAGTTTTTTCTTTTTTTAACCCTTTTAGACCGGGAACGCGTCTGTCATTTTTAAAATTTCTTTGGGCTATTCAAAAATAGCAGATCTACAAGCTCATAGCGCGGTACCGAGTGCTGCGCTATGAGCTTGTAGATCTGCTATTTTCGTGGAAAGTTTGTGCAAATCTTTGAATTTATATATATTTTTTAAGCGAACATTTGTAACTCAAATCTTTGCTTCTGGGGGGGATTCTACAATATCTTCTAAAACTGTTTTTAGATAAAAAACGTTTGTTGCTATAATGTCAGTGGTTATCAAAGATTATATGTATTTGGCCGTGGACCCCCATATCAAAACGTTTTGTTCCAGGGACCCCCAGAAGCTGTAACAGAGTTAAAAATGTTCGCTTTAAAAATGTATGCATTCAAAGATTTGCACGATTTTTCAAAAATAGCAGATCTACAAGCTTTGTAGATCTGCTATTTTTGAAAAGCCCAATACATCAAAAAATGACACACAGATGCGTTCCCGGTCTTGAAGGGTTAAAGAAACGCCTGCTGTATGGTGAGGTCGACAAGTGGGGTAAAAGAAACGGAATAGTCCTTTAACACATTAACCGCCAAGAACGTAGTCCTACGGTCCGTTAAATCCAACTGTTAAGCGCCGAGACCGTAGCCCTACGGTCCACGGTCTTTTCGCGCTATTCACTTCCGGGTTCACTTTCGGATTTTTTTTGATCCACTTCCGTTTCCGGTTTGATGACCGGAAATAGAATTATTTGGGATCCGGTTTTGACGATCACGCCCGCTCCCATTCTACAGACGAAACTGAAACTCAATTCTCTTCCTGTAGTTTTTTCTCCTCGCATTTCACTGTTTAACGTAATCCGCTCTAACTACAACATGGATGCCCCGTTTGACACGCGATCTTCACTGGGAGATACAGGGAGATCTCGCGGATGTAAACAGACCGTGTAGAGCTCAATCTTAAGGATTTTAACAAGATCTATGGCGACATGAAAAAAACAAAAAAACAACAAAAACACCTTGGCACTCGTGAGTACATTATGAGATTAACCTCTGGCGGTCGATGTTTAAGCACACCACATGTCTGCCTCTGACTCTGTTAACCACATTAACCCCTGAGTCCCTGACATACCTATTATTTACATACAATCCCTGACATACAAAAAAAAAATTGATTGGCTATTTTCCCCTCCTACGAGTCCTACGAGGAAGTGCATGGGGCCTAAGTGGTTAAGTGGCCTTTATGTATTCTGTGTTGTCAGAGTATAACACAGGAAGATCTCATTAAGGGGAGTTGATGCGGTGGCATTGCCTTGTTAATGATCACCCGACCCCTTCTAAAGGAGAGCCTGACAAAGTGCAAAGATGTAAGGCTTGAGAGAAAGAGAGAGAGAGAGAGATTTGGAGGGAAGCTGTGGAGATGGGAGAACGATGAGAGCTCACGGGAAGGTGTGGCAGGCAAATAAAACTGAGAAGAGGAGGAGGAGGAGAATGGAGCGATCGGGGGGATGGGGAGAGGTATGTTTGAAAGAGCACAACAGGGGGCTGAGCCTTCAAGTGCCTTCCTGTTGGAGGTTCATAGGTTTAGATGGAGTTTTTTAAGTTAGCTGTGTGTGTGTGTGTGTGTGTGTGTGTGTGTGTGTGTGTGTGTGTGTGTGTGTGTGTGTGTGTGTGTGTGTGTGTGTGTGTGTGTGTGTGTGTGTGTGTGTGTGTGTGTGTGTGTGTGTTTGCGCGTGCATGCATACTGTATGTTGGTGCCCATGTGTGTGTATAACGTGTGGGTGTGTTTGTTTGTCTATTTTTGTGAAAATATGTATGGATTCTCCAAAGTTTCTGTTGAGATGGGAATGGATTCTTTATGTCAGGGATTCTGAAGATTTTGACACTTTGACGGGTTAGTTACTCATTCTCACACACATGCACGATCATACACGCACGCACGCACGCGTGGACAAAGAATGGAGCCCTTGGACAGAACAGTGTGGTTCTCTGTCTTCCAACATGGCTGCCTGTAACATTGCTATTAGTATACAGTACGTCAATAGAAGAGACAATGGTGTGATATCAATCAGTCAGTCAAACCTTATTCATATAGCACATTTCATACAGGTGCAACCCAACACACTTCACAGAAAGTAGAATAAAAACATCAAATTCATCTTAAAAACGGAAAATAAAAGGACAATCACTTAAAAAATATGGACCATAATAGCTCAAGGCTGCTTCTGCGTGCCTTTTTGTTCTATCATCTGGAACGGTTAAGAGACCAGTGCCAGAGTACCATGAGACAGGCACATACCTAAAAAGCATTGGAGATAAATAGGCGGGTGCATTTCCGTGTAGTGATTAAAAAAAAAAGAACACTTTAAAATCTATTCTAAAATCAACAGGCAAGGTGCAACCATTGAAGGGACTTTAACATGGGTGTACTGTGTGCTCTCCGTCTGGTCTTAATCAGCACACGTGAGCAATATATAAACAAAAACAATAATGTGGTGGCTTGTTACGGGATTGTGTCGACAAGTCACAGTATAGATTAATATGCATTTCCAGTGTTTTACCTACTGATGCCTGATGAAGGTCCGAGTGACCGAAACGTTGTACAGTATATTTACCATTAAGATTTTTTTTTTAAGGGATTCCCCCTCCCTCTTCCCCACTGTACCACTGCACAGAAATTAGTCATTTTCTGTTTGAAGCCAGCCATGCTGGAAGTAAGAACGCCAAACAGACATTCTGTGCAAGGCCTCTGTTCCGCCATTTCCATTTCACACCATGCCATGCATCCCATTCTGCAATCACGTAGCTTTTTTATCAACACAAGCACTCACAGGCTGGCAAGTTGGTTGGCAAGATTATTGCTGACGCTCTCACCTGCCTCCGTACAAGGTGAGCTCATCATGACTCGCTCTGTGTGAGTGTGTGTGGGTGGGTGCGTGCATGCGTTTGTGTGTGTGCCTGCGATTTTGCAGGTGCGTGTGTGTGCATGAGGGTGCGCGTGTGTCTGCAGAAGGTGATAGTCGAGGAGGTAATACCCCTCGGGTTCTGTCATACCTCTCTTCCTCTTGTCCTCAAAACAGCGTCTGCTTTTCTCCCGTCATTCCACACATGCACACATGTGCGCGCGCAATCTCACACACACACACACACACACACACACACACACACACACACACACACACACACACACACACACACAGTCTCTCTTTCACACCCTCGCTCTTTCTTAAGTTATTGTGACAGTATCATATATTTAATGATGATTATTTTAAGGCATTACACAGTGAAAGTGAAGGGTAAATGGAATTAAGTGGATGGCCATGTAATAATGCAAGAAAGAAGAAAGGCCACAATGTTTGAACCTATCATTTAAAATGATTAATGTCGAGATACATGTTATGTTTCATTTACTCAATTACCCTTTAGATTTTTGCTTTGTTCTTTTTTTGTACTTTATTGCATTCATTTATTAACATAACTCAATATATTTGCTTCTTTCTTGCGAATATGAGTGAGAGAAACTGTACATCATTTAAATAACTTGATAATCAACTATCGGACAAACAATAAATACTGCAAGGGAAGTTAAATTGTATAGCATATTTCAGCAACAAGGCAATTTAAATTACTTTACACAAAACCTTAAGAGCATTAAGGTGAAATAATGAAACTCATTATTTTTTTATGCAAAAAAAAAAGCAGATCTACAAGCTCATAGCGCTATGAGCTTGTATATCTGCTATTTTTGAATAGCCAAAGAAATCTAAAAATGACACACAGATGCGTTCCCGGTCTTAATGGGTTAACAGCTGGCTCATGAGGTAGAGTGGCCGTCTGGGAATTGGTTGGTACCTGGTTCGATCCTCGGTTCGATCCTCGGCTCCTCCAGTCTTCGCGTTGAAGTGTCCCTGATGACACTTGACCTCTAATTGTTCCCCCATGTGTTCACTTGGAGCAGCACACTGCTAGGTCAAATGAAGGCATTTGATCCCCTCAGGGATCAAATGCCCAATGCCTAAATGCCCTTACTTTACTGAAGGGTTCATAGAAAATATGAATAAGTTCAAATAAAACGGACAAATAAGAGTATAAAATGACAGTGCAGAACAAGAATCAAAACTCTTGCTAAAAGGTATAGTGGAAAACAGAAAATATCTGAGTGCTGAAATCACACATTGTGTGGAGAACTCTCCATCCATGGTCTTAAAGTTAGTCTTAAAGCAAATGGCATTTTGACACCACCGGTAACCTTTTTACTTTGAGTGGTATTACTATGACAATATATGATAGGAATAATAATTGGAATATAATAATATAATAGGCAGGCTGAAAACCCACCTCTTCAGGAAACACTACCCTGACCCTTTTAGCCTTGCCTACTGGTTGTCAATTAGTTGTACGAGCTCTTGTTTTATTGGGTCTTTTTTATTTGATACACTTATTGGTTTTAGCTCTTGCTCATTTGATTTTCCTATTTGTCTCATCTGTTTAAGAAAGTAGGTAGCTGATATATTGCACTAGCTGATATATTGCACTTTTACCTTAGCGCTAGGTATGCTCTTAGTTGCTTGTTTTAGAAGAGAGTGCACTTGAGACTTCCGGTGATTAGTAGTTTTCTTGCCTACCTATGTTGAATGCACTTATTGTAAGATAAATTACCGTAATGTAATGTAATGTAATGTAATGTAATAGGAATGATTACTTACTCTTCCATGATTGGCTGGGATATGTCAGTCATGGCTGGGATATGTTCCTATGGTTATTTGCTGTTGATCAGTAAAACGTGGCATTAGATTAATGTTCGAGCAGACTACTGCTGTATGCAGTTTGAGAACTAGAGTATTTCCACTGGAATGTAAAAACATAGTGAAAAATTATCAAATTTATGGTGTTTATTTGTGTGCCCCTACAGTCATCCCACCATACCCCAGGGAAATATATGGTTTTAGAGTCAATTCCAACTTGTAATAACATTTTGTCTAGCTATCTTGGTATGACCGACCGCTGTGTGGATAAATACATTTCTGCACTAATTAAAATGTCTAAGTATGGCTTTGGTGTGCAAGCTTTATGCGGGTTACAGATCGAAAATACAGCTGGACAAATTGTTATTGGAGAACTGAATCTGAAAAAGTCTAGTACGCTTGCATAACCGTTCCTTAAACAACTACATCAGTTCCAGGACACTTACGAAACACACACACACACACACACGCGCGCGCCTGTGTGTTTGTTGTTATATCCGAGGCCTTGTAGGGTCTTCTCTAAACAGCCTCAACCCAAACCTCATTAACGGGAACCTGCATCCACAACATTTGGTGCTTGTGCAATAACTTGTAAACATATTAAAAATTAAATTGCACCTACAGGCTTTGAAGCCGCATATGCATTTTAATTCATGGGCCTCACAAGTTCTATTAACAACTGCAGTCCCCTCTAAAAAATGGCCCTGAAACCAATATTTGAATATTTTCAATAAGTGCAGATGATTTCAAACTTGAAGATTACGAATGTTATTGAAAATTGCTTAGACTCGAGAGCCATGGTATTGTGTGTTGATATAATTAGAAAAGAATGGGAGGACTTATTGGAATCATCCCAGCCTTATAAAGCTGATGTTGTGAAAGTGTGGTTGTAGGAAGAAAAAAAGAAAAATGTGATGTACTTATTAATACCTTGTGCCATTGATCAACGCTGTCAGTATTTTGTGAGCCACCTTAATACAGAAGCTCACATTCCCGGTGAGTGTGAGAGAGCAGAGGTATTAGGATCTGTGCATAACTGTAGCCCAAGGTTTTCAAAAGGTGACATACCCGTTTTCCTGGTCCAGTCCCACAGCGTCCTTTGATTGGCTCCGCAGCAGATTTGAACTGGAAACGCGTGAAGTTGTCATACGTGTTTCCATTTCAAACCTGCTGCCGAGCCAATCAAAGGAAACAATGAGAACATTTACTGGAACAGGAAACGGCTATGTCACCTTCTCAAAAAGTCTGAATAATATTGTCTTTGGCTTGAGGTTGTACCATGGTGCTGAAAACCTTCCATTCCATTGTATGGAGACCTCTCCATGGTCCTGAATATGGCTGGACTAAAAGCATGTGTCTTGTAGGCGCTGACCGTGGTGCTGAAACCACCATCGTGTGGAGACCTCCCCATGGTCCTGAATACCGTTGGACTCGTAGCACTGACCGTGGTGCTGAAACCACCATCCAGTGTGTGGGGACCTGTCCATGGTTCTGAATATGGTTGTTCTTACCCACTTAAGCTACGAATGTTCACACTGGCACCTCAAATCAGATTTCTGGCCTATCCAGATTGGAATCAGATATATATATATTTTTTTGCAGTCTGAAGAGCGAAATAAATTAAATCAGATTTTTGCAAATCAGATTTGAATCACATTTCTTAGACCCCAATCTGGATAGGAAATCAGATTTGGGCTGGATTTGGGCTAACCGTTTCTTAACGTGCTTGCCCACATCATATAATATGGACATAACACACATACAGGCAAGCATCATGCAAACCTAAAGATGCTTGCACACATGAACAGAATTAACCACATGAACCTTTGTGTCCCTATTCTGGGGGCGAACAGAATAGGGACACAATATGCTATGTATGCTATATGCTATATTTGGCAAAGATATTAGTGTAGAGGGGCAAAAGGAGGGGGTCTAGGATAGACTCCTAGGGGACTCCGGTCAACAAAGTATATAGGATTTAAGTGGTTATGTTCTGAGTAAAAAAAAATAAAAACACACCCACTAACAAATCTCACACATACACATGAAGCCAAACCCCAAGCACACACCCACACGTGCACTTCTCGTGGCACTGGGTGCCATATGTCTTGGAGGACTGGGGCATATGGGTGGGCAGCTTCCCCAGGACAGATGGGTGAGTCAGGGGGAGGTTGAGGTAGCTCAAACTGCCAGCCGTATACCCTCTTCTACAGTTGCCATGGGTCTGGGCTCTCTCACCAGCATCTTAGCAGATATCCAGAGTTGAAATCGTGTCCATACTTTGTATTTCACTGTGTTTTCACGCATACAGTCAGGGGGTCCCTGCTTCTGCTTTTTATACCCCCCCCCCACACCTATGGCACTATGTTCATGAAACATCTTACATCTTGAAATAATGGCCACATTCTTTCTAATTTCAAAATGTTGTACCTTTGAACCTTTGAACCTTAATATGAAAAAATAGTTTTCAATCACACAAATAGTTAATATGTTAAGATGTTTTCACGTATGATAAAAGACATATATTTGAATGTTAATATTT
Source organism: Gymnoscopelus braueri (assembly GCF_963280865.1). Taxonomy (NCBI): domain Eukaryota; kingdom Metazoa; phylum Chordata; class Actinopteri; order Myctophiformes; family Myctophidae; genus Gymnoscopelus; species Gymnoscopelus braueri. The sequence continues at coordinate 17,620,495 of NC_137617.1, forward strand.
TTAAGATGAATTTACCAACACACCAAGTAGTCTTATACATACAGTAGCCTTGAAGTGTTCCTTCCACTGCGTCGTCATTCGAGGTCAACAGTGTCCCTGTCCTTACTATACACAGCTTGGATAGTTCCCCGCTTTCCCCTCCTGAGGTGTCGAATGGTTTTCCAGAGACACCTTGGTGCCGCCCCAAAAAGTATTTTTCCATGGCTTCTCCGAACCTCTCGCACATCCGCTGTGTGCCTCTGTCACGGGCTGCAGCTGCTGCCCTTCGGGCCTCCAGAGTCCCCCAGGATAACGCACCCGGATAGGCCTCCTTATTCAGTCCTTGGCTGAATTGCTTTTTTCGGGGCTAAGCCCAGCCAGGCTCTGTGGTTAGCCCAGCCACCAGGTGCTGGCAGATGAGCCTTCCTCCGTGCCTGGTTCCAGAAGACGGCCCCGGGCTTCTTCCTGGTCGGGTCATCTCTCTTCAGCTTTGATTGTCCATGGGGTCTTCTTGAACCACTCTTAGTCGTGCTAATAGTGTTTTGCTATTTTTGGCAATTTTGCGCAGTTTTTGACAATTCTTTACGATATAACAACATGCCCAAAATAGGGGTGCCAGGTTGAAAGTGATTAAGAGGAAACTCTTAGCTAGGAAGTTTTAGTGCCATTTAAGAGAACTCTTTGTGGTACGTTAAAATACAGTTTGAATACAGCCCCCGTTTGTTGTTATGCTTGGACTGTTTCTAGACAATTTAAATCATTTCAGTAGTAAAGGGAAGCTAGCGTTTACGGTACATGCAGGGTGAATGTCAGTTTTAAGGTGGAGGGCTGAACAACACTGCTGAGGTGTGCTCACTCACAAACAGCAGTTATACCTACGGTAGCCTGTGGCACTGTGTTCTGTGAAATATGTGTATACTCTGTCTGTCTAATTCTCTCCTTTAACACACACAGGGATGCAAGTATTACACAGAGCTTAGTCAGCCCACTCTCTCTCTGGGGGTAACAGGGGGTCCCATACTGCGCCTTGGCTCGCAGACTTGAGACATGTGGAGTAAACACATGCACCACATCCACAGACACACACACGTACATGTGCCCACTCGCACTCACTCACTCACACACACACACACACATATACACACACACACACACACATACACACACACTAACATAACACAAACGCGCAGCGCCAAAATGAACTCATTCACCCTGTGCAAGCACAGATGGACACATGGACAGGCCTTAAATGACCGGCAGTCTCCAAGGACAAATTTATGGCCCATTCACTGACATGTTCACATGCACACGCGCACATGCAAAGATGGATACATGATTTTGAAGCGCACACCCATCCACACACCCACACCCTGTATGTATGTATGTATGTATATATATATATATATATATATATATATATACTGTATATACAAAGTCCCATGCACCGGTAAAAACACACGCCGACAGGGTTGTTTAGGGTCATGTGTGCCTCATTGTCGGTGTGTGTGTGTGTGTGTGTGTGTGTGCGTGCGTGCGTGTGTGCGCATGCGTGCACAGGTCCTTTACAGATGGACTGGCGGCACCATTAGGAGACATGAGGGGACATGGCATCATTAATAATACAGCCAACAGCCTGCTCTATGGGTCTGGGTTCAACATTAACAAGCTGCCAGCCTGACACACACACACTACACACCACACACACACACACACACACACACACACACACACACACACACACACACACACACACACACACGCACACACACACACACACCGCTGGATATACCAACTCAAAACGTCACTGCAGCTGACACAACTCCGCATGGGATTTAGACGTAATTTTTTTCCACATGTCTAACATTAAGACACGGGCGTACACACACACACACACACACACACACACACACACACCCCCACACACACACACACACACACTCCTTCACTCCCTCCCACAGGCAGCAGATGGTGCAGTGGGCGTCAGGTACAGTAGCAGCCTCCTGACACCCCAAACAGCTGTTACCATTACAGCATGCTAATTGCCATCAATCAAGACTGCACCTCTGTGCATTATAGGCAGGGTTCACACAGAGCGCGTGCGTGTGTGCGTGTGTGTGTGTGTGTGTGTGAGAAAGAGAGAAAGTGAGAGGAAGGGAGGGTGGTTAGAAAGAGAGGGTGTGAGAGAAAGAAGGGGGGAGAGAGAGTTTTCCTCATTACCTCAACCCAAAATGATGTCCTCTCCCTCCTCCTCTAAAGACCTGTGATGAATAATGAAGACAACAGGAACAGAGGAAAAGACACGGTTGGAGGTGTGTGTGTGTGTGTGTGTGTGTGTGTGTGTGTGTGGGTTCATATCGACGCATGTCTTTTCCGCTCATTAGTGTCTGTCTTGCATGTGCGTGTATGTGGCCAGTATTAAATGTTTTATTAAGTGAGGTATGGTGTTGGCGGTGCTCTCCTGGGTGGTGCTACCGGAGCGAATTAGTATCTTCCCCCGCGTTTGTTTCGAGCCTGATTTCTACAGCTTGACTGGGATCGATAGTCAGAAACAAGCTTGTCGATATGGGTCAGACTGTACATGGGCTCCTTGATATTGTTGCAAACAAGCAACATTTAACAGAGAAAGTGGTTCGACAGTCCGTCGTGTTTTGGAGGGCCTGCAAATAACAAGAGCTGTGTGTTATACGCAAGGAAGTCAGCGCTCCACACGTGTGTGTGAGGGAAGAATGATTTCTTTGTCCTTAAAGTGCAAATAGTTCCGCTTTCTGCTGTGGTGTTCAGACACCTGGAGACCTAGAAAAGGCTTGTAGGTAAGAACATAAACAATACATACAATGGGTCACATATCTACAATAAAACAATTTATTTCCCTCGGCCTCAATTCTTTCCCCCTTCTACTTCCCTGCTAGTCAATCTCTCTCTCTCTCACTCACTCTCACTCCATCTTTCTCTCTCTCTCTCACTCTCTCTCCCTCTCCATCTCTCTCTCTCTCCATCTCTCCTTCCCTGCCTTGCCATCCAAACGCTAGAAACTCCCGACTCCTCCAAGTCTTGATTGAGAATTTCGCCTCGCAGGATCGATACTCTAATCCCCCTCCCCCCACACACACACACACACACACACACACACACACACGCCTCTACCTCAGATAAGTGTGGGGGGGACCCAACCTCCTCCACAACAGCAGCAGCAACACCCTGCTCTAACGCATAACCCTCGACAGCTCCCACCGCCCCCCCTCCCCCGCCCCCCCACGTAGCCTAGCATCGTAGTCTGTCATCCTGGGTGTGGATGGAGGTCAGCCCGTCCTCCACCTGATCGGTATGGATGTCCTCAGGGCGCGGCGGCCCATATGAAAGATGGCCATTATGATAAAATGTAATACAAACACTTGCGATGCGTACACTACACCCTGAGTAGTGCACTGTGCACGGCGCTGCTAGGGGTTTGTGTGAATATGGAACGGCACGACCGTCAAGTATGCAGAGTGTCAAATAAAGCCTACGCATGTGCGTTTATGCGTGTGCGCGTACGCACATATATAATATATATAGTCCCCTCAGTTCTCTTCTATGGAGTAACTATCTCTCTCTCTCTCTATTCTCTCTCTCTCTCCAACAGTGTTTCAGTGTGTCCTTTTAACCCATTGAGACCTGGAACGCATCTGTGTCACTTCAGATTTCTTTGGCTATTCAAAAATAGCAGATCTACAAGCTCATAGCGCGGCACCGAGTGCCGCGCTACGAGCTTGTAGATCTGCTATTTTTGAAAAATCTTGAAGATTTTTTTTTTTCCCCAAAAACTGTTAGGATTTCGATTTTTTTTAAAGAATCACCTCAGGTCTTAAAGGGTTAATTATCATGAGAAGGGCTTTGTCCTTGGTCAAACTTTACTCGTTTGAATCAGCACTTCTCCTCTCAGCAGAGGCAGGTGCATGCAGTAGTTGGCCGACTGACTGACTGACTGACTGACTGACAGACACTTTAGAGGAGACACTGACTGAGTGGAACTTTTCTCTCCTCCGTTTCTATACGGGGATAATAATACATATGTTGTACACACATTTCCATTTTCACTGTCCATTCACATTGCCATCTACACTTATTTTCATGTATCTAGAGACCTCACCTCCCACACACACACACACACACACACACACACACACACACATCCCACCGAATAGCCAATTACGCTGAGCTTGCTGTCCAGCGAAGGATATTTCAATGTAAAGTCACACACGTGTCCCCCCCCCCCCCCACAGTGTACACAGCAGCGTTGGCGCCCCGGCCGCTGATATTCCGCGTGTCATTTACCCAGGGCCCTTTTTTTGTTTGCGTTTGCTCGTTTACTCAGTAAACCATACATCCAAAGTATCGGAACTCTCTCCCACTTCAAAGATCTCTCTCTCTCTCTCTCACGCCACTTATCATCTCCATGTCCTCGTTTTGCATATTCCAACTCGTTCCCGGTGAGTCTAGGGTTGACTCGGCACACATTAACTGCTGACACGTGCGCGCACAACGTGTGCACGCACACGGACCGTCCCCCGTCCCCGGCGCTCGCACGAATAATTAACCACATTAATCCTAGCTTTCCTATTCTGGGGCAAACATTCTCCGAAAATAGCCGATTTGCAAGATCGTAGATTTGCTATTTTCGGCAAAGAGATTACATTTAGAGCAGGGGTCTTCAACAGGGGGTCCTGGACCGCTTGGGGGTCCTCAGAGTTACTACAGGGGGTCTACCACATCTTTGTGTGATAGGATTTTTTTTTGGTAAGTGAGGTTTGGATATTTGTACAACAAATCCTGCGCTGTGATTGGCCAAAAATTTACAAAAATGTACAAAAATGTACCCCGCCTAACCCTGCACCGTGATTGTGACACATGTGCATAGCCCTATATAAGAAACCATAACTTTAAAAAAAACATAAATTGTTTTTTTTTAAGTTATGGTTTCTTCCATCATAAAGAGTTTCAATAAATGTATTTCTTTTTTGTACATGATTGGTTGACTCCATTCAGTATTGTGATTAGCTAGCAAGACACCGCCCACTTCACACAGGGTGTGATTTTTTTTTTTACATTAACCCATTAAGACCTGGAACTCTTCTGTGTCACTTTAGATTTCTTTGGCTATCTAAATCCTAACAGTTTTTTTGAAAAAAATCTAAAAAAAAAAAGTTTTTTTGGGGTGAAGTGTCCCTTTAATGGGTTAACTACTTGAACCCTAGCATCCCTTTTCTGAGGAGAACTTTAGCCAACAATAGCAGATCTACAAGCTCACAACGCCTTGCAGTGCGAGGCGTTGTGAGCTTGTAGATCTGCTATTTTTGGTGTAGAGGAAAAAAAAGAGCAGACCTAATTAAAAAAAAGTTTTTTAGAGGGGGTCCCTGCTTCATCTCTTTCTCAGCTAGGGGGTCCCTGGCCTGAAAACGTTGAAGACCCCCTGGTGTAGAGGGGAAAAAGGAGCGGACCAAGCATAGAAAACCTATAGGGGACCCCGGTCAAGTACAGTATGTAGGGTTTAAGTGCTTAATGCACATTATTCGCCGAAACATCATTCTCTGGTTCTTAACCTTGAGCAAAGGCATGCAGATGGAGTTTGAGAAGGGCTCATTTGTGCTGCTAACGCAGGGGGGCCCTGACCAAACATGACCAGGGGGCCGGGGGGGCCTCAGACTCGGGACTCGGGTCAGGAGTGTTCGTACGACAGAAGAGTATGTGCCCGCTCCGCTGCCACTCTGCGAACAAGTGATTACGAATTTAAACAGCCAGTCCTGTTGTTTTTCATTATTCATCACAGCTTCTCGTCAAAAAACGGAACGGAGAGAGAAGTTGGTGCTTTTCCTCACTTTTTCCAGACACGCGCTCACGCACGCGCGCACACACACACACACACACACACACACACACACACACACACACACACACACACACACACACACACACAGAAGTAATGAGGAGGCAGCCGTACCTTTCCTGTTTTTTTCCCCCGCTTTCATTCAGTTCCCGACTCTTCCATTTTCTCTCCCTCTCCCCGATCTCCCTTTCGTGTCTATTGTTCACCACCCTAACACCTCCACACACACACACACACACACACACACACACACACACACACACACACACACACACACACACACACACACACACACACACACACACACACACACACACACACACACACACACACTCCCTCTCTCTCTCCATCTTGTCTGTTTCTCAGTCAGAGAGAGTTGATTGACTTTGAGAGGGCGATGGAGCTCAGAGGAGCTGCATGCGCGCCTGTGTCTCGGAGGAGGGTTGAGGACAGCGATTAGCTCCTCGCCTGTCGTTGTGGGCCAGCAGGCCTGGCCCCCCGTAGGGGGGGTGGGGGGGGGGGGCTTTCTATTATAGCAGCTATAGCAGCCACTAATGGTTGCAGCAGTCCTAATTTAAGAAACAATCTCCGATCGGGCCTCCACAGACCGGCGCTCTGTCTGTCTCTGGAGGAGCTGCCTGTGAATTTGGAGTGTGTGTCCGTGTGTGTGTGTGTGTGTGTGTGTGTGTGTGTGTGCTGTGTGTGTGTCCACTGGGGCCAATTCTCCAAATAGCCTCCGTAACCAGAAAGATCTTCTCACAGACCCATGTTACAAACGACCAGCTTCAGCTAATCTCTAAATTACAGCCAGGAGGACACTGCAGACCAGTCCCTGATGGCACCAACTGTGTGTGTGTGTGTGTGTGTGTGTGTGTGTGTGTGTGTGTGTGTGTGACTCGCCTGCCCCTATCTGCCTGTGTGTGTGTAATTTAATCTGTTGGGGGCACAGATTATTTGTGACAGGGATGGAGTGTGATGTGTTTGTCTCCCGCTAATTCAGCTTCAGCCGGGCTTGACATTTTCACACTATTTGATAACGCGGGGCCGAGTAGATTGGCGGGCCAACGGTGACCATCTTTTATTTACTGGCTGTGGATAAAACCATTAATTCCTGTTAATTAATGAGCAGTGCGAGCCCAGAGGCTGGGGACAGGCGCATCCTCTGGGACGCCGGGGGACCAGGGAACATTCATCACCATTAGACACACTTAGACACTTTTTAACCCATTAAGACCTGGAACGCATCTGTGGAACTTTTTGATTTGAGCTAAAAAAGCATTATTTTACACATTCAAAAATAGCAGATATACAAGCTCATAGCGCGGCACCGAGTGCTGCGCTATGAGCTTGTAGATCTGCTATTTTTGAAAAATCGTGAAAATGTGTGCAAATCTTTGAATAGATATTGTTTTAAAGCGAACATTTTTAACTAAAATCTTTGCTTCTGGGGGTCCCTGGAACAACATATTTTGAGATGGGGGTCGGCGGCCAAATACATATAATTTTGGGGTCCTTGACATGAAAAAGTTTGAGCACCACTGATATAGAAACAAACGTTTTTTCAGAATACTACTGGGATTTAGAAGACATTTGTAGAATCTGCCTCAGGTCTTAATAGGTTAACAGAGATGCACACCGACATACACACACACACACACACTCACTCACTCACTCATGCACGCTTGCACACACATTACTCTGTCACGGACACACGTGGAGAAACACACGGGAATACACAAACATAAATGCAAAAGAGCAACTTGTTGACATACAGTACACAGGCTTGTATATAATGTACATAAAAAGATGTAAAGTAAGGGATAACCAATGGGGAGCAGGTCATTATTGAGAAATAAACACAGACAGGGTGATGCCCAGCGGCCATTATTCAAAAATAACACACCGCTGAATTCAATGATCGACCATTCAGAATCAAGCATTAAACCTAGCCGTGTAATAAGACATAATATAGTATACAGTACATATACAGTACCTAATGTTTATTAACCTATTAAAACCTGGAACGCATCTGTGTCACTTTAGATTTCTTTGGCTATTCAAAAATAGCAGATAAACAAGCTCATAGCGCTATGAGCTTGTAAAATCGTGAAAATGTGTGCAAACGAGAGTGTGTGATACTTTCTTCCTCTTTTATGGAATGGGCTCATCGGTTCATTTAAGCTAAAGCCTAATTTATACTTAGCCGACATTTTAGCGTAAAAAACAAGCTATTTTAAACCAAATGTTTGTCCCAGAATAGGGAAACTGGGGTTCATATGGTGAAAAAAATGCAGAGAATTGACGATCTACAAGCTCAAAATGCGTTGCATCACAACGCACTAAAAGAAAAAAAAGGTAATCTGAACATATTTGAGAGATTTTCTCTATAATGCCCAATATAGGGAACCTAGGGTGAAATATGTTAACACCCGAGCGTGTCAGGTTTCCATTCAGTCTGTGGAGCAGAACTGCAGCAGCATGGAGTTACAGCAGCTACTGTACACCTATAGAGGGTCACGTGCAGAACAAGAGAGGGTGCTGTGTTGCTTTCAACACACCTGCAAAGAAGCTCAGATTTTTTCCAAAAGCCATAGATATGCTTTTCATAGCACATTTTAACCATGGACCAGAGTTACTACTGTACTTGGACGCCTTTTTTTTTGTCTACACCAGATCTTTTAGGCAACAATAGCCAATCTACAAGCTCACAATACGTCGCAACGCGTGTGTAGATTAGATTAGATTAGATGTCCTTTATTATCCACAAGGGGACATTGTTTTGCTCGGGTCAATGCATACAGTACATGCAAGACAAGACAATACATAAATATACACCACTATTAAAACACCCAGCAACCGACAAATAAAGACAAGTACTTCAACTCTATAAAAGGTATGCCTATGACCTCATTCTAAATTTAAAAGGGTCTGTAAAAGAAAGCAATGTCCTCTCCACACTTGTGGAACACCCATAATGTGTTTGTGTATGCTTTCATGTGTGTGTGCGCGCAGTATGTCCATGGAAGCTATTAGCATCCAGTGCACCTGCCTTTGTGCGTGTGCATGTGCGCGTGTGTGTGTGTGGGGGTGTGTGGGTGTATGCATGGGGGGCATTAGCAAACAAGTCCAGTTCGACCAGGTGAGGTGGATCAGGTATTAGGGGTTTTGTGTTTATTAAGGAGCCTAATGGCAGAGGGGATGAAACTGGCACTGCCCTTTGCCTTCTTGAATAGAATCCAAAACCATATCTCCTACCCGAGGGCAGGACCTCGAAGCAGGTGCTGAGGTTTATGAGTTGGGTCTCTTGCGGTCTTTCCTGCTTTCTTCACTGTCCTCTGGTCATAGAGATGCTGAGGGGCAGAGCACACTGCAGCCCACAGAGCTTAGACCCCAAGGTGGTTAGATCTGCCATTACTGGTGAATGTATCCCCCCAGAATAGGCATACTGGGGTTCAAGTGGTTCATTTAAAAGTGCTGCCCGCACGTGTAGAAAACGTGTAAATATTTATATTTACCAGCACACTGAAATTCTAGTCAGCCAATGGCCGGTAACGACCGGAAAATAACGGAAACATTGGCTTGACTTATGCTTGACGTAACCGGGCTCCATTGGCTATAGTGATAACTTTCGGATGCGGCAGCTGCTCTGTGAACGGAACGGAAAGATGACGTGGCCATTGTAGACCGGGCGTATAACAGCACTGCTATAGATGGCAGTTTGACTGCATTGGCCCTCTCAGTTTCACATGAAAGCCCACGACTCTCTGTGAACATTACGGCATATTATTTGTTCTCTCATTTGTGACCGTTTGGTCACGGGGTGTGGTGTGTGTGTGTGTGTGTGTGTGTGTGTGTGTGTCTTAGGGTGGGGGTGGGTGACTGGTGGGGCGGGGGGCCGGTTTCCACTGTGGAACTGTTTAGCCTGTTTTTTTTTCCCCTCCGCAATCACTTCTGCCATCCATCAGGAGGCCGCTGAGTCCCTGTGTTCATCGTTCTACTCAATCTCATTTTATTTTGCTGTAACTCCCAGCGTCGTTACAGTACAGCGCTATGCCGCGCCATGATTGAGTAACTACTGGGAAACTGTGTGTGTGTGTGTGTGTGTGTGTGTGTGTGTGTGTGTGTTAAGAAGGGGGCGGGGTGCAGATTCCTGGGTGTTAGTGTTGAAGACCACACCCCTTCTCCCTCATCCTTTCATTCTCATTTCTATCACTCTTTATTTCTCTCTTTTCTCTCCTTCATTCCCCGGTGCTCCTACCAGTGGTGGAAAGTAACTACGTACATGTACTCAAGTACTGTACTTCAGAGTCCTGCAACGGGCCGGGTACCCGCGGATACCCGACGGGTACCCGCGTTTGACGGGTGCAAACGGGTGAAAATGTTACTTTGATAAGATCACGGGGACGGGGACGGGCGGTACTGAACTAATCGCGGGCGGGTATCATTTTATTGTGAAAATCAGAGAGCACTGTTTCCGCCCAAACAACGTAACTTGTGTAACTTAACAGCACAACTGCATGGAGCACGCTGGTCAGTTATCTTAACTCACAAAAACACATTGAACATCCTGTTAAACCTTCAAATTAAAAGTATCTGATGACATAAACAACGACACATGTTTGCTGCGTAGATGCGCGTTCGCGCGTGGCTTAAGCTCGCTCCTCCGTCTTCACTTGCTTTCTGTACAAACCTGACCACTGAATGTAGCACTGTTGTTGAAGGCTGCTATCTTTTTCAACACACTTTTCAATAGGATTTACATTTTACACGGGTAAACGGGCGGACAACGGGTCGTTTATTTGACGGGCGGGGCGGGTCTGGTTCGTATTTTGAAATTATCACGGGTGACGGGTCGGTCTACGGATCTGAGAATTGACGGGCGGGGCGGGCGCGGGTTCTCAAAATTGGACCCGTGCAGGACTCTGCTGTACTTAAGTAGAATTTTGAGGTATTTTTGTAGTCTACTGTATTAGTATTTCCAATTTCCACTACGTTGACCTTTTTTCTACTGCACTACTTCTCAGAGGCAAATATTGTACTTTTTACTCCACTACTAAATTTGAAAACTTAAGTTACTAGTTAGTTACTGCAGATTTGTATTATTATTACAAAACGTACATTCACCTGTATACATACTTGGGCTACGGTATTTGAAAATAGCCGATCTACAAGCTCACGTAGATCTGCTATTTTCAAAAGATTTCTATACATTTTGAAAACGTGAAATGGGACATTTCTGCATAATGAGTACTTTTACTTTTGGTACTTAGTTTAGTCAATTTTGAATATCGGAACTTTTACTTGTAACAGAGTATTTTTTTGTGGTAATTGTGGTATTGATACTTTTACAACAAAGTAAGTAAAACAATTTGAGTACTTCTTCCATCACTGTGTTCCTACAATTAATTTCCATTTCCTAACCCCTATTCCCCCCCACCCCCTCTCCCCCCCCCCCCTCTCTCTCTCTCTCTTCACCCTCAGTCCTCGCCCCTCCAGAGGCATCAGAGAATGAGTAGAGGTGTGAAGATTAATTAGATGTGATGATTAAATTAATGTGCTTCATTACTGGCCTTTTAACAGTGTAACAGTCTCTCAGGAGAGTGTACTGTACTTCAGGGTACATTAGACCTGACGCGCACACACACACACACACACACACACACACACACACGGCTTACTGCGTGCTAACACTGACCGCTGTTGGTCCTGATTCACAGGGTCAGTGTATTAGCAGATAATATAAAATCTATATAACACGGGTCGTGTAATAAAGTCGTTGTAATTGTCACGGAGAGCCAACGGCTAGCCAGGACCTTTTGGGCTAACTTCATAGACGGGACACAATAATGACCGTGGTGATAATAATGCTGTATGATTATACATACATAAAAACCTAATGATTATAAATAATACGTTTTAATTGCATTTTGTTGCTGTCGGGTGGAAAACCTTGTATGTCTTGTAAATAACCTGTGTTCAAATGGATCCAATGTAGTGATTATTTATATTTAGACTTGTTAACACTTTATTGGTTCAATATTTATCAAATCCACAGACAGACTTAACCACTTTCTAACCTCACTCCGTCAAATGGAAGAAGCTTGCGACACACATTTTGTTTCACAGCGTACTTGCATCTGAGACTTCGGGCGCAGAATCGATGACAGACGGAGTTTCATTTTTTCAAGATACTAGGCAGGTGATTGGATGATCCCGCCCCTAGCAGCCGCTGATTGGTTCGTATGCGCAGCGGTTCGGGCAGCTTTACTCTGTGAGCAATCCCAGACCCTCCTTCCTGAAACCAAATGCAATGCAATGCATGAGATTTCCGGAGGGAGGGGGTGTTTACCAGGCTAACCACTTTCATGTTCACTTAAGAAAAAATCGTAATAAATAGGAAAAGAATACTAGATCGTGGATCTGCTTTTTTTTTGCTACTTTTGAATTACCCTCTTGTTCGACGATGTAAGACATTAATTTACAAAAAAAACTCAAAAAGTTTCAATATAGAGATACAAGGTTTGTGCCTGATAGCAACGGTAGCCTATCTGGAATTTAGAATATTGTAATATCATGATGTGGCTAAATGTACATTTTTCTTTATTTTAATCACTAGAGCCTCATTTTATACTTTCAAACAATTATCTTAGATGTAACACATTGTGAACTTATTAGGAAAATTTAAAAGAACATAATAGTAATATGATATGATCATATTATGGCTTTTGTCCATATTGCCCAGCCCTACTGTCCAAGATGCGTTGCTAGTATGTTGTTGTATGTCACTCAATTACGATTAAAGAACAATTATAAAAAAACATATACGGTGTGTACAGTATATAGTGGAAATAGTAGATCTACAAGCTCACAATGTGTCACATTGCGATGCTTTGTGAGCTTGTAGATAGGTTCTTTTTGGTTATTCTTGTACGCCACCATTGTACAAATAAGTGTAATACAGAGTTTAGTTGTTAATAACATTAATTGATTTAGTTGATTATTAACATCCTGTTTAAGTCCCCCTCTAAAACGGTCTTTTCTCTGCTTTGTCTTTCTCCGCCGTGAAACGCTGTTTAGCAACGCTGTTTTGAAACTGCTACTACTGCAAAATGGAATGTCGCCGATTGAAAATGTCTTCTCTGGGCCACTCACAGAACTACCCTGTGTGTCTACAAACAGTTGAACACGTGATCATAAGGGATTTAGCGAGGTCTGTGGCGAGGTGAAAAAGTAAGTGAGCCATGACGTTCACATGGCGATACATGGTGTTTTTACACTGGGCTGAAGGAGAGAGACTCCGCCCCGATCGGAATGTTTGCTGTCTGAGCGACGTGCACGGATCGCCGGTGTGTTTAGAAACGACTGGACTTGCGATCATAATGAGAAAAAAAAATTGTTAATTTTTTAAAGTTATAAAAAACACTAAATCGCTGGCAGTGGGCAAACACATCCAGAAATAAGTCTGGCAAGGAATGAGTTAATGGGTTAATAGAAAATCTTTTGACATTTTTCGCGTCGATTCCTTGATTTAGAAATACCCCCCCAAAAAAACACCTGCTTCTCGATGATTCGACTAGCCTAGAGCATGATGAAGTTGGTTATCGGTTGTAAATATGGGGCTGGATATATTTGTGGTTAAAGGAGTAGTTCACCCAAAAAAATGACTTATTTTCTATCAATTACACACCCCATGAAGCCTTGAATTTGTCGCTTTCCTGGTCTCCTACTGAGTCTACTACCGGAAACATTAGACGGTCATCAAATTGTTGGCTCAGGACTGCGACAAAAAATAAAAAATCTCCATGAATCCAAGGCTTCATGGGGTGTGTAATTGATAGAAAATAAGGCATTTTTGGGGTGAACTACTCCTTTAAACCCCAGCATCCGTATCGCGGGGAAAGCTTTCACAGAAAATAGCCGATCGCCAAGCTCACAACACGTCGCAGCGCGACGCGTTGTGAGCTTGGCGATCTGCTATTTTCAGCAAGAGCTATCCCCACAATAACAGAAAACTGAAAAGACACTAGCATAGCGCCCTGAGGGACTCCTGCTCAACCATATGGGGTTTAAGTGGTTTTAATTGCTCAGGCCTTACACACTGGTATGTGAGAGACGAGCAGCCCTGCACAGGGGCTGTGTGGTGAACTAGAGCAATAAAAAGAGATGGAGAGATTAAAAGAGAGAGAGAGAGAGATAGAGAGAGAGAGAGAGGGAGAGGTGTGTAATGGGGAAGTGTCGGGTCAGGAGCCGACCGCGCCATACAGTATTAAGAATTGAGATGTATTTGAGATTGCAATTTGTGCGTGTGTGTGTGTGGTGTGCACACGCTTAGTATTAGTCGATTTAGTGTCCATAAATAATATGTGTACGTATATACAACACTTACTGTGTGTGTGTGTGTGTGTGTGTGTGTGGGAGCAGGGTGATCTGGAATGCAGCTCAGGGCTCGGGCCCAATAGCTGCCACTGATTTATCTGCTGTTTTCTTAACAGTTGACAGGGGAAAACAAATTCATGTGAGCATTAAAATACAGCCCACACACACACACACACACACACACACACACACACACACACACACACACACACACACACACACAGGCATATACAGTAAGCGCTTAAATACACATATACGTGAGTGTATGTCAGGCATGCAAATGCACACATAGGCTCACATGAACATGCACAGACGCTCAGACATACTCACTCTCACACACACACACACACACACACACGCACACACGCACACACACACCTCCCTTGTGGTTCCTGGAAGTGGGCAGGCCTTGGTTGGCCAACTGGCTGCCATTACGTTTATTAGAAATCCAATTTTGGAGAGACTAGGGATGGAGGGAGCTGGGCGATGGAGGAGAGAAATGAGAGAGAGACAGAGAGAGAGAGAGAGAGAGAGAGAGAGAGAGAAGAAGCCATTACATGACGTGGGCGTGGCTCTAGTCAAATTATTTGTCATCAAATTTATGACATTGAATAGTATTTTCATTATTTACTTATTTTCTTTTTTTAACAGAAGCCCGATTACAGGGTCAATGTCACGGCTTATATCATAAACAACACAGGCCCATTCGTCTCTCTGCTCACTTAGTTATTCGGAACCGGCATCGTTTTAGAGCCAGTCGTGGCGTGCGCAGTATATATATACTAGTGCACAGGGAGCTACTGTCAACACCGGGCTCTTACATTGAGCGAGGAAAACGGAAAACGGTGAAGGAGAGAGTGAGAACGGAAGAAGAAAAGAATAGTGGGCTGGCAGCCAGGTCCTCTCTTTGTTCTTAAGCAGGGGACAAACCTTCTTTTAGCGGAATGCTAATCCAGGATGTGCTGACAGGAAACTACCCCCTTTTTTTTTTACGACACAATGGTACCCACAATGACAACACACTCTAATGCCTGATATATATATAGTGCAGGAACAAACCCTCAGAAAGCGCCTTGGTTTTTGATATACCCATACCAACAAAACGCAACATTGTTTTTTTTTCCATATCTTTAAGATGTCCCCTTCATGAAATGGATTGTCACTTTTACTTTTAATGCAGAAGTTATTAAATGTATCCATGAAGTATCTCATCACACAAGCAAAAAAGAACGCCTACCCTGAAAGAGGGGAGTTCCAAGTCAATCCTTTGTAATTTTCTACCTGCTGTTTGTTTTTTACATCGTACTTGCACAGATGGTACAGGTAGTGTCCCTAAAGAAACAATGTCACGTTTTGTTCTTGTTCTGCCCCGGGTCCTAATTTTGGGGATTTGGTTCCTGCACTAATCTATATTCTTTGTTGCACGCCAGTGTCACGCAAAAAAAAAAGCCCATTTGCAAGCTCGCTGTGAGCTTGCAGATATGGTAAATATGGTAGCTTTCCTTTGCTTTTTGTGTGTTTATTTCTCCTACCATGTTTCCTTTCCTCTCTCTCTCCGTCTATTCCTCCCTCAGTTTTGTTCTTGAGTTCTATATTCCATGCTCTTATGAAACCTCTCTCTCCTTTCTCTCTCTCTCTCTCTCTCTCTCTCTCTCTCTCTCTCTCTCTCTCTCTCTCTCTCTCTCTGTTGTATTTGTGAGTATACGTCCTGACTGTGAGTGATGAAGGGCCGTCATATTGTGTAGGTGATGCCAGCTTTGAGGATAGTCATCTTATCACCACAACACAGACTCTTGTAAAACACAAAAGGTCTCCTTCTTCCTTATTCCTCCTTCTGCCTCTTCTCTATCCCTTTCTCGCCCTCTCTTTCTCGCTCACCCTCTTTCTCACTTTATTTTTCTTTCTGTCTCCCTGTCTATCTCTTGCTCTCTCTCTCCCACACTCTCTCTCTCTCTCCCCTCCTTTCTTGTATTCGGCTCCTCGGTGCACACTGCCAAATACATTGTGTTCTCGTATCATGTGGGTTGCCTTTTCTTTTTTCCGTCTCTCTCTCTCTCTCTCTCCCTCTCTCTTCTCTCTCTTTTTCTGTCCCTCCCGCGCATTTCCTACCGAGAGGGCTTTGATGCCGATCTGATATATTTTTCCCACAATGCCTCAGCACATCATGACGTGTCATACTGTGGGGCTCTGCTGTGGTTTCGTAACCAGCAAATCGGCAAGTGGGGTGTCCTCACATTCCTTTATCTTTGTCTCTCTCTCTCCCTCTCTCTCTCTCTCTCTCTCTCTCTCTCTGTGTGTCTCCACACACACACACACACACACACACACACACACACACACACACACACACACACACACACACACACACACACACACACACACACACACAGCTCTCGAGTATGAGTGCATGGTAGCGGGTGGTGAAGATTATGGCACCCACTGCGCTCTATTTCCATCCATCCTGTACAGAGTTCTTCCGGCTGTCCTCTGCATTGGCTTTCATAATCCCTTGCCTGGGCTCTCCCCAACACCTCGCTCTTCTTCTAACACCACACACACACACACACGCGCGGGCGCACACTCACGCATGCACACACACGCACAATGACAGCTAGTGGGATGATCTGCGAGAGTGAGAATTCCCATTTGAATTGAGACCTCTGCTGCTGTGCAAAAAAAAAAAAATAGACTTGTTTTCATCGGTATGCTCTATGTAAGGGGGATGATTTATATTCTGACTATTGTACTGATGATCAATCTGTCTCCATCTTCACGGCCAGACAAGGAGGGAGAGAGAGAGGGAGAGACAGAGAGAGGTGTGTGATACAAATCTTAATTCATAGGCTCGCTCGTGTTTTTATATTGTTTCCCTGCAAGCTGTGAGATGAGATGTAGCTGCAAGTAAATCATCAGAAAAATACACAGCGTTGAGATATTTCAAAGCAAGAATCTAATTCATCACATCTGCTTTTTGCTTTATTTTTTTGGACCGCATTTAATTTCTGAATCAAGCGAAGGCGTTCCTTCTCCGATATCTTAGGAGGTCCGGTTGCAGAGTGTGAGTCACTTCATCGCTGCTGCCGTCTGTTTCATCCAAATTCAGACGCACACAAAAAGAAAAGACGAGAACAAGCGGAATTTTGTTGAAAAGGAGATAACTCACTGGCAAATTTACTGTAAGATCCTGAGTTAACATTGATCATATTCACACGGCGGACATTTTGCTCTTATACTTCTCGCTGCAGGAACCTCCGTCCCCCGCCAAGTATGAGGAGCAAAATGGCCACCGTGTGAACGGTCAGTAGCGGGAGGTACCTTTCTCCTTGTGTGACTGAGGGATGTCCTCTATAGTGGCTGACTGTGTGATAGGTGTCCTACGTCCTGCCTGCAAGGTCCTGATCACCAATCACACCACAATTACGCCCCTCGCGCTGTAATTAGTAGGACATGCCTCTGCCCCGCTGCCTAATCACTCACACTCAGTCATACACACGCACACACACACACACACACACACACACACACACACACACACACACACACACACACACACACACACACACACACACACACACACACACACACATATACATACAGATGTACACGTGTTCGTACACACACACACACACACACACAACACACACACACACACACACACACACACCTTGTGTGAGAGTAATTAGTGGGACACGCACCGCCCTGTCGTTTAATCAGAGACAGGACCCTGTCTGACCGCTCGCCTCTCATCAGACAAGCTTAATGAAACACGGTGCACACACACGGTCGCGTGCGTGCGTGCGCGCACACACACACACACACACACACACACACACACACACACACACGCACACATGCACACGTGCACACACACGTTACTTATGCGCACCGCATTCCCATGTCCAACTATCTCTTCTGTGCATTCACTCTCACCCTTTCTCAGTCTTTGTCTCCCCCTCGCCTCTCTCTCTTCGCCTGTCTCTCCTCGCCTCTCTCTCCTCGCCTCTCTCTCCCTCTCCGCCTCTCTTTCTGCCTCTCTCGCTCCCTCTCTCTCTGCCTCTCCATCCACTTTTTGCACTCGTTACCCTATCCTACTCCTCTCTCTCTCTCTCTCTCTCTCTCTCTCTCTCTCTCTCTCCCCCCCCCCCCCCTGCCTCCCTCTCTCTCTCCCTCCAGCCCTAGGCAGGTTGTGTGTCTCATTACCTGCTAGCGGTAGCAGCATGTTGGCTAAACACCTGCTAAGGCCTGACCTCCATGTACCTGTCACAGAGAAACAAGCTGTTTCTCTGTCACACGCTTGCTCTCTCTCCC
>NC_137617.1:17644020-17676520 GCF_963280865.1 Gymnoscopelus braueri
ATTGTTGAAAGATTTAGCCTGCAATGACATGCTCAAAATAGGGACGCCAAACAAACAAACAAAAACCAAACACAATGTCTGGATGTAAGATTGTTATTGACATTGTTGTGCCACGTGGACAAAACCAAATGGAGTTGCTGACACCATTTACATTGAATACGTGAATATTACGAAGTCTTATCCCTCAAAGGTTTGTTGGTACACATGTGGCAAAACACGATGTGCCATTCAGCACAAATGTTCTCCTAATGATCTGGGCTATCCACTGCCAGCTCTCCTGTTTCATAACAGCTCCTGAGGTTTGACTGAGACAATAACAACATTCATCTACCCAATTAGGCCTCTCCGTAACCCCCACTGTAGCCATGCACGTACCGTACGTGCACCCATTTTCACACACAAAATACCAAAACACACCCACACGCACGCACGCACGCACGCACGCGCGCAGGCACGCACACACGACTGAGATTAAGCCCTTTGCCACTTTGTATCAGGCTCACCCACCGCCTTAGATTCCAGACACTTGATTGCGCGCGCGCGTGTGTCTCGTCTACAATCCTACATGTCAGGCTGTCATGTTAGATCAATATCGCTCACATTAGCTCGCGCTTTTTTTCCTCCATTGATATTTCCATTCGCACCTCCTTGTCTGTTATCTGTTAACTGCACTCTCCCTACAGCTGATGATGAAACCCAATCAACCCCCTGTCTCTTGAGGGCCACAACAACAGCGGGGGCGTGTTAATTTGGGTCATATAGTAAAGCTTTTATATATTTTATTGTATTGTATCTTTTGGGGGTGATAGCGACTACAGTATGTGAATGGGGGAGGGGGGGGTAAGCGAAAGCAGAGAAATGGTGGCGAGGGTTGTTTGGTGGTTTTTTAGAGCTTTGAGTGGGACTGTCAGATGTGCAGTCAATTAGGCCCTTGTCTAGGCAGAGAGGCGAGGGGGAGACAACATGATCAAAATGCCTGTGTTGAAATATTAATAGAGTGTTACATGTACATTTCTTGCCAGGCGCCGTCTGTCTGCTTCTGGAGGAGTGTTTTTTTTTTTTTTTTTTTTGCTGTTGTTGTCTTGTTTTGTCTTTTCGTTGTTCTGTCTGCGTTTGACCCAAGCGAGAGCAACAGAGAGAGAGAAAGAATGTGAGTCTGCGTAGCGGAACGCAACGTCAAATGGAGTGATCCTTGGGGAAATGTGCGCAAGCTTCATTCTCCTTTTCTTTTCCCCGTGCTTGTTTACTGATTGATGGTTTCCATTAAGGCATATGAAGAATTATAATTGAATGGAACTTGGAGAAAGAAAGAAAGCAAGAAAGAAAGAAAGGAGAAAAAAAGAAAACATGCCTGGATTTTGCCCCAATATCGATTCGGCTCTGAACCGACAGGCTCTTAACCACTTAAGCCCTGTGTAATATATTTGTCATACGCCAAACAGCGATCTACAAGCTCTTAGCGTGTCACATTGTGATACATGAGCTTGTAGATCTGCTAGTTTAGCTACTTTTTAAATGTTTTGCATTTTTAATTATGTATTTTAATAGGGACGCCGGGTTGAAAGTGGTTAAAATGCTGTAGTGTCTGAGGTTATGAGCACTGCTCGCTTCCCTAGCCTTCTCTGACAGCCCTCAAGCTGAGCGGGGACTTGAACTTAATGCTTCTATTTCGCTCTGCAAAAAGCATGGGGGCCAGTGCACTTTAAATGGCTGGTCCACGAGCCAGCCAGGGGGGGAGAAAGAAGACTGGCGCTGCATGCCCTCGTTTGAAATAGTTAACAAAAGCCGCTCTCTGTAGCGTATAGTCACCGCCGCTAAAGTGATATTAAAAGTGTAATTACTCCGCTCTCAATGCCAGTGCGTCTTTCAGACATCCACTTGCAGAACCGCTTGGGAGATCGAGGCCTTCCTAGACACACTCATGCACATACTCCCTCCCTCTCTAGTCGCACACACACACTCTTACACTCGCGCGTGCGCACGCACACACATTCTCATATACTATCCAGTATCCAGTCTAGACACTGGTCACCCTCTATTGCCCTCCTGCTGCGCTGTTAAAACTCTGTGCCGCAGTTAAAACTTTTTCAATTACAGCCATCCTAAACTCTCCTGGAAAAAAAAGTGGTGGTGGGGGGGGCAGATGTTATTGTACAGGGGCCAAAGAGGAAGCTGAGGACAGTCGTCTCCTCCGCAGCTCACTCGATGTGTGCAGTATTAAACCATTAAGACCTGAGGCAATTCTTTAAAATGTTTTCTAAATCCTAGCAGTTTTTTGAAAAAAATAAAAATAAAAATGTTTTTCAAGATTTTTCTAAAATAGCAGATCTACAAGCTCATAGCGCGGCACTCGCTGCCACGCTATGAGCTTGTATATCTGCTATTTTTGAATAGAGCGTCGCAGTTCCCGCCCACTTCCTGTTTTTTTTGGTGCCGGAAGAAAAAACTCAATGCATTTTCCCATTGACATTTCCAAAAATATTTATATCTATTAATTTAAGCCTCGAATCAAGCCATCATGAGATGACATGAATCATGACCATAAAACGTTTTTTTCTGTGATTTTTTTTTATTTTATATTTAATTATATGATATACTATATTTAATAAATACCCTTTGTTTTGCCGTTTTCAACAAAAACAAATCACAGAATCAAACGTTTTATGGTCATGATTCATGTCATCTCATGATGGCTTGATTCGAGGCTTAAATTAATAGATATAAATATTTTTGGAAATGTCAATGGAAAAATGCATTGAGTTTTTTCTTCCGGCACCAAAAAAAACAGGAAGTGGGCGGGAACTGCGACGCTCTATAGCCAAAGACATCTAAAATGACACAGATGCGTTCCCGGTCTTAATGGGTTAATACAAGTATGACACATCCATCATCCTCTGACGTATACACACACACACACACACACAGAGAGGTGCCCATGAAACCAACCGAAAAGAAGCACTTACAGACATACAGTGGTATTAAGTCAGAGAAAAAGTCCTTGGATGTCTTCTTGTATAAAATGTCAGATATTTTTGCTAGCGTTTAGCTATAGCGTCTAAATAGACGCTTGTCTGGAAACGGTGGCGTTTTTGTTGAAGAGTGGCGGGTGGGACTTGCAGTGTAAGGTGTATAGACACCGCTAGAAAGAGCCTCATTTATGCAACACACAGGTGCATTTGCACAGCTGCAGCCGCCCGGGGAAGAGAACCCAAAGTAGACAAGAAGAACGTGCCTTACTTCCCCCCCCCTTCACCTCCTTTCTCCTCCCTCCCCACCCATGCCCTCATCCCCCCCCCCGTGGAGGGGGTTGTTTGTACCGACGGGGTTGTGAGCGGAGTCCTCCGGGGCATGCTGCTCTGACGATGATTAGCTTAATGAGAGATTAATTAAGAAGGTAGCTGCAGGGGGGACATGCTGAGAAACATGCTGACCTCTCTGTTATAGAGATGGCGGGATGAGGAGAGAGGAGGGAGGGGCGGGGAGAAAGAGAGAGAGGGAGAGCGAGAGAGGGGAGAGGAGAGTGCCTGAAATGGGAAAGCTGGAGGAATTGAAGGAGAAGAGGGAAGAGGGACAGAGACTGTTAAGGTACAGGGTTTGCGTCTCAATGGTGCCAGGGAATGTGCGGCAGAGGTTCGGCACATGGTTTGACCCTATTTTCGGCATGTCTTTTTAGGCAGTGGTGTAAAGTAACTAAGTACATGTACTCCAGTACTGTACTTAAATACTTTACTGGAGTATTTACAATTTTCAGTACTTTTACTTCTACTCCACTACATCTCAGAGGCAAATATTGTACTTTCACTCCACTACAATTATTTGAAAACTTTAGTTACTATAGTTACTTTGCAATTATTATATTATAAAACATACATTAACCACTGTAGCCCTATTTTATACATAGGCTATTTGAAAATAGCAGATCTACAAGATTTGCTATTTTCAAACATTTTAGTACTTTTACTTTTGTTATTTTAGGTACATTTTGATACCAATACCTTTGTTCATTTTGAATTCCAAAACTTTTACTTGTAACGGAGCATTTCTAAATTGCAGTATTGATATTTTTACTTTCTAAAATACTTACTTTTTCCACCACTGATTTCTTTTTAACTCAAGTGTCGCAATGTGAACACATTGTGAGATTCTAGACGGCTCGGTTAAAAATGTTTTATCGCGTCCTAAGTGGTTCTAGCTCTTAACACTGACTCACCCTCTCTCACGTCGCAAAGGGAAAGACTCAAGGGTGATGGCAACTGGTAGAGTCACAGAGCTTTGTCTTCACCTTTGTCTCTGTCAACCTCACCGAGCACACACACACCAGATCTCATGAAAGCATATAACACACACACACACACACACACACACACACACACACACACACACACACACACACACACACACACACACACACACACACACACCACTTAGGGCCTCCTCCTGAAAGCCCTCCAGAGCTCCATGGAGGGCTATCAAGCCCTAATTAATGGAGGGTGCAGTTATGTTTTATGATAGGACATAATCGGGCTCTAATTAGTGCGAAATGGGCCCCGGTGGTCTGATTTATGGCCACTTACAATGATCGCTAGGATGGTGATTCAAGTCGGAACACTTTCCACCACCGTGGTCATGTTCTACCAGCTCTGAGTTATGCTGCAGCCCTTCACTCTATCAATCTTCACAGTCTAGTTGTGAAGGTTTTTTTTTTGTTCTGTTTACATACATGAGATTTGATGCATGTTCGTTTGTTTTTGACACAGAGGAAACTACGCGTGGTCGTCTAGTCCAGTGATTCTCAACCATTCTAATTTCAAGGACCTCCAGTTTGACATGTATTAGCCTACGGACCCCCATTTAATGGCATTTCTATCTCTGCTACCCCGATTTATATTGTAAAATCAATGTTAATTTAACTCTGAGAGTGCACTAATGTACATTTGTACACTCTCAGAGTTACAGACCCATAAAGGTCCACTTGGTCCCTAACTATCAATCATTTAGCTGGGGGACCCCCTGGAACTCCCTCAAGGACCCCTGGGGGTCCCCGGACCCCACTTTGAGAACCAATGGTCTATAGTCTGATCAACTAGCACGAGGAAGAGACGTAGTGAACATCGCTCTATTAACGGGATCGGTGTAGCTAAGTGGGTAGAGAGGCCATCTGGGAATAGGGAAGGTCCCGCGACTCGCCCAGTCTTAAGTGTTGCCCCGATTAAGACACTTGACCCCTATAACAGCCCCCCTCTCCCGTGCACTCATTTGAGCCATCTGAACAGCCATTGGCTGGACGAAGCAGTAAAAGTATTTCCCCTCCCAGATAATACTCCTGGGTGGGGAAAAAGTTGAAACCACCAATAAAACCGGATCAATGTATCTACGGTTTTGTGACAAACTTTCCTGGTTTGACTGACCGTTTTCCACCTTCCAATTGAATCAACGATGAACCACGTTTTACTTGACGTCTGTGTTGCAGTGTTGAGATCCTCTTCAAAATAATGCTGCAATCTGTTGGTGTACAAATGGAACCAAATTAACCCGTAAGGGTTCATTTGGTTCCATTTGTACACTAACAGATTCAGGCTATAGGACAGAGTCTACTGCATGTGGCTACTGCCTTACGGTACAGCACATTTCTTTGGATAAAACGTTGACGCCTGCAAGAGAAATGCATCATCGTGTGTGTGCGCGCGCGTGTCAGAACATAAAAAAACATCGCGACGCGTTGTGAGCTTGTAGATCTGCTATTTTCAAATAGCTGATGCATAGGTTTGTGCTCATGTGGCCCTTAGTCTTTTGGGCTGGTTTTCCTAGACCTGGTTGCTTGTTTCTCTCACAGAATCTGGCAACACTGCCCACCACCCCCACTACCATCCACTGCAACGCTCTGTGGTCTGGTGTGGTTTAACCATAGAGGTATAATATAACTAGAGGGCGGATTGCCCCGCCCCCAGCTATCATTTCAATGAATGTGCTCAGTGGCGTTTTGAGGCACCCGGAAGTAAGAATAGGAACCAATATGGAACCAATATGAACCAGTGGAATCGCTCCATGCGTCGTGACGCGTCGTGAGCATGCGCACAAAACGGGAGACGCACGCGCAGTAGCATTTAAGTGCATTCTCAGATTTGACCACCAGGCTTGGCCGCTTCAATGTTCTACCGTAGTTCTGGGGGCTTGGGTTTAACCCAAAAAGACAGAGGAGAGGAGAATGTGATGCTGTATGAAGGCTGGTTGTTGGGAGTGTGAGGAGAAACGCATTTAAAGCTTACCACAGCAAAGTCCTTGTTTTGAAGAACAAAAGAGAGAGAGAGAGAGAGAGACTGAGACTGAGAGAATGAGAGAGAGAGAGAGAGAGGGCAACGGCTGGACTTCACTCTTCTGGCTGTTGAGACCTCTGTCTCTCTGTTTTATCTGTCTTTGCTCTTTGTCTCTCACTCTATCTCTCTCCAACACGCACGCACGCACGCACACAAACAGTGTGTGTGTGTGTTTGTCGGTGGGATTGCCTCTCTCTTCTGCTCATCCCCCAGCCCCCTCCGGCTACTCCGTGACTTTTAAACTACCTTGAACACAATGATGTCTCTAACTTGAGAGAGAGAGCTCATAAACGTGTGCTCTGTGCACCCGCCTTACCCCCCCCACACACACACACACACGCACACGCACACACACACACAGAGAGAGATAGAGAGAATACTGTGTGCTCTGTGTGACACACATGGTTCAAAAAGTGAATTAGTGAATTATCAGTGATTTTTGCTTGGGTGATGGCTACAGCATGTTTGCATGGGGGCAGCGCTTCCCCCTTATTAAAGAGCTAATCCAGTGTGTGTAATATGCTGGATGCTGGATGCTAACCACTGTTTAGTCTGAGTACGGAACGGATCCATCATCCTCTCCTCTCCCTCGGCGTGCACACCTGGACCGCTGGACCAGGTGGCTGCATGCCAACGTGTCACTGTGGGCATTACCTCAGGCATCATTAAGTATGTTTGTGCGTGCGTGTGTGTGTGTGTGTGTGTGCGTGTGTGTGTGTGTGCGTGCGTGTGTGTGTGTGTGCGTGTGCGCGTGTGTGAGCACGCATGCAGGGACTTGAGAGGTGGGGTGAGAGAGAATAATTGTGTGTGTGTGTGTGTGTGTGTGTGTGTGTGTGTACACGTGCATGCATGGACTTGAGGGGTGGGGTGAGAGAGAGAATAATTGTGTGTCTGTACTGTGTCTCTGTGTGTGTGTTTGTGTGTGTAGTGTACACGTGCATGCGGGACTTGAGGGGTGGGGTGAGAGAGAATAATAAAATGTGTGTGTGTGTGTGTGTGTGTGTGTGTGTGTGTGTGTGTGTGTGGTACATCTCGGGGTGTTCTAATAGATGACACACAGAGACAGTGATGGCAGCGTGGCATGGCGGCGATTTGTCTCGTTTTCAGCCCACTGCTGTTCTGTCGTTAAACCGCCTCTAATTAGTATGTGCGAATGCAGAGGCTGTCTGTGTCTCTGTTTGTGCGTGCGTGTGTGTGTGTGTTTGTGTGTGGTTTTAGCTTTTTTTGCCAGTCTGCAGTCCATGACACATGAGTCTGTCACTGGATGCTGAAGGCGGTATGCTTTCAATGTGTTTTCCCTATTTTGGGCATGTCATTATAGGTATAATAATAAACTTTATTTATATAGCACCTTTTTAAACATTGTTACAAAGTGCTTAACGACTTAAAATCAAACAGTGAACAATCAAACTGTTTGCAGCAACAAGAACAACACACAACAGTATCAGTGAGTATAAAGGAGATGCACCGAAATACTGCTGTTAAGAGGTTAAAAAGGCCTTTCTATAAAAATGGGTCTTTAATTTGGATTTAAAAATGGCAATGGAATTAGCAACCCTGAGGTCCAATGGGAGGCTGTTCCAGAGTCTAGGGGCCCTGACGGCAAAGGCCCGATCGCCCTTGGTCTCCAGCCTAGACGTAGGGACGTCTAGTAGGGCCGCGTCAGAGGACCTTAGGCGGCGTACAGGCACATGGGGATCAAGCAGGTGAGCTAGATAGTGTGGTGCCAGGCCATTAAGAGCTTTAAAAGTTAACAATACAATCTTAAAATCTATTCTAAAAGTTACTGGCAGCCAGTGCAGTGCCGCCAGTACCGGGGTTATGTGCTCTGATCTCCTAGTCCCAGTAATAAGGTATAACATTCCGAAAAGCTTAAAAATATTTCTGCTTTCATTGTTTTACTTTCAAAACTTGTGAAAATAGCAGATCTATATGCTCACAACACATCACGACGCGACGTGAGCTTGCAGATCGAGTATTTGTGCAAGACAAGTGTGAGAATAAGTTTATATAAAATACCTAGGGCTTAAGTGGTTAAAGTTAGGAGGAACCTAATTGCAGAGACGGTGAGAGCAACCCCGGGGCGTCGTGGTGGTGATGTAAAGCAGCTAGTGGAGTCGGGCCTGCAGAGAAAGACAAGCCTGCAGGCGACGGAAGAGAGAGAGAGAGAGAGAGAGAGAGAGAGAGAGAGAGAGAGAGAGAGAGAGAGAGAGAGAGAGAGCGCGTCAAAGAAAAAAGAAAGAAACACTGGGCTGTGAGGAGGAAATGAAGTGCACTCAGCCATTTAACCCATTGATACCTGGAACGCATCTGTGTCACTTTAGATTTCTTTAGGCTATTCAAAAATAGCAGATATACAAGCTCATAGCGCGGCACCGAGTGCCGCGCTATGAACTTGTAGATCTGCTATTTTTGAAAAATCGAGGGAAAAAAAATTGGGTTTTTTTTCCAAATTTTTTTTAGGATTTAGAAGACATTTCTAGAATCTTCTCAGGTTTTAAAGGGTTAAAGTGCACCAGGTTTGAAGTGGATTCAAACGAGACTAGTTCAAACCTAGTTAGTGTATGGCTGGATTGTGGTATGGATGGACCGCTGTAGGGCTTTAATTCCGAATGACTGATACAGGAAGGAACTCGTCCCGGTGTAGCTTCAGTGGTATATAACTTCCTAAGGGCACCAAGCTCCCCTATAGGAGCCATTTACACCCTTACAAATACAAGGATGTCTGTCATCTTAATCGTTCTTTCACCAGAAAATAGTTACAAATATGTGCCTGGAAGTAGCTCTTGTTCTTTCTCCCCCCCTCCCTCCCTCTCTCTCTTTCTATCAGTGGTGGAAAAAGTACTCAAATGTTTTACTTAAGTAAAAGTATCAATACTGCAATGTAGAAGTACTCTGTTACAAGTAAAAGTCCAGAATTTTAAATTGACTTGAGTAAAAGTACAAAAGTATTGGTATCAAAATATACTTAAAGTACCAAAAGTAAAAGTACATTTTTTTTTTAAATAGCCGTGGTATAAAATAGGGCTAAAGTGTTTAGTGTATGTTTTATAATGTACTAATTTATAT
Source organism: Gymnoscopelus braueri (assembly GCF_963280865.1). Classification (NCBI taxonomy): domain Eukaryota; kingdom Metazoa; phylum Chordata; class Actinopteri; order Myctophiformes; family Myctophidae; genus Gymnoscopelus; species Gymnoscopelus braueri. The sequence continues at coordinate 17,653,404 of NC_137617.1, forward strand.
CTGCAAAGTAACTAGTAACTAAAGTTCTCAAATAATTGTAGTGGAGTAAAAGCACAACATTTGCCTCTGAGATGTAGTGGAGTAGAAGTAAAAGTATAGACAATTGCTAATACTCCGGTAAGGTAAAAGTACCTCAAAATTGTACTTAAGTACAGTACTTGAGTAAATGTACTTAGTTACTTTACACCACTGCTTTCTATTTAACGCTATAGCTCTCTCTGTCTCTTTCTGTGAATTCTGCGATTGGCTCGTTTTTTTTTCTCGGTTATAGGTCAGCCGGCTGACCAGTGGTGACCAACTCCATCACTCAGTGATTCAGTGAGTCTCTGTCTTATAGTCAAAGACATGTGCGTTTATGGGTCTCTCTGGACCCTGCTGTTGCGATCCCAGCCACCCTCCCCCCAAAAAAATAACCCAGAGCAGGTTGTACCATGAACTCCCTCAAGTTTTTGTTAAAGTGAGTGAAATCACACTTTAATTAATGAGACATCAAGGCGAGGTTAGACCCGGCTCCGCTAGAGCTCCAACGACTACAGGGGCTAGCGCTGAAGTGCTTCTAATTGGGGGATCACAGCCTCCGTGTGTCCGCGCTTCTTGGTTGTACTGATAATGTCATATAATTGGAAAGAAATCTGTCACATAGACAGGGGGCAACGCACAAGGCCCTGGAAGGCTTGCACTTTAACCCATTAAGACCTATGATGAGGCCCGTTCTACAAATGCCCTCTAAATCAGTAGTTCTCACTCTCATAAAGATCTTTTCAAACATAATTGTAATTGCTGCACTATGAGCTTGTAGATCTGCTATTTTTGAAAAATCGTAAAAATGTGTGCAAATCTTTGAATATATGTATTTTTAAAGCGAACATTTCTAACTCAAATCTTTGCTTCTGGAGGTCTTTGGAACAAAATATTTTACAAATGTTCCCTTTAAAAATATATATATTCAAAGATTTGCACACATTTTCTAGATAAAAAAAAATAGCAGATCTACAAGCTCATAGCGCGGCACTCGGTGCCGCGCTATGAGCTTGTAGATCTGCATTTTTTTTGGAATAGCCAACGCAAAAAAATCAAAAAACCTCACAGGCGCTCTCCCGGTTCCAACGGGTTAAAGACAGATTAATTAACGGACAGTTTCATTTCTCTAATTGTGTGTTCCCAGATAACGAGTTTAGAGCCGAGCCAATTATCTCTCTCTGCTCTAGTCTGCCACGTTTTTCTCCGAGCGGCGGCGGGGTTATTTTTGAACCCTCCGCCGCAGCGTCTGAGGTCAACTCGGATTTACAGAGGCCACATCACATTGATGAGGAGGAGAGAAAATTGAATTGTGCTAAATTAATGAACTCTGGTGTGATCTTTTGAGCCTTCCCTCTCTCTGTCTCTCTCTCTCTCTCTCTGTCTGTCTGTCGCTCTCTCTCTCTCTCTCTCTCTCTCTCTCTCCCCTGCTATGTCTTTTTCTCTTTCTCTTTCACCCGGTCTCGCCCGACAGCATGGTCTCGTCTAACCTCATTCTTTCGACTCTTTTTTTTTGTCAGACGTTTATCTTTGTGTGCCTCATTATCTCTGTTTATCAATTGTTTTTGGTCTCTCTCGCTGCTCTCTCTCTCTCTCTCTCTCTCTCTCTCTCTCTCTCTCTCTCTCTCTCTCTCTCTCTCTCTGTCTTGTTGATATGAAGATCAGGCCCCCTTAATTCTCCTCATTACAAAGCCTGGCTCTTCCTTGCTCTCCCCCCACTGGAGCTGTGTTCTCCTATAGACCCGTCCATCCAACCACAGCTTGCGGGCTTTTTAATTGACTTCTAGATCATTATTTAGTTAACCCGTTAAGACCGGGAACGCATCTCTGTAATTTTTTGATTTCTTTAGGGCTATTCCAAAAATAGCAGATATACAAGCTCATAGCGCGGCACAGAGTGCCGTGCTATGAGCTTGTAGATCTGCTATTTTTGGGGGGAAATCGTGGAAAATCGTGGGTCTTTGAATATATACATATTTTTTAAGCGAAAATTTGTAACTAAAATCTTTGCTTCTGGGGGATTCTACAAATGACTTCTAAATCCTAACTAATGTTGCTATAATATCAGTGGTTCTCAAAAATTATATTTATTTGGCCGTGGACCCCCCCATCTCAAAATATTTTGTTCCAGGGACCCCCAGAAATTGTAACAGAGTTTAAAATGTTCGCTTTAAAAAATATGTATTCAAAGATTTACACGAATTTTCACGATTTCTTAATCTATAAATGACACACACAGATGCGTTCCCGGTCTTAAAGGGTTAATTATACTCCCAGACAGATTGCTAATAAATATTGATATGAATTATTCAAACCATGTATGGCTCTGATTGCTCGTAACAACGACAGAGTGGGGCTACACCAGGCGGAGATGGTGCAAGACCAAGCCTGCAAATTAGAAAAACAGAGGGGCTGGTAGGGAACGGAGGCTAAAACAACAAACATGGAAGAGCTTGTGGTCCATAAATGCAGCGGCAAAACCTGGCTAATGAAAGTCATTATTATGAATACTTAGTTGCAATGGGGAGGGGGAGGGGGGAGTTGGATGGATCGACATACCGACCGCTCGTTCTCAGCTCTGCAGAAAGCCTGTACTGGGGTAATAGTAGCTGATGGAGAAGGCTGGTATGAATAGAATACTACTACCACTGCTATATATATATGAAAAATCCTCCCAGGTTTGTGGGGCTAGATGAGGCTGTGTGTGCTGGAGAGAGAAAGTTATGTATGAGATAATAGAACTTGTTGAAATGAATGAACATCACTACCGGCCACAGCCCCGGCGCTCCATTCTCTCCCCTCTCTCCGGAATTAACCAGTTTCACAGGCAACGGTTTTTTATGCCCCCACATGAATAATGTAGTATACGCTCACACTCCCAGGCAACCGTCATTGGGTTTAATATGAGCTCGATTCAATAAGTCCAAACTGCTAGTGTGGACCCTAATAACGGCGGCAATAGCAAAGTACCCACCAGACACAGAACCTTTGTATTAAGCCTGCAATCAGCTTTGCAGTGTTTTTTTTTCCTCCCTCCCTCGCTTGCTTTGTTTTTCTTTTTTCCACAGTCTTCATTTAAGATCTCCAAAAGACTACATAATGTAATATACCTCCCTATGCGGTCTTTCAAACAACTTAGCCTCTCTCACCTGCATAATGCCTGAAACACTTTGACATTGTGCGCGCCTCTCATCCATTTGCTATTCTACCTGTGTGTGTTTTAGCTAGCAGGCGGCTTGTGCTTGTTAGCGAGCTTTAACCCGTCGAGACCGGGAGCGCGTCTGTGTCATTTTTAGATTTATTTGGGCTATTCAAAAATATCAGATCTACAAGCTCGTAGTGCGGCACCACTATTTTTGAAAAATCGTGAAAATGTGTGCACATTTTTGAATATATATATATATTTTAAGCAAACATTTGTAACTCAAATCTTTGCTTCTGGGGGAACAACATATTTGAGATGGGGGTCTGCGGCCAAATAATAGCCTACATACCATTTTGGGGGTCCTTGACATGAAAAAGTTTGAGAACCACTGATTTTTTCAAAAAACTGTTAGGATTTAGAAGACATTTTGTAGAATCAGGTCTTAATGGGTTAATAAAGCTCAAGTGCAGGGCAGCACCATGGAGTAAATGCCGCCGCACAATGATTTGCAAGCCTGGAATACCAACACATATAAAGCTAATGCTTTTTTACCTACTGGAGCAAGGCTACCATGAGGAAAAACACATGAGAGAGAGAGAGGGGGGAGAGAGAGACTTGAGTTTGAGCTGTCGACAACGGCGGCAGCCAGGGAAAGCAACCGGAGTAAGATTGAGGGAAGGTAAGAGAAAATAAGACAAGAAGATTGCAGGCATTAGTGATGGGGGAATTCACACAGAGAGAGAGAGAGAGACGATTTGGAAAATAGGCCACGCTTTCCTAAAAAAAGAGTTTATAAAAAAAGAAGCGGCAGAAGGAAAAACAGATCGAAAGAAAGGGAATGGGAGAGAGAGAGAGAGAGGGGGAGGGAGAGGGGGGTGGTGGTGAAATCAAGGCTCTTAATTGGCTTGTTTAAGACTTGAAAGAGGGTACCGGGGAGATGGGAAGGCCTTGAGTTAGGAGTTTAACCAGAGGAAAGAGAACGAGCTGAAAAAAGAAACAAATGTGAGTGTTAATGGGGAAGAAAGAGAGAGGGAGGGTAAAAAAAAAAGAAAGAAGAAAATAGCGCTGAAGTTAAGTTGAGCGACAACTTTGTTTAATTAGTGTGTGTTTTGGAGAGAGTGATTGGGGAGGGTTGGATGTCAGGTGTGGAGGTGAGTGGTAGGAAGGGGGGGAGGGGGGCGCAGAATGAGATTGAGGCATACAGGTCAGCAGGGTTGGCGCTGGTGGTGTATACGCACGTGTTTGTGTGTGTGCATTTCTGCGATGTGTTTGTGCGTGTGTGTGCGTGCTCGTGTGTGTGTGTGTGTGTGTGTGTGTGTGTGTGCGTGCCAGAGCTAAGGCCCGGGGCTGATGAAGCCATTAGGGCTTGGTCTCACAGCCAATCAATCACTCTGACACCTCAATAGGGGAGCTGGATGGTCATTCCTCAAAACGCAGCCAGCCCACCTCGCCCACTCCAATAATCGGTCCAATCATTCAGTAGCCAGGCCTGAACTTCCAACCTTTGAACGCCAAAAGCCCCTCTCCTTCTCCCTCTCCTCTCCTCTCCTCTCCTCACTCTCCCTCTCCCCCTCACTCTCCCTCTCCTCCTTTCCTCTCCTCTCTGCTCATCTCCTCCGATGGCGATACTGTGTTGTTGGCTAACCGAGGTGTCCTATTCCACGGCGTTAACCCGCTATCTCTAAATTCATGTTGCCATTTTTAGAAATGGCGGCGATAGTGGCGAGGCTGTTGGATGGAGATTACCAAACATATATGAAAAACTATATATGAAAGCTAATGCATGTGAGGTACTAACTTCCTTGGCCTACTGGGCAGCATGCACAAGAAATGTGGACGTGATTGGTGCAGTGGTTTGCGAGATTAGCCCCCAAATACACACACACACGCACGCGCGCGTAGACAAGACCCTCGTCTAGACGGCTCAGCCTCCTGTGTAAAAAAATCTACAATTTGATCGTTTCAAGGTCAGAGGGTCACATGATGGCCCATGACCCTCGAAGGCGGTGGTTTACTCAACCAGTTAAACCCCCAGCATCGGTATCGCGGGGAAAGCTTTCGCTTGAAAATAGCAGATCAACAAGCTCCCAATGCGACGCTTCGCATTGTGAGCTTGTCGATCGGCTATTTTCAGCGAAGACAGAAACGACACTAGTGTTGAGCCCTGAGGGACTCCATTTAGGATTGCTGAGATCGAAATTGAGAATGAAATGCCAGCATGTCTGCCGACGCCTTCTCGCAACCCAGGAGCACCATGCAGTCATTGTTGAAGGAAACGTGAAGGTGGAGGGTGGTTTTGGGGGCTCATGAGGAACATGCAGCTGTGAGGAGTCACAAAAAAAGGAAGCGGGGGGGGGGGAGAGAGCGATGCCTGATTTATACTTGGTTGCGTGAGGGTATTGTGCAACCGGAATTGCAAAAATTGCCCTAATCTACAAGCTCACAACGTGTCGCGGTGCAGCGCGTGGTGAGCTTGTACGTTTGGGCTATTCTCGGGGCGTGCGACACCCCGCGCCGCGACTACAGTAAGTATAACTCAGGCTGTGACTGTGTGAGGAGAGCTTTGAAGCAAGGCTCCCCTAACAGGATTCCTTAGATACACCTCAGCATCACACACAGCGGCCCGGGGATGGAAACCAGAGAGAGAGAGAGGGAGGGAGAGAGAGAGAGGGGGGGGGGGGGCTTCCAGCCACTGACTGCTGTAATCACACCCCACCAAATGACCCAGTTAGACCCATTTAGCCCAAAGAAAAATACTCTTTCCTCTCATCACTGCCCATTCTCTCTCTCTCTCTCTCTCTCTCTCTCTCTCTCTCTGGGTCTGTTTTACTCTTTCTTGCTGTATCGCTCTGTGTCTTGCTCTCATTTTCTTTTGTTTTCATTGTCGACTTATTTTATTTTATTTCATTCTTCTTTATTTTTATTTTTTAATTATCTTCACGGTTCCCAAACTTCTCTCTTTTTCTCTCTCTTCGTCTTCAAATCTGATAAACATCATAGGCTTCGCCGCTGTATCGATGTGCATTGGAGAAATGTGATGTTTGAGACTGGCAGCTGCACCATAGTATATGTTTTGGTTTTGTATTACGGAGGCAATTTGGTTTTGCTCCACCTAACCACATTGTCTCCGTATTGCTCGGTGCGTGCTCGCACAACACATACACCCATATCAAACCACCTACACAAACAGTGTGTGTGTGTGTGTTACTATTTGAACATATACGAGTAATATACACATTTTATATAGCAGGTTCATCTTGCACAAATACATTAATTACCTACATTACCAGTTGCGCATTGAGCGCATGCAGCGTGCATAATGGTTTTCTCAATAATCCGTTGCGTTTGAACGTATTTTTTCTTCAGAATAACAAACAATCAAAGGGTGCTGCACACCAATGGGCACGTCACATTAATCCTTCATAACGTGGCTCAGCAGCTGACCTGTACAGTAGGTGCCGTCCGTGCATCTGGTTGGGACAGCTTTGGGAAAGTTGATTAAGCATTTGTGGGAATCTTGTAGTCTACTCATAGAGCTTTTCAGTTCAAGAGGTAACGTTTTAACTTGTCCACCTTTATTATATATATATATGTGTATATCTGACTGTCTGTCTCTTATATGTCATCATGATTTGTGTGCATGGGGATCTCATCTTAAACAAGCTTAGTGCTTAATGAGACTCCCAGTTTAGTAGACCTTGTATTGTGAATTTGTACTTCCATGTACTGATGTTCTCATGTCTTACTAAATAAAGTACATCAATCAATCAATTATTAACGTTGTTTCACCTGGATGCGACAGTCGCAGTGCGGATAGCTGTTGTGAAGAGTAGGCATCCGTGTTGGATGTTTCATCTTCAAATGCGTGTCCGTTGTTGTTAATTTGTGGTAGGACAACTTGCCAACTTTACTCACAAGTGCCCTCTCGTTTGAAAGTGTCTGTGACGTATTCTAACTCGTAATGATACAACTTGTTTTTGGCTGTGAATACACAACTTTATAACCGGGACCGGCGCATTTTGACTGCCGACAACTCATAACTATGTGACAACTTTGCAGCAACAACAACTCTCTTATTCCGGTCATACCTTCACAATAAAGTGTCTCCCGTTTGCCTCCCAATGCAGCGCATTAACAGGAAATAGTTGTAACTTAACAGCGTGTGTGCTTGTGAGAGAGAGAGAGAGAGAGAGACAGAGAGAGAGCTTGTGAAGCAAAGGATTTGTAATGTGCCTGATTTGCGGTGATAATTATTTCAATGAACTGCTGTGTCAACCGGTCAGGAGGTCCCGGTCTTTGTCATAAGATATCGCTCAAAACCGTCAATTACCAAACTAACACGACCTCTAATATATAATGTAGATTTTTTTTTACACACACACACACACACACACACACACACACACACACACACACACACACACACACACACACACACACACACACATACAGTATATTCCCAGTGTGTGTATACATAGTAAAAGGTCTAACCAGGCAGCTGGATGGAAATAAGTGTGTTATCTGATGTCATTATTTCAGGCTCCGCTGTCTTGCAGCTGTCTGCTATGACTGTTGGCAAAGCTCAACGATAATATCATCCACAGAGATAGGCTGAACACAGGCATCTGCACACACACACACACACACATCTGACATCTCTCTCTCTGACTCTCATCGTATCCCACCTTCTCTCCCTTCTCATCCAGCCTCCATCTCTATCTCCTCTGTCTCACGGCGCTTGCTTGCTACCTCTTTAAATAATTCACGTTCCGACACAACCGATGGAATGGGAGAAGTCAATGAATATATATATATATATATATATATGTTCATATGTTCTTTTAATGCTCCTCTGCAGCCGATTTTGTGTCCCAATCCAATAAGTTGTTGGTCAACCATGAATCCCATAAGCAAGATGTATAAATATTGGAGAGAGACGGCATCCGGTCGGTGGTGAGAGATGGAAGCTGGTCTTAATGTCAGAGGTCGGGGAGAGTGTGTAAGACGTTAAGGCTGGGATCACTGGCCTTGCAGCAAACTCTTCTCTCCTTAACCTCTCCTGGCATTAGCCACTTGCTCTATTTTCTGTTTAGTTTAGTTTATTTTTTACTGTTTTTGTGAGCTCACTGAGAGTATAGCTTGTTTTCGGTTTTACACATGGCGTTTTCATGATGACTGGTTGCAGACAAGTGCAGGGTAATGAACTCAAATAACATTCAAGTGTTCAATAAAATCCTTCTAAATTAGATGTAAAGTGTCTGGAAAGTGAAAAAATAAGTAATTTTCCAAAGTGATCCGGTTTCTCCTTACATCGCTACAACAATTTCATAAGCGAGATGAATTCGTTTGAATTTCAGAGCTACTTTATATTCCCAGTGAAATCAGTTGTACTACGTACGTAGGCCACTTTATTATAAACTCACTCCGAATGACTTGGAGAATGACTTTGCATTCAGAACACGAAAATCCACAGGAAAGCAATAATGCCTTTCACAAATTCATATTTTTCAAAACACTTATATGCTGTAGTCTTATTCTTCCCCACCCATTATAATAATGAATGTGCAGTAACTTAGCAGTGGTACAGTGACAAAAATGACAGCACAATTGTCCTAAAATCTTGACCATGAGCAACCATCCACTCCAAATGGCACCACTAAGGGTGTGTATTGTATTGGTGTGAATGACTCAAAAATGGCTTATTACAACCTATTCCAGGATGAATTATGTCATTCCAACATTCTATTTTGTTTTGTAATGGTATATTTTCCCACCTAACAGTGAGACATTAGTTGGAGATTCTGCCTGTATACCTAGCTTTGGATGCTGAGAATTATTCAGTTTCTGGCCTTTTGTTTATTTTGCTGCAGTAATGGACCAACATCAAAATATTACACCCTGTTCCCTTTTTCAGTCTCAAAATGTTATTTTCATCTGTGTGGGTATTAAAGTATCTTTTGTGCTTTCTACTGAGTGCAGTATGATGAAGAGATGGAATTAATGGGGGACAATGCCTGCGTTGACAAGCCTTGTTAGCTGATCCTCAGTCAAATCACAGCCGACAAAACTGAAGAACGCACGCCCACATTATTCAACGCTGCAATAAGACACAATTAAAAAAAAACACAACTGCCAAAGACAGAGAAAAGGCACCCATCAACTTTTGTTTTTCTTACTTTCTTTTTTTTTACTTCGCCCCTCAGGCAAAACAACAAAACTTCAGGCACTGTTTTTGGGAAATGAAGACTTTTTTTTATTAGACTTGGCTTTCCCCAGATTGGAGCATTAGCGCAGTAAAATAGCAGCGCCTTCAGCAGTACCGTAGTTCATCTTTAAGGAGGGCGGGAACTGAACATTATCCTCAAGATTGTACACTTTTTTTCATGAGCAGCATGGTATACAAACAAAAGGATGGAGGATAGGACTTTTCTATGGCCCACTTTACAGCCCTTCTTCACTCTTCCCACACCCTGTTCCTCTCTTCGTCTCCCTCTATCCATTTCTCTCTCTCTCTATCACTTTCCTCTCCTTTCGTTTGCTCCATCTTCAGTCCATATTCACACAATTTCCTCCAGTCTTCTCTCCCTCCCTCCCTCCCTCCCTCCCTCCCTCCTCTCAATTTCCAGAGAATACCCTAGGACTCCTCCAGGTGTGAGCGAGTGCTCCCGTTATTGATCCCAGCACTGAATACTCTCTGCCTTGCACACACCCACGGCCCGGCTATTTCCGACCCAAACAAACAGCTATATTGTTCTCTAGCCCCGGCTCCCGGCTCCCAGCTCCAGTGGATTAGCATTGTTTAACAATAACACAAGCCCCTGTGTGTGTGTGTGTGTGTGTGTGTGTGTGTGTGTGCGTGCGAGTGTGTGTGTGTTTGTCTTATGGTGGGCTCTATGGTATAAGACAGGAGGCCAGTTCTAGTGGGTGGCTTAAGTACAGTAAGTACACTGGTAGGAGGGACTGTATTGTTAACGTGGCACAGGCTTTCCCCATACATCAACCATGTGGTCAGGCCAAGATAGCGAAGTGAGTAGGATGGCCCCCACACATTACTGCCGAGAGCTTTACTGTGTGTGTGTGTGTGTGTGTGTGTGTGTGTGTGTGTGTGTGTGTGTGTGTGTGTGTGTGTGTGTGTGTGTGTGTGTGTGTGTGTGTGTGTGTGTGTGTGTGTGTGTGTGTGTGTGTGTGTGTGTGTGTGTGGTGTGTGCGCGCGCGCGTGGCTATGCAAAAGGCGTTTTTTTTTCCCTTATTTTTTTAGGACTGCCCACATTATTTTCTTTTGTCTCCTCTGAATGACAGTTTTGATTGTTCAGTGGTTCCCAAAAAAAAAAAATAATTAATAAATCATTCATAATTACCTGACTGGTAAAAAAAAAAAGAGAGAGAGAGAGAGACGTGGCTGTCCATAATTAACGTACTGTACCTTCATCCTCGTCCTCTCTGATCACTTTTTTAGAATTGCATTTGTTTTGACCGGGATCTTTGCGTGAATGTTAATTACTCGTTAAAACAGATGTGTTTTGTCATTCGCTCAGCTATAATTACCTGCCCAAAATTTGATCGCTGGAATGACAGACTGGAACCCACGCGCACACACACACACACACACACACACACACACGGCAGCAACAACAACAACAACATTACTTACAGCTCTTTTGGTTCTGCCGAATGGAACTCTGGGTCTCTTCCCTTTTTCTGCAATTCCAGCTGACAGATTGAAAAGTCGTCCACCACAAGGCTTTTTTTTTCGATGATTCTTTGAATCTGTGGGATTATTCCATCACATCCCTAACACCTATCTCCCCTCATTACCATGTACTTACAATCCACGGGAGGAGAGAAAAAAAAACTCATCTCCTACCCTGTCCCTCTGTGCGATTTATGAGAAACATATGTACCGTGTAGCGTTCACACCACGCACGCTCGCATGCTCTCGCACACACACACACACACACACACGCACACGTAATAGGTGCATGCATACGACATCTCTCTCTTCTTCTTTCTCTATCTAGCTAAAAAGCATTATTTTACACTTTGGCTATTAAAAAATAGCAGATCTACAAGCTCCTCTACGAGTACGATCTACGAGCTTGTAGATCTGCTGTTTTTGAAAAATCGTGAAAATATGTGCAAATCTTTGAACATATTCTTTTAAAGAGAACATTTTTTTACTCAAATCTTTGTTTCTGGGGGGTCCCTGACACACGCACGCACACGCACACACGCACACACGCACACACACACACACACACACACACACACACACACACACACACACACACACACACACACACACACACACACACATGCGTACATGCATACAACATCTCTTTCTTCTTCTTTCTCTATCTCTCTTACACACTCCCTCCCCCAACACACGCACACGCACACACACACTCACACACAGTCACTTCTTCTGTGGTGGTGGTCCCAGCGTGCGTTCCCTCTTTCTTGTTTATCACTTTTCCATTTTTTTACCCCCCAGGCGTGGTAGCCCAGTAAATCAGAGCAGCCCCGCGCACCTTGTCATCCTGCGATTACCTGCTGCAAAATAAAGTGACTGGCTAGCCAGCCAGGGGAAATAGAGGCTTTACACACTCACAGCCACACACAAGGACAGCAGGGATCTGTGTGTGTGTGTGTGTGTGTGTGTGTGTGTGTGTGTGCGAGTGCGAGTGCGTGTGCGTGTGTGTTTGTGTGTGTGTGTGTGTGTGTGTGTGGTGTACGGTTATGACCATAACACCTGCAGCCATTCATTAAACGCATGAGCATGAATGATGATGGCAGACAGAACCAATACAATAACTTGTGTTTGTGTCAGAGTGCAACACGACGCGCGTTTGTGCGTTCGCTCTGTGCGTATTCATGGCTTTTTTTCTCTCTCTCCTCTCTCTCTTTTCTCTCGGCGACTACACACTCGCACGTGTTTACCTACGATGCCCCTGTGTAATCAATGACTCTCTCTCTCTGGCTTTTAACAAAGTGTGTTTTCCCCTTCAAAGCGCCGCGGCCCACCTACCCAGCATTGATGCTAATCGCGGGCTAAACCTCCCCTCTCTGACTGCACACCATATCAGATGAACCGCCGTGGGTAATCACTCAGCACAGATTTCCAGCTGAATCTACCGTGCGGCAGCAATTTCACAGCCAGCGCGGCCCGACTTGGCCCCAACCAGCCCTCTCTCTCTCTCTCTCTCTCTCTCTCTGTCTATCTCTGTCTCACCCTCTCTCTCTGTCTCTCTCTCTCTCTCTCTCTCCTCTCTCTCTCTCTCTCTCTCTGTGTGCTGTTGATAGTTCCGGCTCCCCGCTACACGGGAGCACAATTGAAAGGGAGGGAGAGGGGGGGGGAGGAATCCAATTGAATTTTTATCTGTGACATTGGCCAATTGCTCGGATGAATGTGGCGCGTTATTGTTGTATTATTTGGATGGGGTGATTTAAGAGAGGCAAGGACCCACGGAGGTGAGAAAGTAGAAGAGTGATTCTTTTTTGTTTTGTTTTCGGTTACAGTAAAAGAAGAAAGGAGGGCAAGATATGGGCTAATATAAGAAGTTGAATTTGGAAAGAAATAGTGTCCCTCTCTCTCTGTCCCATTCTTTCTCTCTCCCTCTCTCTCTTTCTCTCTAGCCCTCTCTTTTTGTCTAGGTTTGGTATTTGTTAGAGATCTGTGGTAACATTGAAGTGGGCACACACAACTGTGCATGAACAACCACACCCTAGCCTTGATATAACCATATCCTACCCCGATATAACCATACCCTATACCCTGATATAACCACACCCTACCCTGATATAACCATTTCCTAACCCTGAAAACAAAATACAATATATATCTACAAAAAGATTGTATTTGAAATGTCTGATATACAGTCCCTCAAAGGATCACTGCTTTCCACCACCTTCACTCATTGATATCGGCAGATTTCGGCACACACAAACATATGCCACCATCATAAGGCACCGTGTGACCCTGTCTGTGTCATAAACACCTAACACCCTGACACCATCCCTTAAAAAATGTGGATCACTGGCTTCTTTCAAAACAGGCCTTAAAATCCATCTATCAGGAGACCACAAGGGGAGGTAAACTCAATTTCCCCGACATTTTTTTTCCCTTTTCTCCTTTGTACATATAGTGTTTTATATTTGTTGATGATATGTATGATTGTTATTTTTATGCTATGATGATGAATTGAATACATAGGACCACAATGGAAACAAGTCCCGAGGACTATTTTGGGTTATCCATTTAGCCTTAATGTCTGACTGTACCTCGTTTCATAAAGTATTCAATCAATCAATCAAACCAGACTATCCCACACATGCACACTTTTACAGCAGAGCAGAACATTTAATTTCTGTCAAAAATAACGTTCAGATTCAGAATCTTTCTCTCTCGTTCCCTAATAGTCAGAGCTGAAGCCGGCGTGTAAATGTGAAAATAATGCATGACTATCAACTTATACCCTGCGGGCCTCCATTACTATGATCACATGATGCTTATTGTTTTCATTGTGTACGCTGCTCGCGATGCAAGTACGTCTTCAATACACGTCCATTTAGCCTTAAAATAATGTTCATACTTTAAGTCCAAAGGAACATTTATTCACCACAAAATCAAGTCTGTATTATTTTGCACTTTGGCTATTAAAAAATAGCAGATATACAAGCTCATACATCAGCACCGAGTGCCGCGCTACGAGCTTGTAGATCTGCTATTTTTTTGAAGTGTGTCAAATCTGTAAATATGTATTATTTTATTTTTTAACTCAAATCTTTGCTTCTGGGAGGTCCCTGGAACCAAATGTTTCGAGATGGGGGGGCGGTCCGCGCCAAATACATATCATTTTGGGGACAATTATGAAAAAGTTTGAGCACCACTTATATAGCAACATAACGTCTTTTAGAAAACTGCTGGGATTCAGAAGACGTTTGTAGAATGTGAATGGCCTCAGGTCTTAAATGGGCTAAAACGACGCTCTGGCCTTCTGTAGTGGAAATGCACGTAATGATAAAGGAAGCAGGGATTGCATAACACACACAGCCTGCTGCCAGAGCCCGGCTGAGACAAAGGGAGGAATCTCTCACCTTGAAATTCCAAGCATTCACATTCAGCGTAGTCTGGGATGGCTTTTGGCCAGACATTAAGTGAATGAAAAGAAAGAGAGAATGACTATACTATCCCCATTCAATGCAAAAAAAATCTCGGTTTCTTAACTCCACATTCATTCCTCAAGGAGTAGTTCCAAGACTTCTGGGTCAATCTAAACAAGTAATACCTCGTTGCATTGAGGATTCTCTCTGCTTTCATCTGAAATGAAAAGAAATGAATAATCCCATATTAGTCACAATGTGTCACATATTCTCAGCCAAAGAGTTGGCAAGGAAAGTCATATTCCTGTAAAGAAAAGAAAAGGAAAGAAAATGCGTGCAATCAGACTCGAGGTGAGCTACGCTAACCTCTCTGTTCATGTTCATTTAAACTGGTTATTGTACACTTCCATCCTGTAACACTAGCTTTCCTCAGCTTTGTGCAGGTAAGAGACCTTGAGTTTAAAAGCCCAACTCAAGGTCATTATACAATGTTGCTATACGTTGGGTGCAAGGAAAAGCATTCCATGGGAGTCCGTGGTGTATAGGCCATGACACAGCCTTGCTGCTCCACGTCCACGGTATGGCAAGAATGTTCAATATTTAACTCATTAAGACTTGAGGCCGATTCTACAAAACGTCTTCTAAAACCTGTGTTGCTACATCAGTGGTTCTCAAACTTTTTCATGTCAAGGACCCCCAAAATGATGATGATGTATTTGGCCGCGGACCCCCATCTCAAAATATTTTGTTCCAGGGACCCCCCCAGAAGCAAAGATTTGAGTTACAAATGTTCGCTTTATACATTCAAAGATTTGCACGTATTTTCACGATTTTTCAAAAATAGCAGATCTACAAGCTCGTAGCCACGCTATGAGCTTGTAGATCTGATCTTTTTGAATAGCCAAAGAAATCTAAAATGACACCAATGCGTTCCCGGTCTTAATTAATGGGTTAAAACATTTCGGCATGCTAGCTTAGGAAGGTCCGTGGCCAAAGGTTTGCTGCACGCCGCGAAGGTTATTTATTTTTAATGTAACGCGGTCATGTCGATAATAGCAAAACAACAGGACCTTCCAGAGCGGGCGAGGCTATAGCTAAAAGAGGAGGAGGAGACTTTTATTTCATATAGAGAAGGGTAAAGGGAATCGGGGAGGGACGGAGCGATAAAGGTGGACAGATGGATAGAGAGAAAGAGAGACGGTGTAACTTGACTTGACATCTCGGCGCGTCTTGCGGGATAGGGCCAATCGATGGTGTCTACTGAGATGTAGCATGGTCTTTCTTTTTTTGTCTCTGCCTCGCTCCCGATCTCTCACACACACACACACACACACACACACACACACACACACACACACACACACACACACACACACACACACACACACACACACACACACACACACACACTTACTTTCTCTTCAGACACCTGTGCTATCATGGGTCATCAGGCACCTGTCACACACAGCTCCCATCCTGTTAAGCAGTCAGTCAATCTCTCGCCTCTGCTGGGACGGCTAAAGAGGTTACGGTGCTGGAGTATCGGACGCGTCGGGGTGTTCACTCAACCCACACAGGGTCCCTAATATTGCACTTATTGACCAGGAGTTATATATCATTTTCTCGCTATGTGGTCGACATGCCCTCCTCCCACCCCCCGTATGGACTCGGGACAAGGACGTATAATTGGGTTTCGATGGCTACGCAGAGCGTGCCGATTTGTAGATGTTGGCCGATAAAAGGTCTCAGACCATCGATCGGTTCGCTATGGATTAGTCGCAAACGTGCACGCACGCACACGCACACACACACACACATGCACAGACCATGCTCATTCAAATGAGAGCACATGTGCGCTCACGCACGCACACACACACACAGATTCACTCATTTGCTTTGCATGAATTGATTTCCTTGATGCACTTGACCACCCATGGGAATTCCATTTAATTACATTTTACAGACAATTAGATGTGGTGTGTAGCTCTGCTGCGGAGCTGGGCTAAGTGGCATTGTTGCTAATGGACGTTGCTATATTGTTACGTCGTCGCGTCGCTTGTCATCGTGAATTTGAGACTTCCTGGAAGTGGCCGCACGAAGCATTGTGTTGGAGCCATATTGAATTTGCAGCCCCCGCCCCTGTGTGTGTGTGTGTGTGTGTGTGTGTGTGTGTGTGTGTGGGTTTGTAATTGTGTATGCACAGCTGGTTTCAGGGTTCAATGTATTGACATGCATCTTAGCCTCAACTTACGTCTATAAGACCATGCATCATGATCACACACACACACACACACACACACACACACACACACACACACACACACACACACACACACACACACACACACACACACACACACACACACGCAGGCCACATGCCTAGAGGGAGGCTGGCTGGCACCCACAGATATCGACACATTGTCACAGATCATTAGATCTTTGTGCCATACCTCTGTGTGTGTGTGTGCGCGCGCGCCTGTGCGTGTTCATGTATCTCTCTCTGCCTCTCTTTCAAACGCTTTCCTCTTGTCTTATCATCCTCTTGTCTCCATCATCTGTTGCCGTGGTATAGCTATACCCTCCTCCTTCCCCTTTTCCCTTTGCTCCCGGTAACCTTTTCCGTCCTCTTGTCTCGGCCTCTCCTCCCGATCTCGTCATCTTGTCTCTTTTTACGTGTCATCTGCATGATTGTTGGAATAGCCCTTTAGTCGTGGGGGTGTGCTCAGAGAGAGTTGACCAGGTGGTTACAGCGGGTTGCATCACGGCGGGCGGGCGTGTGTGCACGTGTACGCATGCAGGGTGAGTTTACCATCCTCATTAGGAGTAGTTGTCGTCGCTATACGGCCAGAGACAAGAGAGACAGACAGACAGACAGACGGAGAGAAACGGTGAGAGAGAAAGAATGAAGAGAGAGGGAATGAGAGTAGAAGTATAGACTGGGGGGGGGGTGGCGGTTGCTGCTGACTGACTGGGGGTGTGTGTGTTTGTTTGTGTGTGTGTGTGTGGGGGGGGGGGCATCTGTCACTTTCTATTTAAGTGTTGGATTCACGCCACAGCGGGCTAACGGACAAACAATCCATCCTTATTTGCCCCCTGCTCAATGCCAATCCCATTGGATTGGAGGGAATTGGATTCCCACATCCAGGGGCGAAGTCTTTTCAATTTGAAGGAGCCCATTAAAAGTCTTTTTCTGTCCGCCTCAGTTTCTCTCTCTGTTCTGCTCTCCATGCATCTCTTTGAGCAGAAGTGAAACGTTCTCTGCGCTCACGTGTGTGTGTGTGTGTGTGTGTGTGTGTGTGTGTGTGTGTGTGTGTGTGTGTGTGTGTGTGTGTGTGTGTGTGTGTGTGTGTGTGTGTGTGTGTGTGTGTGTGGTGGCTCGTCTCAAGCTCTTTTTGCCCACTTAGAAGCTTGCAGATTTTTTTATTCTTAAAACATTTTGAAAATGTAAAAAAAATTGATTTTTTTCCGATAATGTCATCATGCCCAAACTATAGGGACACCAGGTTGAAAGTGGTCACACAAACAGAAAAAGTCTCTTTCAAGTGGAGGTTTTATTTATACACATTTAAAAACAACTAACGAACACTAACGGAAACAACTTTTGACCAAAATCCACTGACACTGCATCTCATTGCTGAACCTCATATCTCCACATTTAAACTTTTTATGTTTTTGTTTTTTTCATAGATTAATGTAACGTACTGTACAAGAGTGTCGCACAAAAGTAGTGAAAATAGCTGATCTACAGGTGTACAAGCTTTTAGATCTGCACGTTTTCACAATTTTAAAATGTTTTAAAAAAAAAGAAACGGTTATGGACACAAAAGGTTTCCATTCCGACAGCGACGACGATTCCGCTCGCTCATCATCCCTCTGTCTCGGCCGTTGTGTCTGTGTGCACACCTGTGATTGGCCGGGAACGCTGACAAATGCATGCGCTCTGTGAAACTAATAGCCCTTCTTCCCCTGTCGTCTTCTTCTGATTCACTTTTCTCTCTCTCTCTCTCTCTCCCATCTCCCTCGCGTCACGGTGCTCTTAACCCATTCAGACCGGGAACGCATCTTTCAGAAATAGCAGATCTACAAGCGCTATGAGCTTGTAGATCTGCTATTTTTGAAAAATCATGAAAATTTGTGCAAATCTTTGAAAATATGTTTTTTTAAAGCAGACATTTTTAACTGAAGTGTTTGCTTCTCGGGGTCCCTGGAACAAAATATTTTGAGATGGAGGGGTCCATGGCCAAATACATAACATTTTGGGGGTCCTTTGACATGAACAAGTTTGAGAACCACTGATACTATAGCAACATACGTTTTTTTCAAAAATCTGTTAGGATTTAAAAGACATTTGTAGAATCCCCCCAGAAGCAAAGATTTAAGTTAAAAATATGCTTTAAAAATGTATATATATATATATATTCAAAGATTTGCACAAATTTTCACGATTTCTCAAAAATAGCAGATCTACAAGCTCATAGCGCGCCACTCGGTGCTGCGCTATGAGTTTGTAGATCTGCTATTTTTGAATAGCCCAAAGAAATCAAAAAATGACAGAGATGCGTCCCCCGGTCTTAATGAGTTAACATCTCACTCTCTCTATCTTTCTTTCTCTCTCTCTCTCTCTCTCTCTCTTCTTATCGCTCCCTCTTTTCCTGTCATGGTGGATGAAGGAAAAAAAGGGGGGGGGGGGTGAATGAGCCTTTACCCTGTTATTCCCTCCTCTCCCTTGTTCCCTCTTCTCTTCCCCTCCATTTGGGATTTGAAGCGAAGGCCCCCGAGGCGAACCGGAGACACAGAGGAGGGTTTGAGTGCGTGCCGTGCGCGCCGTGCCTTGCCTTGCGTGCGTGTGCGTGGGTTGGCCCCGGCACCTTGACAGATTAGTCTTGCCTTGGGGGGACGCAGGCAGCCTGATTTTGAAGGTGGGCAGGACCGATATGGATGAGAGTTAGCATAGCTAAAGCTATACCGGCAGTATAGAGACGATATGTATATATATATATATATATACACACCGTCCATGGGTCTGTGCTGGACAGCCAATGTCCTACACTGAGCGATACCATGTCTTTTTTTTTTCTCTACATTTTTTATCCCACGATTTTTTAAGTGATCCTGGGCGCTACACTCCCCCCACCAGCCTAGGGTATGGGCGATACCATTTCATCTGGGTGTTTTTCTTTCTTCTCACCACAAGGGATTTATTTTTTTGTTCACCGACTTCCAATGAATTTCTCATATCCAGATCGAGAGAGAGAGAGACCAAGAGAGAGAGAGAGAGAGATGGATGGACAGATGAAGAGAGAAGCGACAGAAGGGGGACGGACGAGATGAGAGAATGCCTTCACTTGCGACACATCACACACAAGCTTCTGTGTGAGGAGGAGTTCTTCTTCTGGAAAAATCTCTCTCTCTCTCTCTCTCTCTCCCTCTCTCTCTCTCTCTCTCGCCAACACTCCCGCAACGCCTCAGCGGTCCCCTCACAGGCCTCCGCTAATAACATCCTCACAACGCTCTCATTACCTTCTCACAACACTCCCTCCTGCTGTCACTTTGCAAAGCAGAGCGCGCGGCCGCGCACACACACACACACAAACACACACACACACACACAGGCACACACGAACACACAGGCACGTACGGTAGGCCCCCGTCTCTGTTTAACAGGGTAAATCTGACACGATGGATTGTCTCAATACCGCGGGGGGAGCGGCTCGGAACGGCGGTAAATAAATAACCAATGACAAGGAAAGAAAATATTAATATCCATAAGAGTTTTGTGTCAGGCCCGCCCGGCGGTCTGCATGGATTCCCCCAGCGGTGTTTGTTATTCACCGGCTACTCCTCAGCAGCCCCTGGGCGGGGCCCCACTCCCTGTTTTTTGTTAATTCGGTCCGGGTAATATTTCAATAAATCATCCTCTGACAGTGTTGCGTTGGGTTGGATGGGCCCTTCGCGCTGCATGGCGTGTGTGTGTGTGTGTGTGTGTGTGTTGTAGACTTATAGGCATGGCTTTGTTTTGTCGATTGGCTTTATTCGTTTTCTCTTGAGGGTGCGCGGGGGTGTTAACCCTTTAAGACCGGAAACGCATCTGTGCGTCATTTTTAAGATTTCTTTGGGCTATTCAAAAATAGCAGATCTACAAGCTCGCTACGAGCTTGTAGATCTGCTATTTTTGTGAAGATTTGTGCAAATATTAGAATATATTTATTTTTTAAAGCGAACATTTTTTAACTTTTCTTACAACTCCTGGGGGTCCCTGGAACAAAATATTTTGAGATGGGGGGGTCCACGGCCAAATACATGCCATTTTTGAGAACCACTGATATTGTAGCAACATACGTTTTATCAAAAAACTGTTAGGATTTAGAAGACATTTGTTGAATCCCCCCAGAAGCAAAGATTTAAGTTATAAATGTTCGCTTCAAAACAATATGTATTCAAAGATTTGCGCACATTTTCACGATAACAAGCTCATAGCACGGCACTCGGTGCCGCGCTATGAACTTGTAGATCTGCTATTTTTGTGATTTTTTTATGTGTTCCCGGTTTGAATGGGTTAACCTAAAAGGATTGGTGGGTTTTTGAAGACACTGTTGAAGGTTAGAAGTATACGAGAGTTGCGGTTTCTTAATGTAACAATGCGAGAACTTTGATGCCTGGAAAAAGTGTAGACTGTGTGTGTGTGTGTGCGTGTGTGTGCGTGTGCGTGCGTGTGTGTGGGAAGGGCTCTTCAGAATGGCGCGACTCGCCATTAATTGGTCTACGGGGAAACTCGATGGCAATTCATGTCGTACAAGTAAAATCATGGCGTATGCTAGGTGTGGTGGCGGTGGGGGGAGGGGGGGGGTTCTAATTTATTTATTGTCTTTTTCTTCTGTTCATTTCACCAAAAACTCGCTGGAAGTAGCTGGTGAAGTTGCGGCATTAAACACTCAGGCTGCCAGCCCTGCCTTTTTTCTGTTATAGGGCTTGCGGGGGGGCCTGCTGTGTTTTGACTGGAGGGGGGTGGGGGGGGGGTGGCTCAGACTGCCAGCCTGTGCTTTTCGTTTGTAGCACGCCGGTTTCTCCCCACCGGCGAGAGGCTCGTCGCGCGCTGAACCGGCGAGCGGTGGGTGGTGAGGAACAGAACAGAACAGAACATAGGGGTAGAACGGAACAGAAGCGACAGAACGACAGAGCTCTAGAACAGAACAGCCCATCCATGCCCCGTTCTGCTAGCTCGAGCCCTTTGATGATGTCACCGCCACCGGCTATACCGTCGTCACATGGCAACGGAGGGGGGAGGGGGGAGGGAGGGCGTGTTAACCCCTTTAGACCGGGGAAAGAATATTTTTTTTATTTCTTTGGCTATTAAAAACATAGATCTACAAGCATGTAGCTGGAGTTCCGCGCTACGAGCTTGTAGATCTGCTATTTTTTTCGTGGATTTTTCTTCCAAATCTTTGAACGTATATATGTTTAAAGCGAACATTTGTAACTCCAATCTTTTATTCTGGGGGGTCCCTGGAACGAAATATTTTACAAATGTATATATTTAAAGAAAATATACAATTAAAGATTTGCACACTGTTTCACAAATGTAAAAAAAATAGCAGATCTACAAGCTCATAGCGCGGCACTCTGCCGCGCTATGAGCTTGTAGATCTGCTATTTTTGAATAGCCCAGAGAAATCTAAAATGACACGAGATGCGTTCCCACCGGATTGAATGGGTTAAGAGAGGCTAGAGAGATTTAAAGTGATTAAAAACCATCTGATTGTCAGTTGAAAGTATACATACATTGGCGCTTAGGTAAGATTTATACTTTAGTCACACACCAGTGTCTCACGGCAAAAATAGCCGATCTACAAGCTCGTGGCGTGACACATTGTGAGCGTCAGTAGATCGGCTATTTTCAGTACAAGGCACGATGCCCCCCCAAAAAAGTATAAACCCGGCTTTAGAGCTCAAAAGCCACCCCCCCCCCCTCAACATAGCAACCAATTATAAAAAACTAAAATGTGAAACACATACGAGCCCCAAGGCTTAATTGCATCGCTGTCCTTTTTAAGGGAAGAGGGAGAGAGGGAAGGAAGGATGAGGGAAAGGGAGATGTTAGAGAGAGAGGGACAACAGAATGGGCTGAGCAAGACAGATGGAGATGAAAGGAGAGATTGGAGGGAAGGAGGAAAAAAAAAAAAAAAAAGCCAACAACCAAACGAGAGGGCCTGAATGACGTGGCTGGTGCCAATTAGCAGTACCAATTAAAACTCTTAATTAACAACAGACTAAAACAAATACGACTGCTCGGTATAAGCGCCCGCATCCTTTCGTCACGCGTAAAAAAAGCGCATCCACGTCGCGACAAACGACGAGTGCGTGAGGATGTTTACAAGCGTGAGTTTTTTTTGTTTTCGGTTGGTTGTTCTGTCTGTCTCTCCCGGCCGCCGCTGGTCTTGAGTGAACAAGCTATACGCGATCATCCTGTTTACTCTACGTCTCCCCATCAAGGACAACTAACAGAGCATCTGTGACTGATCCATAGGGACCTGCTGTAAATATATATATATATATTTGTGTGTGTGTGTGTGTGTGTGTGTGTGACTGTATGGATGTCAAAGACACACACACACACACACACACACACACACACACCCCCACACACACACACACACACACACACATAGAGTGAGGGCCTGTGGGGAGTGTGGAGTTTGCTCAGAGTGATGGAATCTGGAGGCTTGGGGGGGATGCGGTCTGCTTGATGATGTGTGTGTTTGGAGATGTGGCTCCGTGCCCCCTGGGTCACGGAGAACCTTCCGTGAGAGAGAAGGCCTGCTTATGCCCCGAGGGAGGACACACGCACAAGCACACT
>NC_137617.1:17686520-17719020 GCF_963280865.1 Gymnoscopelus braueri
CCTTACCCTCCTCCTCTCATCCTCCTCTCATTGGCTGTGCCCTCTGACCCTCTGTTCCTCTAAGCCAAAATCTCGGCTTTCATTTCTGTCTTTACCGAGACAAAAACAGACTCAATGTGTTTCAAAGAGTTTGCCTTTCAGTCCCCTTGTAAGTTGTTTTTTTAACGCGTTTTGACGATGACTAAGCAGTCATTTTAGCAGTGGTGGAAAAAGTACTCAAATGTTTTACTTGAGTAAAAGTACCAATACTGCAATATAGAAATACTCTGTTACAAGTAAAAGTCCAGAATTAAAAATGTATACTTGAGTAAAAGTACAAAAGTAGTGGCATCCAAATAAACTTAAAGTACCAAAAGTAAAAGTACTAAAGTATTTGTAACTAGCCGATCTACAAGCTCACAACGCGTCGCGGTGCGGCGCGTTGTGAGCCTGTAGATCGGCTATTTTCAAATAGCCTATGTATAAAACAGGGCTAAAGTGGTTATTGTATGTTTTATATTATAATAATTTATATCTGAAAAGTAACTAGTAACTAAAGTTTTCAAATAATTGTAGTGGAGTAAAAGCACAATATTTGCCACTGAGATGTAATGGAGTAGAAGTAAAAGTATTGGAAATTGGAAATACTCAAGTAAAGTACAATTACCTCAAAAATTGTTCTTAAGTATAGTACTTAAGTAAATGTACTTAGTTACTTTCCACCACTGGTCCCGTGTAAGTATTTACGTGCTTTGTCGATGACTAAGCGGTCATTTTAGTCCTTGTCTTTGCACTCTGAGATTACTCCCTGCCGTACTCATATAGCTATAGGATGACTATCGTATAGGCTGAAGATAATTCACACATCACCACAGGGGTATAGCATCAACCTTCAGAGAAGGACTTCAGAGTCATAAGGCCTTAATGAGATACAGTCTTCACATGAGAGACAGTCAAAAGGAGAAGCTATACTGTCACTTACTGAATGAACCTTCGTTGACAAGAGTCTATCCTGACCTTGGCCCACTCCTTTTTTTCCCTCTACACCAAATCTGAAAACTGCAGATGTACAAGCTCACAAGGCGTCTTAAACTGGGCATTTTAAAGTTCAAACGTTGTCATTTTGTGACCCTTTCAGGTCCATTTGTGTACTCTCAGTGTTAAAATAACACTCAGGATTTTACAATGTAGGTATAGTATGTATGATACCACAGATCTACTCTACGACAATGTGCCACTAGTTCTTTAAAGGACCATATGGTCTGGCTTGTTTAACACATTGATATGGCTCAAAGTACACTTGAGCGCAACGTGGTGTATGTGAATGTTTTTTTTTCTTTCAATATACTAATCAACTTGTGTCAGATAGGTTAGATAGAACAGTGGTTCTCAAACTTTTTCATGTCAAGGACTCCCAAATTGACACTTATTAGCCCGCGGACCCCCATTTGAAAAGATAAGCCAGGGACCCCCATAAGAGAAGATTTTTACGGCTCTAGCAGTGATTCTCAACCATTTTAATTTCAAGGACCCCCAGTTTGACATGCATTAGGCTACGAACCCCCATTTAATGGCATCTCTAGCTGGGACCCCAATTCATGTTGTAAAATCAATGTTAATTTAACTCTGAGAGTGTACAAATGGCACCACATGGACTAGTTAGGGTCCATTTGGTGCCATTTGTACGCTCTCAGAGTTACAGACCCAAAAGGGTCCATTTGGTTCCTATCCATCATTTAGCTGGGGACCCCCGGGAGACCACTTTGAGAACCAATGAGATAGAATACACTAAAATATTCTCAGTGATTGATTTTCGAACAAAAGTGAAACATCCCTGACATAAACGCAGTGATGTTTGGCCAATATTGACTGTTATGTACGTTAGCCCAGTATGTGTCCTCCACCCTGAGCACTGGCAGCATGGAAGTGGAGATGAAGACATGTTATAAAGACCCGCGTTTGCTGAAAAATGATAGTTATCCTTGTTTCACAATGGTGTCACGGCTCGTTCAGATGCTGAACAATGTACAACACTATGAAAAAAGTAAGCATGCACACTATGTTCTCTCTTCTGAGCCTAGAGAGACTCATTTGGCTGCACAGGGTCAATCCTAGCAGGTCTATTTGGGTCCATTTTACTGACGTTAGGGCAAAGAAACAAACAAAACACATTTTCCAAAAAACAAAAAAAAAAAACAAGCACCACACATCAGTTGAGAAGCCAGTCCAGCTGTTATGTACGTTTGGTGGTGTTTTAATGACCTCGTGGAAGATGTAAACAAATGCAAATTGTTAAAAATGAAGCCATTAAAGACCAGCTGAACTGAAAAATTTGTTTTTCACGCTTCTAGAGCATATCTGTTGTCATAATGGGGACATAGTTTTGTGTATTTTTATATCAAAGTCCCTAGAACCTTAATTACTCTTAAGTGTAAATTTTAAAAGTTTAAAAAAAAAAGCCTTTATTTGATAGATACAGTGCAGAGAGACAGGAAACACGGAGAAAGTTTCTTGCATGTCTCTATTGAGATCGTTGCATGATCGGTTCGCGCTGTCCTATTATACAAGTCTAGCATGTCTACATGGAAGTAGGCTACCGTCTGAGTCTCTGATCATTTACCCTCTCTTTCTGAATCTTTGTATCGCTTTCATCCTTGTTCTGTTTATCTCTACGACCCCCCCCCCCCCGCCCCAACCCAAAAAATAAGATGAAATCAGAGAATCTGCTCCAAAGTGATCCCGTATAACTCCTGGACGCAAGCAGGAGCCTGCAGGCCTCCATCTCCATCCCCTCACAAATGAGAGCGAGTGAGACAGAGAGAGAGAGAGAGAGAGAGAGAGAGAGAGAGTGTCAGATTTGAATATCTCAGCATTTGAAATGCACAAAGCCAAAGTGTGTCTTCGGGGGTGGGGGGTGCTGGGGGAGAGAGGCGGGCGGGGGGTGCAGCCTCTTTGAAATCTCCTTCACTCTGCCGCTTTCAACTCAAGACAAGCACCAGGCTGTCAATGAAACCTTTCACTGAGGGGAGTGAAGAGAGGAGGAAGAGATGGGGAGGTGTGTGTGTGTGTGTGTGTGTGTGTGTGTGTGTGTGTGTGTGTGTGTGTGTGTGTGTGTGTGGGGGGGGGAGGAGCGGATGGGAAAAGAGAGTTTGGAAGGAGAAAGAGGAACAAGTGAGAGGAGAGGAGAGAGAGGGGGGAAAGCATAGAGTGAAGGAATGAGTTTGCCTCAGTCATATTCTATCCAGCGCCCTGTTCCTCAAGTCTCTTGTTCTCTCTCTCTTTTTCTCACCCCCCTGTTTTCCCCCCCCCCATCCCATCATCCTTGAAACACAGCATGCTGGAAAGCCACACATCTTATTATGACTTGTTACGGCTTTTCTTAAACATGGCCTGAATCTGAAGTGAAGCACCCTCCCCAACCCCCACCCCCTCGCACACGCACGCACGCACACACACACACACACACACACACACACACACACACACACACACACACACACACACACACACACACACACACGTACACACACACGTACACACACACGTACACACACACACACACACACACACACACACACACACACACACACACACACACACACACACACACACACACACACACACACACACACCGCCTCCACTCCTCCCTCTCTCTCTCTCTCTCTCGCTCTCTCTCTGTCTTTCCTCCCTTCTCTCGCCTCGCCTTTGGCTGCACCCTTATCTCCCCCCACCCCCCCCCCCCTCTTTCGCTCTCTGTGTCTTATTTTCTTTATCTCTTTCATCGCTCACCCCTTTTTTTCAGCCCAGCTCATTCTCTCCGTCGCCCTCCCTTCCCCACCCGGAGCGAGGGGATTCTTCTCTTGGCATGCATGC
This sequence comes from Gymnoscopelus braueri, assembly GCF_963280865.1. Classification (NCBI taxonomy): domain Eukaryota; kingdom Metazoa; phylum Chordata; class Actinopteri; order Myctophiformes; family Myctophidae; genus Gymnoscopelus; species Gymnoscopelus braueri. The sequence goes on from NC_137617.1 coordinate 17,690,373, forward strand.
GCGGACGAGGAGACAAGGCCGCGTTATATAGACCAGCGTTTGTCGAAAAACGATAGTTGTCCTCGTTTCGCAATGGTGTCACGGCTCGTTCAGACGCTTAACGACGTACGCCATTAAAAAAAGTAAGCGTGTACACTGTGTTCTCTGTTTTGAGGCTAGAGAGACTCCATTGGCTGCGCAGGAAAATCCTAACATGTGTCTATTCTGTGTCAATTTTACTGATGCTGAAAACCCACCAAAATGAAGCAGTTCATCAGTTGAAAAGCCAACCCAGCTGTGTGTTCAGATCCCTGTATTCTCTCTCTCTCTCTCTCTCTCTCTCTCTCTCTCTCTCTCTCTCTCTCTCTCTCTCTCTCTCTCTCTCTCTCTCTCCCTCTCTCTCTCTCTGACTATACCCTCCTCTCTTTCTCTCATGCGTCATATACATATATCATACACAATGCCATAAGAGGTGCACCCGAAACACGCATGCAAGCACATTTTTGTATTCCCTCAGCTCGTATAGCTGCCCTGTACGTGACAGACCTTCCATAGGGGGGTGGTGTGTGTGTTTTTTTGTGTTTGTGTGTGGAAAATGTCATTGGCGGGTAAAGTAGTCCGCTTCTAGCTCGGACGGCGTGAAGCATTCATTTCATTAATCTAGGGTTACTCGATGCAACATTTTAGCGAAACATGTACTGTACTTTAAAATGTGGGGAGATTTATATTCATTTGTTTTACAATTTTAACTTTTGCCTGGGGTATTTTACTCATTATACTGTATATATATATATATATCCCAACCTTGGCAAAACCGTAATGTCTTTATTGTCAGCAGCGGCAGCAGAGATAATTAACGCTAGCGCGGGGAAGAGCGATGGTGAGAGAGTTTAAGAAGGGGGGGGGGGGAGAGGGGAGGGGGGGCATGTCACAAAGAGAGAACGATGATGATGAGGCGGAAACGGAGCGGTGGAAGGGAGGGAGGAAGGGAGATGACAGCGATGGGAACCTCATGCCGATTGGAGACATTAAACATAAGCTGCTGCTGCATGCCATCAGGGTTCCAAATGCGTATATATAAGCGCCTTGTTACAGAGGGAATGTTGAAAAAAGACTTTGAAACGTGAATATATACCTGCAGGGGGTCAAAAGTGCGATGAGAGATGAAATGGTTAAACCCCCCTTTACAATACACCCCCCCCCCCCACACACACACACACACACACACACACCATGTGCTATCACCAGTGTTGTAAAGTAACTAATTACATTTACTCAAATACTGTCACTTTTTGAGGTATTTTTTACTTTACTGGAGTATTTCCAATTGTCAGTACTTTTACTTCTGCTCCACTACATCTCAGAGGCAAATATTGTACTTTTAGTCCACTACAATTATTTGAAAACTTTAGTTACTAGTTACTTTGCAGATATACGTTACTACATTGTAAAACATACATTAACCACTTTCGCCCTATTTCATACCTAGGCTATTTGAAAATAGCAGATCTACAAGCTGTTGTGAGCTTGTAGATCTGCTATTTTCAAACATTTTAGTACTTTTTACTTTTGGTACTTTAAGTACATTTTGATACCAATACTTTTGTACTTTTACTCAAGTACATTTTTTATTCCAGACTTTTACTTGTAAAAGAGTACTTCTACAATGCAATATTGATACTTTTACTTAAGTAAAACATTTGAGTACTTTTTCCACCACTGGCTATCGAGTATATCTATTTCACATACTGTACAACAGTATATCGTCGCTGTCGGGGCAGAAACCTCTTATCTCCATAATTATTTGAACTTTTTGTTTTGTTTTTCCCTTAATAAATGCCCTACTTGATCATGCATACAGCGTCACACAAAAGCATTAAAAGTAGCAGATCCACAAGCGACGCGTTTTGAGCTTGTGGATCTGATACTTTTGCTATCTTTTGCTATCTACTATATCACATACTATCTACTATTGAAATGAATCATACCATATATCCACTATATCACATGCTATTTATATACTATACTGCAGTGGTACCCAAACTAGTGAACATAGCGGTAACACTTGCTATGCATACCACGTCTATAATGCCTTATAAACATACTTATAATATGAATACATCACCAAAATAGCAGGTCTACATGCTTGTGAGCTCGTAGTTTGGCTATTTTCACTACTTCTTAAACATACGTTTTCCAATTTATGGAATGTCTCAGATTTTTTTTAATTATTTTTGTTTATTCATGAAATTCTTTTGAAAAATCATTGAATTCTAAAATATATATATATATATATATATTTTGACATACTCGTAAAAATTACTACATAAAACGACATACATAAAAATTGGTCCGCGCTCCAAAGACGGGTCCCGAGCCACTGTTTGGGAAACGGTGCCATACTGTATAGTGAATGGTGTTTCCTACTCTCTGCTCTCCATGTACAGTATGTCTCCGTCTGTCTCAGTCTCTGCCGTTCGTCTCTTTGTTCTCCAATCAGAAGCTGTGTTTTCTCATCTGTGGCTGCCTGTGGCTTTTTCAGCAGGGCTCACCCTGGCATATGTCACACTGCTTGCTGCCTCCTCTCCTCTCCTCTCCTCTCCTCTCCTCTCCTCTCCTCTCCTCTCCTCTCCAGCCCACCCCATCCTCTGGGAGAGAAAAAAAGAAGAAGGTCATGCTCACTTTTATGGAATAGCGCAAAACTTTTTGAAATGTGACTCTCACGCTACAAAGAATAAAACAAATATCAGTGTTCCCTAAAGCAGCTCTCACTCTCTGGCCATGTTTTCCCCGTCCTCCCCCTCAGCTGCCACTGGGGACAGACTCTCTGTCTCTGTCCCCCCCGTCTGTCTTTGCTCTCTTTCAGATGACCGAGAGCGATTTTGGGTGGCGTAAAAAAAAAATACAGTAATAGTACAAGTAATTGAGACATGGGCATGACTCTGCTATCTCACACGCACACGCGCACACACACACGCACACACACATACACACACACACACACACACACACACACACACACACACACACACACACACACACACACACACACACACACACACACACACACACACACACACACACACACACACACACACACAGTCTCTCGGGCAGTAAAAAGTGCAGTGACAGCATTGTGCCTGTTGGCCAGCCGTATCCTGTCACCAGCCTGCCACCCTGGCGAGACGAGGACCATTCGCTCTCCCCCCCACACACACACACACACACACACACACACACACACAGAGCACACTTTATTTATTCGCCTTACATCTTACAGCCTAAAGCAATCTCCACAGTCAGGTCAGATTGACAGATGACATATCAGCTGAGAAGAGAAACAGAGGATCTTTAATGTGTGTGCACTGTCTGTTCTGTGCGTTGATACGTGTGTGTGACTGTGCGCGCGTGCTTACGTCTGGCTAATGTGTCAACACAGTCTCACTCCGAAGAAGGCACATATTGCCTTTTGGTCAGAACCCCAGGAAGGCACTATGTGTCGTCCATGTCCGCCCTCGACGATAATATGCGCCTTCCAGGGCACCCATAGACATTAATAGAATTCCTCAAAAGGCAGCCTGCGCCTTTTTAGACGTTCCATTGATAATACATTGGACTGACACACAACGTGAGCTAAGAGACTTGGTTGAAATGCACCAGAGCACACACCACCCACAAAAACCTGACAATATTCTGAGCATTTCCATATTATTTTGGTAATTTTTCGATGAGTATTTGTTGAGAACGGGACATTTGTTTGACGTTTCCAAGCCCATGACGTCATGGCAGATTACTTCCGCAGTGTCCGTCACGGGCGTCATGGCTGAACTTCAGCCTTTTTTTTTTTTTTGCACTTTTTCCATTACACTCGGTACATCTACATTAACGTTCAGATCTCAAATATAAAGTGCTTACCTAATGGCCACGGATGTTACAATTCTGTACGGGTCCTCAAAGATACCCGTATCTTTTGTATTGTTCAATAAAAAGCATTTTAATCCGATTGGTGACCATTTTCATCATGCTTTTTACTGCGCGACCCTATTGGTTGGGAGGTGTATTGCACTCTGATACATTATAACTCTGTGAGAAAATGGCAGCCAATCGGATTAAAATGCTTTTTATTGAACAACACGGAATATACGGGTATTTTTGAGGTACCGTACATAATTGTAACGTCCGTGGCCATGGGTTAAGCACTGTATAGTTGAAATCTAAACGTTTATGTAGATGTGCGGGCCGTAAATGGAAAAAGTGCAAACATCAGGTTGAAGTTTCGTCAGTATCTCGTCAGGGCTACTTTGAAACCGAACTTTCTTCCCACCATATAAATGCTGCTACTATCTATCTATCTATCTATCTATCTATCTATCTATCTATCTATCTATCTGTGTTTAACACAGGGGTTTTCTGTTCAAGGCCAGGCAATCACCTTTTTGAATGTTGTTGATGCTGTTAATATATCCCGAATCAAATAATAATAATAATAATAATACAAAATAATAATAATAATAATAATAAATAATGAATAATAAATAATTGTACTTAGATCATTTAGAATGTTAAATGCAGGGGTTTTCTGTTGAGGACCAGGCCGGCACAACCTTGAAATAGCCTAGTTACCATACATATTAAACCTATTTCTAATTAAAATATATATTATCTAACTCTTAACCGCTAATCCCTGGTGCATACTAGACTACGCCCACTACATCCGGATCGTGATGTAGACAGTTTCCGTATCCGCTAAACCGGATACCGACCACTTCTGCACTGCACACTGCACTGTTGTTGTATGTTACTTCTTCTCAGGGTAAGTGAACTGTTCTATGTGTATGCATTTATAAGATATCAATCGTTAAATATACACCACGAAATGATAGAACCAGGCCATGGCGTCATTGTTCACATGTTAGTATATAGCAAGTTGTTTGATCTGGACAAGTTAAAGAAGACTATAAGTTTGGTTGGACCTTGCTAAGCTAACCAGCTAAAGCCAAAACAACGCGCCGCACTACGATGCACCAGTAAATATTGTACTTCTCCTGTACAAATGCAACATATAGGGTGCTTACCCGGTTGCCCCAAATGTTAACTAGCAGTCCGGAGTCTTTGTGCAATGTATTAGTCCATGTTTTTCAATAAAGAAGTGTTTTAATCCCGTCTGTGGCCGAACGACATCCCCCCTCCTTTATTTCCCTTTTACCGTGAGTGTAATTCCGGCTTTGACCTGATGCGCCCCGTCACTACCGCCATTGGGAACTTCCAACAGAATCGTCCACAGACGGGATTAAAACACTTCTTTATTAATACTTACGGTCTAATACATTGCACAAAGACTCCGGACCGCTTATTAACATTTAGGGCGACCGGGTAAGCACCATGTGTATATTTTTTGTACATTTACGGGCTTTACTGGTGAATGTCCAGCATTGAAAGTCAGCTATTTTCAACATGAATTAAAACGGAATGCAATATTGTAGGGCAGGGGTCTTCAACCTTTTCAGGCCAAGGACCCCCTTAACTGAGAGAGAGATGAAGCAGGTACCCCCTAGCTGAGAGAGCTATGAAGCAGGGACCCCCTAACTGAGAGAGAGATGAAGCAGGGACCCCCTAACTGAGAGAGAGATGAAGCAGGGACCCCCTAGCTGAGAGAGCTATGAAGCAGAAGCAGGGACCCCCTAACTGAGAGAGAGATGAAGCAGGGACCCCCTAACTGAGAGAGAGATGAAGCAGGGACCCCCTAACTGAGAGATAGATGAAGCAGGGACCCCCTAGCTGAGAGAGAGATGAAGCAGGGACCCCCTAACTGAGAGAGAGATGAAGCAGGGACCCCCTAGCTGAGAGAGCTATGAAGCAGAAGCAGGGACCCCCTAACTGAGAGAGAGATGAAGCAGGGACCCCCTAACTGAGAGATAGATGAAGCAGGGACCCCCTAGCTGAGAGAGCTATGAAGCAGAAGCAGGGACCCCCTAACTGAGAGAGAGATGAAGCAGGGACCCCCTAACTGAGAGATAGATGAAGCAGGGACCCCCTAGCTGAGAGAGAGATGAAGCAGGGACCCCCTAGCTGAGAGAGCTATGAAGCAGAAGCAGGGACCCCCTAACTGAGAGAGAGATGAAGCAGGGACCCCCTAACTGAGAGAGAGATGAAGCAGGGACCCCCTAACTGAGAGATAGATGAAGCAGGGACCCCCTAGCTGAGAGAGAGATGAAGCAGGGACCCCCTAACTGAGAGAGAGATGAAGCAGGGACCCCCTAGCTGAGAGAGAGATGAAGCAGGGACCCCCTAGCTGAGAGAGCTATGAAGCAGAAGCAGGGACCCCATAACTGAGAGAGAGATGAAGCAGGGACCCCATAACTGAGAGAGAGATGAAGCAGGGACCCCCTAGCTGAGAGAGAGATGAAGCAGGGACCCCCTAGCTGAGAGAGAGATGAAGCAGGGACCCCCTAACTGAGAGAGAGATGAAGCAGGGACCCCCTAACTGAGAGAGAGATGAAGCAGGGACCCCCTAGCTGAGAGAGAGATGAAGCAGGGACCCCCTAACTGAGAGAGAGATGAAGCAGGGACCCCCTAGCTGAGAGAGAGATGAAGCAGGGACCCCCTAACTGAGAGAGAGATGAAGCAGGGACCCCCTAGCTGAGAGAGAGATGAAGCAGGGACCCCCTAGCTGAGAGAGAGATGAAGCAGGGACCCCCACTGTATATAACATACAGCTGTGTTGCAGACTAAAGCTTTTCGTTAATGTGTATTTTCAGACATTTAACCACTTAAACCGCCAATACTTAGTAAACTTTCACTCTGTACTTGGTCTGCTCTTTTTTCCCCTCTTTGCCGAAAATAGCAGATCTACAAGCTCACAACTCCTCGCAGCGTGAGGCGCTGTGAGCTTGTAGATCTGCTATTTTTGGCTAAAGTTGTCCTTAGAATAGGGATGCTAGGGTTCAAGTGGTTAATGTAAAAGACAATGATCCTATCGCACAGAGATTTGGCGGACCCCCTGTAGCAACTCTGAGGACCCCCTAGGGGTCCTCAAATGACAAAGAAAAAAGACCATTACTGCATTCAAAGTAATCAACAGACTATTCTATTAAAACAGGTAAAACATTGGCCAAATTGGCAAATAATGTAAGAAAAAGGCAACAATTATGAAAATAGTCGATCTACAAGTTCACAACGCATCGTAACGCGGGCGTTGTGAGCTTGTAGATCTGTTATTTTCATAATATTTATCTGTGGAACCGAGTCAAACAAAATGTATTTAATATCTGTAAATTCTCACTGATAAATATGTTATGTGTGTCCCATTAATCTTCCTTAACCTTAACTTCCTTAACCAAACTGTTTGTTTGTTATTCTATTTAACCAGGAATAGTTTGGTGACCACCGGAGAGACGGGTGACAGCTGGAATGTAGACGGCATCCGGGAGCAGTATGGGTTGGCGCCCCAGCCTGTGTCTTCCGTGAGGAAGAAGCCCAACAAATCCACGGTGAGGCCTTTAAGGAGGGCCATTCAAGCAAGCCGCAAGGGGAGCCTGCAGTACCACCACGGGCCAAGAAACCATCACGCCAGAATGAAATGTTTGGAGTGGGGGAGTCTGGTGCAACGCTCAGGTCCTGGACCTGGTGAGGAGGAGCCCGGCCAGGAGGCCATCCACAGAGCCTAGCCCCTCCACGTGCAGAGCCTCTCTTCTCCCCCAGTCCCGGCAGAGTAGTTCCGGACAAGTGGATTGAGTGCCCTGCGATACTGGAACACTTTCTTTTGACAGACTGTTTCCCATATATTGGATTACCTCCGTTCGTGTGGATTATTTATACCCCTATTCGTTGATATACATTGTGGATTTGACCTTTAGTCAGCCATATGCATGCACTCTATTCAGGAAGGCAAAGGGCAGTGCCAGTTTCATCCCCTTTGCCATTGGGCTCCTTAATAAACCCTGATCCACCTCACCTGGTCGAACTGGACTTGCTTGCTAGTCCCCCCACGCACACGCACACAGGCACCTGGATGGACTCTGTGCTAATCATTCCATGGACTTGCATACATGCACGCACGTGTATGAAGTCATACACAAACACATTCTGGGTGCTCCACCACAAGTGTGGAGAGGACATTTCTTTTAAAGTCTCTTTTAAATTTAGAATTTTATCTTTTATAGAATTGAAGTACTTTGCTAGGTGTTTTAATCTAATCTAATCTAATCATTATTAGCATACTTATAATGCCATATGATCTTCTTTATAATCCTGTATAATTATAGTCATAAGAACTAATAAATACTAATAAATAATGCTTTATAACAATAAGCATGTCACAATATACAGCATTCTATAAGGACTTATACGGTCAAGTATAAATGCAATGTTATATGCTTGTAGCACTATAATTACAATTACATTATAAATAAGTATAAGCACTCCTAATGTAATCAGAACACAGTAGTCATATGGTCAAGTATCATGATACTTTATAATTACTGGTCACTCACTGACCTTTTTATCACAATATTTGGTCCAATGTGTTATGTATGCATGTATGTTTATCTATCTAAACTGTTTGTTCACAAATGACAGGTATGTTATTTAGATTGCATCCGGTTCGGCATGTTTTGTATCTTGTACTAAATTGTTTTCTTTGAACGATTAACTTTGTCCTGCAATTTGGTGAAATAAAAATCCTGCTTTTTGAATTTGATTGGAGTGATTGAATAACAATGCCCTTATTAAAACATTACAGTACAGTCATTTAACAGACACTTTTATCCAAAGCGACTTACTGCAAAACCATACTGCATTAAAGTCTTAGACCTATATGTGAAGTTCTAAGATTTGCTGTAGAGATACACCTTCAATTCATAGATGCATACATATAAAGACTAACAATGATATAGCCTACAGTAATATGCTAAACATATCATATATACGAGTAGTAATAAGACAGAAAGATATGTACTGTAAACAGTTTGGGGTTCGTTTCCGGTGATGAGCTTAGACATTTTACAGGGGCCAGTTACAATTTGCAGTCTTTTGGAAGAGGGTAAGTCCTCCACTTTGCTAATCCCATCGGTAGGTAGGTACATAAAGGGCATGACCTTTACACCATATAATAATAATAATAGTAATAATAATAAAGACAATTAAGAGAACCGTATGTCCGTGTGTGAGGAGACTTATATAGGCGCGTTCGGGCTGAGGAGCTGATTAAGGATCCATTGTCCGATTGTGTTGGCGCCCCCTAGTGGCCAAGTTATTCAAGAAGCCCCGTAACCCTAGTTTTCAGAACCACATGTTTGTGTGTGAGGAGAGTTATATAGGCACGTTCGGGCTGAGGAGCTAATTAAGAATCCATTGTCCGATCGTGTTGGCGCCCCCTAGTGGCCAAGTTATTCAAGAAGGCCCGTAACCCTAGTTTTCAGAACCACATGTTTGTGTGTGAGGAGAGTTATATAGGCGCGTTCGGGCTGAGGAGCTGATTAAGAATCCATTGTCCGATCGTGTTGGCGCCCCCTAGTGGCCAAGTTATTCAAGAAGGCCCGTAACCCTAGTTTTCAGAACCACATGTTCGTGTGTGAGGAAACTTATATTGGCGCGTTCGGGCTGAGGAGCAGATCCAGAATCCGTTGTCCGATTGTGTTTTCGCCCCCTAGTGGCCGAGATAATAGTGAAGAACTGTTCAAAAAGAGTAAAAACTAAATCGGACACCAGATTACGCATCAGCGCGCCGCCCCGAACGCGCTCGTATAACTCTCCTTGCACACGGACATACGGTTCTCTTAATTGATAGCTAATTGGTTAGCCTATCTCGCTTAATATCTCAAATACAATAAGGACTTAGAGTCCAATGTTTGGATATGTTGTTCAGCTCACCGAGACGCACGTGTGGATATCTTGTTTGTCCCTCTACGACATTTTTTTTTTTTCTGACTTTGTCTCTCAGTATGGGTCAACGTTGTACACCTCTATGTACCTTGCGACAGTGTCAGAAGCAAACGTTAGAAGTGTCGTAGCGGGACAAAAAAGACATCCACGCGTGCGTCTCGGCAAGCTGTACAACATATCCGAACGGCGGATTCTAAAAACGTATCGTTATGGAGATATATTGTGTTATAGTGCGAAATAAGTTGAGATTAGACCCCACCCAATTAAGGAGAACGGTAAGGCCGTGTGCAAGGAGAGTTATACGAGCGCGTTCGGGGCGGCGCGCTGATGCGTAATCTGGTGTCCGATTTAGTTTTTACTCTTTTTGAACAGTTCTTCACTATTATCTCGGCCACTAGGGGGCGAAAACACAATCGGACAACGGATTCTGGATCTGCTCCTCAGCCCGAACGCGCCAATATAAGTTTCCTCACACACGAACATGTGGTTCTGAAAACTAGGGTTACGGGCCTTCTTGAATAACTTGGCCACTAGGGGGCGCCAACACGATCGGACAATGGATTCTTAATCAGCTCCTCAGCCCGAACGCGCCTATATAACTCTCCTCACACACAAACATGTGGTTCTGAAAACTAGGGTTACGGGCCTTCTTGAATAACTTGGCCACTAGGGGGCGCCAACACGATCGGACAATGGATTCTTAATTAGCTCCTCAGCCCGAACGCGCCTATATAACTCTCCTCACACACAAACATGTGGTTCTGAAAACTAGGGTTACGGGGCTTCTTGAATAACTTGGCCACTAGGGGGCGCCAACACAATCGGACAATGGATCCTTAATCAGCTCCTCAGCCCGAACGTGCCTATATAAGTCTCCTCACACACGGACATACGGTTCTCTTAATTGTCTTTATTATTATTACTATTATTATTATTATATGGTGTAAAGGTCATGCCCTTTATGTACCTACCTACCGATGGGATTAGCAAAGTGGAGGACTTACCCTCTTCCAAAAGACTGCAAATTGTAACTGGCCCCTGTAAAATGTCTAAGCTCATCACCGGAAACGAACCCCAAACTGTTTACAGTACATATCTTTCTGTCTTATTACTACTCGTATATATGATATGTTTAGCATATTACTGTAGGCTATATCATTGTTTGTCTTTATATGTATGCATCTATGAATTGAAGGTGTATCTCTACAGCAAATCTTAGAACTTCACATATAGGTCTAAGACTTTAATGCAGTATGGTTTTGCAGTAAGTCGCTTTGGATAAAAGTGTCTGTTAAATGACTGTACTGTAATGTTTTAATAAGGGCATTGTTATTCAATCACTCCAATCAAATTCAAAAAGCAGGATTTTTATTTCACCAAATTGCAGGACAAAGTTAATCGTTCAAAGAAAACAATTTAGTACAAGATACAAAACATGCCGAACCGGATGCAATCTAAATAACATACCTGTCATTTGTGAACAAACAGTTTAGATAGATAAACATACATGCATACATAACACATTGGACCAAATATTGTGATAAAAAGGTCAGTGAGTGACCAGTAATTATAAAGTATCATGATACTTGACCATATGACTACTGTGTTCTGATTACATTAGGAGTGCTTATACTTATTTATAATGTAATTGTAATTATAGTGCTACAAGCATATAACATTGCATTTATACTTGACCGTATAAGTCCTTATAGAATGCTGTATATTGTGACATGCTTATTGTTATAAAGCATTATGAGTATTTATTAGTTCTTATGACTATAATTATACAGGATTATAAAGAAGATCATATGGCATTATAAGTATGCTAATAATGATTAGATTAGATTAGATTAAAACACCTAGCAAAGTACTTCAATTCTATAAAAGATAAAATTCTAAATTTAAAAGAGACTTTAAAAGAAATGTCCTCTCCACACTTGTGGTGGAGCACCCAGAATGTGTTTGTGTATGACTTCATACACGTGCGTGCATGTATGCAAGTCCATGGAATGATTAGCACAGAGTCCATCCAGGTGCCTGTGTGCGTGTGCGTGGGGGGACTAGCAAGCAAGTCCAGTTCGACCAGGTGAGGTGGATCAGGGTTTATTAAGGAGCCCAATGGCAAAGGGGATGAAACTGGCACTGCCCTTTGCCTTCCTGAATAGAGTGCATGCATATGGCTGACTAAAGGTCAAATCCACAATGTATATCAACGAATAGGGGTATAAATAATCCACACGAACGGAGGTAATCCAATATATGGGAAACAGTCTGTCAAAAGAAAGTGTTCCAGTATCGCAGGGCACTCAATCCACTTGTCCGGAACTACTCTGCCGGGACTGGGGGAGAAGAGAGGCTCTGCACGTGGAGGGGCTAGGCTCTGTGGATGGCCTCCTGGCCGGGCTCCTCCTCACCAGGTCCAGGACCTGAGCGTTGCACCAGACTCCCCCACTCCAAACATTTCATTCTGGCGTGATGGTTTCTTGGCCCGTGGTGGTACTGCAGGCTCCCCTTGCGGCTTGCTTGAATGGCCCTCCTTAAAGGCCTCACCGTGGATTTGTTGGGCTTCTTCCTCACGGAAGACACAGGCTGGGGCGCCAACCCATACTGCTCCCGGATGCCGTCTACATTCCAGCTGTCACCCGTCTCTCCGGTGGTCACCAAACTATTCCTGGTTAAATAGAATAACAAACAAACAGTTTGGTTAAGGAAGTTAAGGTTAAGGTTAAGGAAGATTAATGGGACACACATAACATATTTATCAGTGAGAATTTACAGATATTAAATACATTTTGTTTGACTCGGTTCCACAGATAAATATTATGAAAATAACAGATCTACAAGCTCACAACGCCCGCGTTACGATGCGTTGTGAACTTGTAGATCGACTATTTTCATAATTGTTGCCTTTTTCTTACATTATTTGCCAATTTGGCCAATGTTTTACCTGTTTTAATAGAATAGTCTGTTGATTACTTTGAATGCAGTAATGGTCTTTTTTCTTTGTCATTTGAGGACCCCTAGGGGGTCCTCAGAGTTGCTACAGGGGGTCCGCCAAATCTCTGTGCGATAGGATCATTGTCTTTTACATTAACCACTTGAACCCTAGCATCCCTATTCTAAAGGACAACTTTAGCCAAAAATAGCAGATCTACAAGCTCACAGCGCCTCACGCTGCGAGGAGTTGTGAGCTTGTAGATCTGCTATTTTCGGCAAAGAGGGGAAAAAAGAGCAGACCAAGTACAGAGTGAAAGTTTACTAAGTATTGGCGGTTTAAGTGGTTAAATGTCTGAAAATACACATTAACGAAAAGCTTTAGTCTGCAACACAGCTGTATGTTATATACAGTGGGGGTCCCTGCTTCATCTCTCTCTCAGCTAGGGGGTCCCTGCTTCATCTCTCTCTCAGCTAGGGGGTCCCTGCTTCATCTCTCTCTCAGCTAGGGGGTCCCTGCTTCATCTCTCTCTCAGTTAGGGGGTCCCTGCTTCATCTCTCTCTCAGCTAGGGGGTCCCTGCTTCATCTCTCTCTCAGCTAGGGGGTCCCTGCTTCATCTCTCTCTCAGCTAGGGGGTCCCTGCTTCATCTCTCTCTCAGTTAGGGGGTCCCTGCTTCATCTCTCTCTCAGCTAGGGGGTCCCTGCTTCATCTCTCTCTCAGTTAGGGGGTCCCTGCTTCATCTCTCTCTCAGCTAGGGGGTCCCTGCTTCATCTCTCTCTCAGTTAGGGGGTCCCTGCTTCATCTCTCTCTCAGTTAGGGGGTCCCTGCTTCATCTCTCTCTCAGCTAGGGGGTCCCTGCTTCATCTCTCTCTCAGTTATGGGGTCCCTGCTTCATCTCTCTCTCAGTTATGGGGTCCCTGCTTCTGCTTCATAGCTCTCTCAGCTAGGGGGTCCCTGCTTCATCTCTCTCTCAGCTAGGGGGTCCCTGCTTCATCTATCTCTCAGTTAGGGGGTCCCTGCTTCATCTCTCTCTCAGTTAGGGGGTCCCTGCTTCTGCTTCATAGCTCTCTCAGCTAGGGGGTCCCTGCTTCATCTATCTCTCAGTTAGGGGGTCCCTGCTTCATCTCTCTCTCAGTTAGGGGGTCCCTGCTTCTGCTTCATAGCTCTCTCAGCTAGGGGGTCCCTGCTTCATCTCTCTCTCAGTTAGGGGGTCCCTGCTTCATCTCTCTCTCAGCTAGGGGGTCCCTGCTTCATCTATCTCTCAGTTAGGGGGTCCCTGCTTCATCTCTCTCTCAGTTAGGGGGTCCCTGCTTCATCTCTCTCTCAGTTAGGGGGTCCCTGCTTCTGCTTCATAGCTCTCTCAGCTAGGGGGTCCCTGCTTCATCTCTCTCTCAGCTAGGGGGTCCCTGCTTCATCTATCTCTCAGTTAGGGGGTCCCTGCTTCATCTCTCTCTCAGTTAGGGGGTCCCTGCTTCAGCTTCATAGCTCTCTCAGCTAGGGGGTCCCTGCTTCATCTATCTCTCAGTTAGGGGGTCCCTGCTTCATCTCTCTCTCAGTTAGGGGGTCCCTGCTTCTGCTTCATAGCTCTCTCAGCTAGGGGGTCCCTGCTTCATCTCTCTCTCAGTTAGGGGGTCCCTGCTTCATCTCTCTCTCAGCTAGGGGGTCCCTGCTTCATCTATCTCTCAGTTAGGGGGTCCCTGCTTCATCTCTCTCTCAGTTAGGGGGTCCCTGCTTCATCTCTCTCTCAGTTAGGGGGTCCCTGCTTCTGCTTCATAGCTCTCTCAGCTAGGGGGTCCCTGCTTCATCTCTCTCTCAGTTAGGGGGTCCCTGCTTCATAGCTCTCTCAGCTAGGGGGTACCTGCTTCATCTCTCTCTCAGTTAAAGGGGAAATCCACCCATTTTCAATATTTAACTATGTCATTAATATAGCATAAAGGAGTTGTGTGGAAATAAGAAAAAATTAAAAAAAAAATTAACATTGCAAAAAAATGTAACATTGCAAAAAAATTAACATTGCAAATTACACCATGATGAGTCATCACGGTGTAATTTGCAATGTTAATTTTTTTGCAATGTTACATTTTTTTGCAATGTTAATTTTTTTTTTAATTTTTTCTTATTTCCACACAACTCCTTTATGCTATATTAATGACATAGTTAAATATTGAAAATGGGTGGATTTCCCCTTTAAGGGGGTCCTTGGCCTGAAAAGGTTGAAGACCCCTGCCCTACAATATTGCATTCCGTTTTAATTCATGTTGAAAATAGCTGACTTTCAATGCTGGACATTCACCAGTAAAGCCCGTAAATGTACAAAAAATATACACATGGTGCTTACCCGGTCGCCCTAAATGTTAATAAGCGGTCCGGAGTCTTTGTGCAATGTATTAGACCGTAAGTATTAATAAAGAAGTGTTTTAATCCCGTCTGTGGACGATTCTGTTGGAAGTTCCCAATGGCGGTAGTGACGGGGCGCATCAGGTCAAAGCCGGAATTACACTCACGGTAAAAGGGAAATAAAGGAGGGGGGGAATGTCGTTCGGCCACAGACGGGATTAAAACACTTCTTTATTGAAAAACATGGACTAATACATTGCACAAAGACTCCGGACTGCTAGTTAACATTTGGGGCAACCGGGTAAGCACCCTATATGTTGCATTTGTACAGGAGAAGTACAATATTTACTGGTGCATCGTAGTGCGGCGCGTTGTTTTGGCTTTAGCTGGTTAGCTTAGCAAGGTCCAACCAAACTTATAGTCTTCTTTAACTTGTCCAGATCAAACAACTTGCTATATACTAACATGTGAACAATGACGCCATGGCCTGGTTCTATCATTTCGTGGTGTATATTTAACGATTGATATCTTATAAATGCATACACATAGAACAGTTCACTTACCCTGAGAAGAAGTAACATACAACAACAGTGCAGTGTGCAGTGCAGAAGTGGTCGGTATCCGGTCTAGCGGATACGGAAACTGTCTACATCACGATCCGGATGTAGTGGGCGTATTCTAGTATGCACCAGGGATTAGCGGTTAAGAGTTAGATAATATATATTTTAATAAGAAATAGGTTTAATATGTATGGTAACTAGGCTATTTCAAGGTTGTGCCGGCCTGGTCCTCAACAGAAAACCCCTGCATTCAACATTCTAAATGATCTAAGTACAATTATTTATTATTCATTATTATTATTATTATTATTATTATTATTTTTATTATTATTTTTATTATTATTATTATTATTATTTGATTCGGGATATATTAACAGCATCAACAACATTCAAAAAGGTGATTGCCTGGCCTTGAACAGAAAACCCCTGTGTTAAACACAGATAGATAGATAGATAGATAGATAGATAGATAGATAGATAGATAGTAGCAGCATTTATATGGTGGGAAGAAAGTTCGGTTTCAAAGTAGCCCTGACGAAACTTCAACCTGATGTTTGCACTTTTTCCATTTACGGCCCGCACATCTACATAAACGTTTAGATTTCAACTATACAGTGCTTAACCCATGGCCACGGACGTTACAATTATGTACGGTACCTCAAAAATACCCGTATATTCCGTGTTGTTCAATAAAAAGCATTTTAATCCGATTGGCTGCCATTTTCTCACAGAGTTATAATGTATCAGAGTGCAATACACCTCCCAACCAATAGGGTCGCGCAGTAAAAAGCATGGAGAAAATGGTCACCAATCGGATTAAAATGCTTTTTATTGAACAATACAAAAGATACGGGTATCTTTGAGGACCCGTACAGAATTGTAACATCCGTGGCCATTAGGTAAGCACTTTATATTTGAGATCTGAACGTTAATGTAGATGTACCGAGTGTAATGGAAAAAGTGCAAAAAAAAAAAAAAGGCTGAAGTTCAGCCATGACGCCCGTGACGGACACTGCGGAAGTAATCTGCCATGACGTCATGGGCTTGGAAACGTCAAACAAATGTCCCGTTCTCAACAAATACTCATCGAAAAATTACCAAAATAATATGGAAATGCTCAGAATATTGTCAGGTTTTTGTGGGTGGTGTGTGCTCTGGTGCATTTCAACCAAGTCTCTTAGCTCACGTTGTGTGTCAGTCCAATGTATTATCAATGGAACGTCTAAAAAGGCGCAGGCTGCCTTTTGAGGAATTCTATTAATGTCTATGGGTGCCCTGGAAGGCGCATATTATCGTCGAGGGCGGACATGGACGACACATAGTGCCTTCCTGGGGTTCTGACCAAAAGGCAATATGTGCCTTCTTCGGAGTGAGACTGTGTTGAATGTGTCGACACAAACATACATCTCTCTCTCTCTCGTCCTGCTGTGTGTGTGTGTGTGTGTGTGTGCGCGTCCGTGTGTGTGTGTGTGTGTGTGCGTGTGCGTGTGCGTGTGTGTGTGTTGAGGTGACCTACTGCCACAAAACGGAATATGTTTTTTTTGGGGACGTGTAAGAATGAACCTATGCCACCCTTTTTCACCTGGAAAATCCATCTCTTCTCTCTCTCTCTCTCTCTCTGACTCCTGACACAGCTTTGAGTATTGAGCAGACATAGACCACAACACCCGTCACCCGTCTTTTAATTTGCTCTCCTCTGCCCTCGCTCGCTCACTGTTACACCTTCCCCCTCCCCCCCCCCGCGCACCCCCCTCCCCCCCACACACTCCCCCCCACTCCCCTTCCCTCCCCCCTCCCTTGCACCACCATCCCATGCTGTCAGTTTCTCAGAGGCTACATTTCCCTCTATGCTAATGAGGCTAAAGCTAGTGATGCCAGTGTTGACGCTGCAGGATATGTTCACAAACACTTAACCCTTCCAGGAAGAGAGTGTGTGTGCATGCAGCCCGGCCCGAGCGCACGTGGTGGGCCCTACATCAACACAACAGGGGGAAAAAAAAGGCACGTTTTAAATGTCAATTGGCAATGTAGCAGATGAACAAGGGGGCTACGTTGTGCTTTGAAAGCCCTTTACTGTACCCCTGGCCCTTACTGCCTATACTATATCCTTCATTTATGTTCTCCTTCTGCCTGTCTTCCCCTCCTTCCCTCCTTCCTTCCTTCCTTTGCTTCCACCCACCCTCAGTGGTGTAAAGTAACTAAGTATATTTACTTAAGTACTGTACTTAAGTACAATTTTGAGGTATTTGTACTTTACTAAGTATTTCCAATATCCAATACTTTTACTTCTACTCCACTACATCTCAGAGGCAAATATTGTACTTTTACTCCACTACAATTATTTGACGTTATTTTGCAGATATAAATTATTACATTATGAAACATACATTAACCACTTTAGCCCTATTTTATACCTAGGCTATGACGTTTATGTTTGACAGGAAGTAGTTAAGATTGGACACAAAAATGTGTATTTCACCTGAACTGGTTGGGGGGGTTTGGTCACAATACACCAGAACACCATAGACATATTTTTGATAGATCATAGTTTATCAGTAGTTGAAATCAGTATACCAGACTATACATGCATTTAAAGGTATACAGTAAAATCCTCAGAGTCCCCAATCCTCATTTATCCATTTGTTGCACCGAGAGTGTACAAGGTTCCATATGTACACTTAAGTTAAATTAAATTAACTCGAGTTAAATTAAATTAACTCGAGTTAAATTAAATTAACACAGAGGGTTTTACTGTGTAGCATGTGGCATCAGACTGGGACGGAGGCCAAGAACATACCGGAACATGTTTGTACGGCATCAGGGCTAAGTGGGGCGAAAAAAAACGAAATTCAAATGAGAAAGGAGAACTGTGTCCTTGCCCCGCCTTGCCTTGCCTCGCCTTGCATTCCATTCCCAGGTGATGGCTTCATACTTTGTGTGAACACAACCTTTTTAGAGGTGATGTAAAGTTCAGCGGCGGTCTCTCCACACGCAAGGCAGACGAACCATAGAGTCGGCTGCCAATGGCGCTGTTCATTTTGTTTTGTTTTTTTTACCAATTATTCTCAGGCACATTAAAATGTTGCACTAATAATGATCTGCCTCTTGCAACCCTCCACGTGATCCAAAAATAACTGCTAATTAGCTGCTCTATTGATTCATACGCAAGGCTTTAAGGGGAAAAGAGAGAGAGAGAGAAGAAGGAGAAACAACATTTTGAGTTTTGGAAATTGACCGCGTTAATTACGTCTGCCAACTCTTTAAAATGCATTTGGTTCAGGGGGAAATATGTAGATCGTCTGTTAGAGGCAGTCACATCTTATTAAATATGGAAAACAGGCAAAACAGACCTTGGCAGGCTGCGCGCGGTGTTCTGTGTGTATACTCTCCATGTCTGCCAGTGTGTGCGTGTGTACGTGTCACACGTGCATGCCACACGTGCATGCGCGCATGCATGCAGTCAAACATGCAAGGTACACATAAAACACCACACACACAGACACACATAATTACACTCGCGTATACACGCGCACGCACGCACGCACTCACGCACGCGCACACACACACACACACACACACACACACACACACACACACACACACACACACACACACAGCCCTCTCTCTCTCTCCATTCTTTGGTGTCTTCAACAACAGAGCTTGCGCTCATTAGCACATGCTAAGCAGTGTTGATTATGATAATAAGAATACACAGGCACCTTCATTTAATGCACGCACACTCATACGCACTTTATTGGCCAGGGGACTTTAAGAGGCAGCCATGCTCACTACTCTGTGACTAAGTTCATTACTTTATATAAATATAGAGATATACAGTATATACAGTGTGTACATTTATATGGGCATATCTTCACGCCCGACACGTTTACCGCATATTAGATTAATTTAATTAGAAGAACTCTTAACTGCGCCCCGTTGTAGCCAAATTGGTTACAAAACCATTCATGTCTGACACAGGTCTGTTTTATAGTATTCATCCACAGGCAGACGTCAGAAGTGAGTAGCAGGTGCGGGGGGTGGGATCAAAATGGTTTCCTTCGACGTAATTGTTTTATCATTACGATAGCTATTATTAGAAGGCAATTGTTTTTATTCTTTGGGGACGTTGCATCTGACGGTGATGGTTATATGCTTACTGGGAGCTTACTGTAAGTATTCTACTGTAAATGTCCACCACCCACCGACCACACTAAATGAAAATGGAATGAAATAGCCGCTTCTGATAACAGAAACCTCTCCTCCAAAAAGTTTCGATGAACACGGTGACCTGTTTTCAATGTAGTCGTCCTTCTTATTTGACACACACACACCCACCCCAAAAAAAAAATGTAAATGTAATAAAAAGGCCTTCAGAAAGTTGCAGTGAACTAGATAGCAAAGTGATTTTCCTGACTGTGCTAAACAGTCTAGCTAGCAGGCCCTAGAAGAGATGAGAAGAGGTGGTGGTGGGGGGGGGGGGTTTATGGTATCTCTCTCTCTCTCTCTCTCTCTCTCTCTCTCTCTCTCTCTCTCTCTCTCCCCCCCTCTCCCTCTCAGGAGGATCAGATAATGCTCGAGGCCTCTGTGATCTCCTCATCACCGGGTGCCCAGTGGGGACTTCGCCTGCGAATCTTAATCAACCATTTTCTCACATCCACTTCCCATCCCGCTATCCCGCCGTCCTCCATAGGATATGCATGCGCTCTCTCTCTCTCCTCTCCATCCCTCCCTCATCCGCCCCTTTTTCCCATGTCTTATAATTAGAAATGCCTGGAATTTGAGAGCCGCCTCTCCTCTCCTCTCCCCTCTGTGGCCATGCTGAGTTTTTTGGGGTATGGGGTCGGGAGGGTAGTGAGCGGGCCTGCTTTACAGGGAGGGATAGGGTGGGCAGTGGTGGTAAAAGTACTCAAATGCTTTACTTAACCCATTAAGACCTGAGGCGATTCTTAAAAATGTTTTCTAAATCCTAACAGTTTAAAAAAAAAAAAAAAAAAAGGATTTTTCAATAGCAGATCTACAAGTGCCGCGCTATGAGCTTGTATATCTGCTATTTTTGAATAGCCAAAGAAATCCAAAGTGACACAGATGCGTTCCAGGTCTTAATGGGTTCAGTAAAAGTATCAATACTGCAATGTATAAGTACTCCGTTGCGAGTAATAGTCTGGAATAAAACATTTACTTGAGTAAAAGTAAAAAAAAGTATTGGTATCAAAATGTAATGTACCAAAAGTTAAAGTACTAAAATGTTGGAAAATAGCAGATCTACAAGCTCACAACGCGCCGCGATGCAATAAGACTCGTTATTCTAGACTCTAGAGGGTGGCGATGCATGTTGAATGTAAGCAAACATGGCAAACATCTCTTTTCACTGTATACACTAACATACTGTATGTTTCTGAAAACATTTGAGGGGACAAATAGTTCAATGCAGTAACTGACGCTTCATTCAGCACTGCCTTGTTTGAAGTGACCTCCAGCAGGCAGGTCATGGTCCTCCCCAATGCCCCAAATCAGTCCTCAAATCCAGTTAACAGACACTCATTTGGCATGGTGTGTCAGCGTCTGTCAGTGGTGGAAAAAGTACTCACATTTTTTACTTAAGTAAAAGTATCAATACTGCTATATATAGAAATACTCTGTTACAAGTAAAAGTCCGGAATTCAAAATGTAATTGAGTAAAAGTGCAAAAGACTAGGCATCAAAATGTACTTAAAGTACCAAAAGTAGAAAGTACTCATTATGCAGAATGTCCAATTTTTTTTTTTTTACGGTTTTCAAATGTATAAACATCTTTTGAAAATAGCAGATCTACAAGCTCACAGCAATGCATTGTGAGCTTGTAGATCGGCTATTTTCAAATGGCCATTATATAGGGCTGAAGCGGTTAATGTTTGTTTTTTTAATAATAATCAAAATCTACAAAGTAACCAGTAACTAAAGTAAACAAATAATTGTAGTGGAGTACAATAATTGTAGTGGAGTAAAAGTACAATATTTGGATCCGAGATGTAGAAGTAGTAAAAGTATAGTATATAAGAAGTAAGTACAATCTTAAAGACGGGGTGCCGTGATTTTCAGTGATCCCCCCCCCCCCAAAAACATAATCATCAGGTATTATGGTTATACTAGGAGGAAGATTTTTTGCAAAAAAGTGTACAGAAAGTGTTAAAATTATGTTTTTATGTGGACACGCCTCCAGTTCATTAAGTATACCTGGTTCTCACCTTAGCACCTCCTCTACCACCTTAGCACCACCCACCCGTCCTAGTCCCTCCTCCTCCTCATGCCCACACCTGTTTTGTTATGATAATGAGGGGGAGGGTATAATTTTACTGTGTCATTAAAGTGCTGTTTTTCTATTGGCACGTTTGACCCTCAAGGTTTCAGCCTCCAGGAAGAAACTCAAAATAGTCAGAGAAGACATAAAACACCACAAAAACACCACTAGGGGGCAAAGTTCTACTAGGGGGAAGTTCTATCAACCTCATAGACACATGAAAAACAGAAAAAAGTGCAAAACCATGGGACCACCTCTTTAAGTAAATCTACTTAGTTACTTTCCACCACTGGCCGTCTGCATGTTGGATAATCTCTAGGTGGTTCAAACCCACCCCGCATCGCCGCGATAGGCTGAGACACACCCAGTCCCCTCTTACATAAGAAATACGGAAACGAAATAACTCTTTAACCGGGTATAAACACATCATTGTCTAACTCACAGCTTTTTGGCTTTTTGACAATGCCGTCGTGCCCCAAAGAAAACAGGAGGGGCCATTTTCCCCTGCCTGTTGAAGTGCACTAAAAGCAGGAGTATACAGTACATGAAGTCAATCACTCATCTTCTCATCAGCCCCGGTATGTGGAACAGGAGGAGAGCGAGGGATTTTTCTCCTGATGGAGGCATTACAGGTGGCTGTCAAGAGGGGGCTGAAAGGGAGGCGCTGACATCCACACAGACTTTTTTATCTACCTCTCATCTCTCTGTCTCTCCCATGCCTCCCCTGCCAACTGCCACTATTCACACATCAGTCAGAGGGGAGAGGGAGAGAGACTATAGGAGTGGGCCTGTTATAAACTTTATGCACATTTTCTTAACACTTTTATTTTGTATTTCTATTTATCAATGTAACTGCAGTGTGCAGTCACAGGAAGCTTGCACAACATATTGCATATTAATTACACATATCCTTCTTTCCTTTATTCCTTCGTGTCTTTCCTTCTGTAATAGAGTGTCTTTAGGTGGAAGAACAGCTATTGATTAGGAACATTATTTGTTGATTGCCATTATCCCCTGCACCTGTTAAATGCCTTTGAAGTGTGCTGCCTGTGTCAGTTCAACCTGTGAAGTCTACCAGCAAAGACCTATATTTGAAAGAAGTGTGGTTATTTAGAGTCACCAGTATATTACACCTTCCTTCCTTTTATCATTATTCCTTCCTTCATATCGTGAAGTTTGTTGTCATTCTCTCTCTCTCTCTCTCTCTCTCTCTCTCTCTCTCTCTCTCTCTCTCTCTCTCTCTCACGCACACTTTTTCTCCTGTGGTACATTATGTCGTGTGTGTGTATTCTATTTATTTTCTGTTATGTACAAACAGCCTGTTGTTTATTTTACTTCCAGCCACACAGCGTATGGGGGTTATTGAAAGTGAAGGGAGTGATAGAGAGCTCACCTTTATAATCTACCCCCCCTCTTCCCATCTGTGCCTGAATTTTAACACCCTCGCTCACATCACTATCCAGAGAGAGAGAGAGAGACACAGAGATGGTGATAGACTGGGATAGAGAGCACGTGAGATCAGCGGTGGAAAGTAACTAAGTACATTTACTTAAGTACCAAAGAGGTATTTGTACTTTACTTGAGTATTTCCAATTTCCAATACATTTACTTCTACTCCACTAAATCTCAGGTGCAAATATTGTACTTTTACTCCACTACAATTATTTGAAAACTTTAGTTACTAGTTACTTTTCAGATATACATTATGATGTTATGAAACGTACATTAACCACTTTAGCCCTATTTTATACCTAGGCGATGCGACGTGTTGTGAGCTCGCAGATCTGCTATTTTCAAACATTTGTGTACTTTTACTTTTGGTACATTAAGTACATTTTGATGCCAATACTTTTGTACTTTTACTCAACTTAATTTTGAATTCTAGGACTTTTACTTGTAACAGAGTATTTCTACATTGCAGTATTGAGACTTTTACTTAAGTAAAACATTTGAGTACTTTTTCCACCACTGCGTGAGAGGATAGATTAGGGAGGGGAAGAGTCCTCTGCATTCATTCTCAACTGAATATCAAAGCTTTTTTGTTCCGTTAGTTTCACACTATTGATTTTTTTTCCACACGCCCACCGCCATGAAAACAGAAAGTTTATTTTCTTCCCTCTTTTTTTCCTCCGCTCTCTCATTTTTTTCGGTCTTGCTCTTTCAGCCTTTCAGCAGCTTTTGTGGGAAATAATGAATCTTCTCCCGAGCACACGGTGTCATTTACATAAATGATTATATTGCAATTTCACACTTATTTGCATGGGCTCGCGAGGGCTTCTTATGAAAGTCGTATATTATTCTGTCTGCACTGCCCAAGCAATTTAACAAGAGGAAAACCGTAGAAAATGGGTAAAGAATTAGTCAGACTACTACGTCCAGCTTTAATTTGATATGTTAAGATACACACATGACATACTTTAGTGTATGTGTGCGTTGATGTGCGTTTGCAGTGTGTATGCGTGTGCAGATACATGTACGTTTGTGTATTTGCTTTTGCGCGTGTGTGTGTGTGTGTGTTTGTGTGTGTGTGAGCGCAAGCGAGAGACAGCTAAGCATTTTGCTACAGTTTTAACGGCACAAACGCAATTATGACAGGAAGTTGTAATGCAATTGGCTGCTGCGTGTCTATCACACCACTCTCCTCCGACGGTTCTCAGAAGAAACAGATGGATAAAATAATTGATAACAAAGATTTAACGCCTCGTCAGTTTTAGCAGCGATTCTAAACTCTTCGGAGACACCAACGGGATGAGCCTCACGAGAGAGAGAGAGAGAGAGAGAGAGAGAGAGAGAGGGACCACTCGTGTTCTCTCATCACTCAGGAGGACAGGCACTGTTCGGTTGAAGTTTCAAAGTAAAAAACTGAGCATAAAGTCTTTTTTGTAATGCGACGGGAAAGCGAGGAAAGTTAAGCTGTTGTGTGTGTGTGTGTGTGTGTGTGTGTGGGGGGGGTTGGCTGGCAGTGGATACAAAAAAAAACGTGAGATAAACAGGCTCAAAGAGAGGGAAGGCACAACACACAGGCAGTTAGCCGCGTTGCCTTTGAACAAACGCACTGCCTTTTTATCGTTCCAACGCTGTCAATCAGATATCCCCCTCTGTGGTGTTTGTGCAAACAAAAGGCGGGCCGTGCACTGTGCCCCTGCGTGCATGGGTAATGAAATAATGTCTGGAAGAGTGGTGCCGTGCATGATTACCCTAATGGAATATCCCCAGTAACGGGGCCGCCTTGCTCATTTGCTTGTTTCAATATGAGGGGATTATCATTGATTCCATGATAAGCATGATGATTGCTTTGAAACAACATTACCCTCCCCTCGCCTGCAATTTTTTCCCCTCTTCCTTCCTCCATGCCCAATCAGTGTTCTTTAATTTGGAAGGTAAAGCAGTAGTGTGCCAGTGTCGGTTGCAATAGTGTGTGTGTGTGTGTGTGTGTGTGTGTGCGTGCGTGCGTGCGTTTGTACTTGCTTGCTGGTGTGTGCACAGTTACTCGCCGTATGCCAAATACTCACCCTCTTATGTAAGGCCTATTTGTCAGTGTTGCCAGGGCTCTGCCATTGCCATACTGTGTACGTGACTCATATTGGAACAACAGGCCCTGCTTATTTTCTCGGTGACTCTAATTATTACCCTCTTATCCAACGTGAAGCCTGATTGGGTGCAAATAGCTGTGTTCAGAAAACCCCTCGCAGAGAGGAACATCAATCAGCCGAGGAGCGTTATAGTTTTTTTACGCTCGTTTTGAGGTTATTAACGCATTTAGACCGGGAGAAGCATCTGTGTAATTCTTTGATTTGAGCTAAAAAAGCATTATTTTACACTTTGGGCTATTCAAAAATAGCAGATATAAAAGCTCGTAGATCTGCTATTTTTGAGAAATTGTGAAAATGTGTGCAAATCTTTGGATATATATTTTTTTTCAAGCGAACATTTGTAACTCAAATCTTTGTTTCTGGGGGGGTCCCTGGAACAAAATATTTTGAGATGGGAGGTCCTTGGCCAAATACATATACATTTTGGGGGTCCTTGACATGAAAAAGTTTGAGAACCACTGACATAGTAACATAAGTTTTTATTCAAAAAACTGTTTTTAGAAGACATTCTAAAAACAGACATTGTGTAGAATCGGCCTCAGGTCTTAATGGCTTAACAACACCAGCCCCCCGGAGGGAGCCCCCAGCGCCCCATCGCCGAGGCCGACGTGCGCGGGTCATTCTAGTCAATCTAGTGTGTCAACACCTGCAAGGCGGTGGAGCCAAACGGCACGCCAGGGCAGGTGATCAGAGCATGCACGGTGCAGCTGTTCACGGACATATTAAATCTCTCCCTTTCCAAGTATCTAGTCCCCCCCCTGCTTCAAATCATCCATCATTTTTCCGTTGGCAAAAAAAGTAAGGTAACGTGCTTAAATGATTGGTGTCCTGTTTCCCCTCACTCCCATAGTGAGCAAATGCTTGAAAAGCACATTAAGGATCTAACTTGTAGCATAATTACCGCCCACCCTGAACCCTCACTAATTTTCTTACTTGCCAAAACATAGCCACAGCACTCCACACCGCCCTGCACCCACCTGGAGAAGAGGAACTCATATGTGAGGATGCTGTTTATAGACTACAGTTCAGCATTCAACACCGTAGTCCCTCCCAGACTCGACACCAAGCTCAGGGAACCTCAAACTCAACTCCAGCCTGTGCATTGGGCCTTTGTTGGATCTACGCCTGTGGTGAGGATAGTAATGATTGTAATGATAATAACTTTATTTATATACAGTAGCACTTTTCAAAACATGAATAACAAAGTGCTGAACAGCAGTTAAAACCTACACATTAAAAAAAAAAGCATAAGGGAATTACATAGTTAACAAGTAAGTTCATTCTAACGAGCAATAATGAAAACACATTCAAGCAAACTAAAAGGAGACCAAAATAACTTTCGTCTCGTTGCCCACATCAACAAACAAACAAACAAACAGATACAGACATACACTACACAATTATGGCAAATGAGGTGATATAGTGGAAGGCTTTCCTGAACAGATGAGTTTTTAGAAGTGATTTAAAAGATGCCACAGAATTGGCTTTTCTGATTGCCACGGGTAGGGCGTTCCATAGCCTATAGGTGCTAGGCTTGGATGGGCTCCCAACACCTCTGCCCCTCAACACAGGAGGTGTCCTGAGCCCTCCTCCTCTACTCCCTGTACACTCATGACTGTGTGGCCATGCACAGCTCCAACCTGGTGATTAAGTTCGCCGCCGACACAACAGTGTTAGGCCTGATCATCTACAACGGCGAGTTGGTGCCAGAAGAACAACCTCTCTCGACGTCGTCAACAAGACCAGTGGTTCTCAACCAGTGGTCTGGGGACCACCAGTGGTCCTTGAGGGGGTTTCAGGGGGTTTAATAGTTAGGAACCAAATTGACCCTTACAGTATGTGTCTGTAACTCTGAGAGTGTACAAATGGAACCAAATGGACACTAAAGGGCCATTTGGTTCCATTTGTACACTCTCAGAGTTAAATGAACACTAATGATGATGATACCGTGTAGATTGAGACCCCCAAGAAAATGAAATGGTTGAGTCCCTGGCATATCTTTTCAAATGGGGGTCCGTGGGCTAATATGTGTCTATTTGGGGGGGTCCTTGATGCGAAAAAGGTTGAAAACCACTGAACAAGACCAAAGAGTGGAAGGATTGCGGACTACAGGAAGAGAAGAGAGAGTCGGCACCTTCCAAGTTCCTCTGCGTTCACATCACAGTGAGAGTGAGAGGACCCCCTCCTATACGATGAGCCCACGGGCCATGTGATGAAAAAAGGCACAGCCTCTGTGTGTGTGTTTTTCAGGCACACACAAGTATGACTGCGGTGCTGTGACAGATGTCAGAGAGGCCCACGCTCTGCCTGTAAACATATGGGCCCGTTCTAATATTGCCTGCCATAGAATCGCTGGACCTCCAAACACATCGGAGACGGGAGGACCCCTCTCCTACGATGAGCACACGCCGGGCCATGTGGTGAAAAAAGGCACAAAGCCTCTTTTCACCCATCAGGCGGCTGAAGGAGTTCGGCATGAGGCCCGAGATCCCACGGGCCTTCTCCATGAGGCACTGCTGAGACCAGTGGTGTAAAGTAACTAAGTACATTTACTCAAGTACTCTACTTAAGTAAAATTTTGAGGTATTTGTACTTTACTGGAGTATTTCCAATTTCCAATACTTTTTCTTCTACTCCACTTCATCTCGGATGCAAATATTGTACTTTTACTCCACAACGATTATTTGAAAAATGTAGTTACTAGTTACTTTGCAGATATCAATTATTGTATTGCAAAACATACATTAACCACTTCAGCCCTATGTTATACATAGGCTATTTGAAAATAGCCGATCTACAAGCTCGCAGCTTGTAGATCTGCTATTTTCAAACATTTTTTTACTTTTACTTTTGGTACTTTAAGTAGCCTACATTGGGCTGCAGAGGGTGGTACGCGGACAGCCCATGGCAGAGCATCAGTAGATGTGAGCTTCCCTCCATCCAGGATATATATATATATATACACCGGTCATTTTGTCTATAAAGCCAGTAGAATTATCAAGAAGCCCAGCCACCCCAAACATGGACTGCTTCAGCTGCTACTGTCTGTTAAGCAGGTAGCACAGCTTCAAGGCCTGGACCAGC
>NC_137617.1:17721520-17722960 GCF_963280865.1 Gymnoscopelus braueri
GCTCTATCACTTCCTGGTCCTCTCTCTCTCGCTCTCGCTCTCTCTCTCTCTCTCTCTCTCTCTCTCTCTCTCTCTCTCTCACCAATAAAAACAAGACAGGATAATGATAGAAATAGGGCTAAAAAGTACTGGAAAGATAAACACACACAAAGGAACTCTTAAAGGGATCGTTCACCCCCAAAATGACCTTTTTTCTATCGATTACACACCCCATGGGGACTTGAATTCATGGAGATTTTTTTTGTTTTTGTCGCATTCCTAAGTCAATAATTTGATGAGCGGCGGCGGCTCCGGTAGGAGACACAAAGAGTCAACTTTGAGTCTCCTTCCGGATACATTAGCATCTTCCCGCCGGTCATCAAATTATTGGCTAAGGAATGTGACAAAAAACTAAAAATCTCCATGAATTAAAGTCTCCATGGGGTGTGTAATCGATAGAAAGGGGTGAACTATCCCTTTAACACTAAAACCCTCTCTCTCTCTCTCTCTCTCTCTCTCTCTCTCTCTCTTTGATTTCAACACTTTCGTACTTCACCTCCACCCACCCCTCCTGTGGAAGAATTCTTGATGGAGTCCATGAGTCCTCTGGCTAATTACAACAAACAAATAGGTTGCAGCCGCATTAGCATAGCATCACGTACACACACACAACCCCGTCAGGGCGAGGTGCGTGTGTGTGTGTGCAACACGGGCGCGCACAAAAGGCCTTTGAGTGTAAACAACCTGTCACCAAAAGGAGAGGGTACAAAGAGTCTCGGCGAATCTGCATATGTTGTTCTCAGTTGGTTTAGTTAGCACGCCGCGGAAAGAAATCCACAACCCGTGGGTCCAAACCGCTATAGGGGAGCACAACCCTGCATTCATTACCTCAGAATCATGAGACAAAAATAATTTCACCCCCGAAAGCCTTTTATAAACTATTTTATATTGAAACGGTGGCTAGGGTGTCATTCCCGCGAAAATGACGTCATCCGGCTGGAAAACGGAAGCGGAAATGCACCGGTTTCCTGTTTGGCCAGGAACTACCGCACTGGTTTCCCGTTTGGCCAGGAACTACCGCGCTAATAACAAAAAGGAATCTCATGCTGTTTTTAAGAGATTGTAGGATTTGAAGATCGAAAAACAACAGCAAAAGAAAATACAGCTCACGGTAACTAAAGCTCCACTGGCTAAGAGAAACGATCCACAGATAGTATAAAACAATTAAAAGAACGCTTTTTGAAACAAATGTAATTTTGGGTAACGCAGGAATAAATGAACGACCTGCAGTGACGGTAATGACCAGCAGAGGCTGCTAAAAATTGTTATTTGTGGACCTGCATTGTATTACTTTAAGCCCTATAGCAGTGTTTATCAACCCTGGCAAACGTCCCAATTTTGGGCCGGGGCTACTGCTGAGGTGTGCCGATTATTACAATAATAATAATCAGGCATGCAAAC
>NC_137617.1:17723160-17728160 GCF_963280865.1 Gymnoscopelus braueri
TCATGCCAAGGACCCCCTTAGCTGATAGAGAGACGAAGCAGGGGCCCACTACATATATTGTATAAAACTATGTTGCATATTAAACTTTTCTTCTTTTTTTTTTAAAGCCTTCTATGCAACTTGATGGGATGTTTTCCAAAACAGTTCTCCATATTTAGATTGAACTGATTGCCTTATGAATGTCTGTGGACTGTTGAGGGATTTGAGACTAGATTGGAAGCATTCCACAGGTTTCTCTTTTAAGTGGCAATGGAATGCCTCCAAGTGATTATACAACTTTGATGGCTTGGCTTCATATATACAGTCATTTGACAGCACTATCAGCTTTCTTGTTTTTGTTTATACATTATCTTTGCAAACAATAGGTTGAATTCATGTTCATGTGTATTTTTCATACCGTCTTAATACCGTCTTAATGCTCCAGGAATTTAAAAAAATACATATTTTTCTGGGAGCACTTAACAACTCATTGAGTGCGATTAACGTGTTTCACCACTATGGCGCAACGTGCCAATGACGTGTTTGATGTGTTTTTGAAAATGTTCAGAACCCAAGATATCATTATCTGAAGATTTGCAGCTCCATCCACTCCTTGTTTGACTTATAACTGAAAAAGGCTGTATCTTGCTTCCTAAGCACTTTTTTTTTACTTTGAAAAAATAAATACAAAATAAATCGCACTGGCCAGAAATAGCCAGAAATAATTCTGGCACTCAGTGAGTTAAGACGATGTGCGGACCTTCTCCTCCTCAAAAATGTTGAGAAGGAAATAGCCCGACTTGTGGATGTGCGTGCACCTCTTGAGCGCTAATGTGTATTTTTCCTTTAATGAAAACGATGAATTTTTTTTTAAATAAAAAACATCCTATCACACAAATATCTTCGCAGGCCCCCTAACTCTAAGTTGTCCGTAGGGCCCCCTTACTGTGCCCAACTGTTCCAGCTGTCTTCCTATTCCAGCCCCCATTGTCTTACAGCTCTGTCTTTGCTCTTACAGAGCTTTTCCATCCATCCATCCCATCATTTTCTTTCTTTCTTTTTTCCTCCCTTTCTCCTTCTCTCCTTCTCTCCCTTCCTTCCTTCCTTCCTTCCTTTCCTTCCTTCCTTCCTTCCTTCCTTCCTTCCTTCCTTCCTTCCTTCCTTCCCTTCCTTCCTCCTCTCCCTTCCTTCCTTCCTTCTTCCCTTAATTCCCTCCCTCCTTTCCTCCTGTCCTTCTCTAGGCTACCTTCCTTCCTAGTGCCTCCTTTCCCTTCCTTTCCTCATGGAGTCACACCCCCTCTCTCTCTCTCTCTCTCTCTCTCTCTCTCTCTCTCTCTCTCTCTCTCTCTCTCTCTCTCTCTCTCCTCCAGTGCTCTCCAGCAGTGCAGCCACTGGCCATAACTCTCTATGAATGATTAAGACTACTTATGGCAGCCTCGCCGAGTGCCCACATAAAGCACTCAAAAGGGCTTTGTCAGAGACACAATATATACAGTGGCAGTGCATGTCTAATAGTCCACTCCTATAGTGGTTTATCCCATATATTCCAGAGAAGAGAGAGAGAGAGAGAAGAGAGAGAGAGAGAGAGAGAGAGAGAGAGAGAGAGAGAGAGAGAGAGAGAGAGAGAGAGAGAGAGAGAGAGAGAGAGAGAGAGAGAGAGACAGGGACAGGGATGGAGAGGAAGAGAAAGATGTCCACAATGTGAACTACAGTATCTCGAGCTAGCAAAGTTTGCTGTCCTGTGCAGAAATAGTAATGCAGGCTTCTCCAGGGAACGACTGGGGAAGGGGGCACTTTAGTTTATTTACAATGAGCAAGCAATACTTTTCAGCTAAGGTGTTGCATGGGAAGTAAGTGTGTGTGTGTGTGTGTGGGTGGCGGTGCGTGTGTGTGCGTGAGCGCGTGCACATGATGGTGCGTGTTCGCGCACTCTGGGATTAGGTGGCACTATCAATTGTGTGGGTGAGACTGCCACCTAACACACACACAGGCGTGCGAGTGGCACACACACACACACACACACACACACACACACACACACACACACACACACACACACACACACACACACACACACACACACACACCATGGTATGGAGTGTCAGCAAGCAGGCAATCTGCCCACAAACGAGCTAGAGATGCAGCTTACAACATTTTGCTTTATTTCTCTCCATTTACAGCAAATTCCCTCTCATGCTTTCACCCAATTATCCCCTGTTCTACCTCTCCTTCCCTCTGCCTGTTCTAATGATTACTTTATTTAGGTAGGGAGATAAATAGCATTTGACTCTCAATGTCAAGTGGTTTGTGACTCCTCTCCTCTGCTCCACTGCAAAACTGTAACTATACTGTACAATATACTTCCCTATACAGTATGTATTAATATACACTGTAAACTCCTGTGTGAGTCGTTAATGGAGAAGAGAGGTGGATGGATGGGTCTGCACATGGATACAAAGATAGCTGGATGGAAGGATAACGTAATCTAACGTAATTTCACTCCCAACTCGTCATATTTCGCTTCTATCAGATAGGACGCCCTAAACGGGTACCCAGTGTGTTGACCTCAGTGACCCCAAGGGGTCGTGACCAAGCGTTGGCATTTGAGGAGTTTAGAGTGAGACAGCGACATGGATGAAAAGAGAGAAGAGGAATTATTTTCTAGTTTTTCATTGCGTTTCCTCATTTGAGGCCAACGATTGATGTTGATGTGTACCGATTCCTGTTGTTCCTAATTCAAAGCAGACCTTAATAATAATGAATATCCATCCATTATCCAGGATACCTCAATGTTTCTCTTGGTTATTTTGGCCATTACCGCTTAATCCCTATAGCATCCCTTTCCGGGAATATTTGCAGAAAATAGCAGTTTTACAAGCTCACAATGCATCAACATGCAATGCACTGTGAGCTTGTAGATCGTCTATTTTTACACAGTGATTTGGTCAACTAAGTATTACTGCAGTTTACGCAGTGTGTAGAGGGTTTAAGTGGTTAAAAGCCAACTCTGCAGGACAGCTTGATACAGCCAGCATGACTTTCAAATGCAAGGCTACATTGCAGATGTCGTAAAATGCCAATATGCCACGTAGGCCTCGGGCGGTGTCTATGCACCTATTTAGTTTTATAACAGGCCCTCCGATGTTAGAAGCATTTCACTTTGCTCTCGCCACATCTTCTCGTAAAAATGTTGGGGATTTGTTTGCGGGCGGGTCATCTGCCCAGCAGGAATACAGCCACTGTATATTGAGTTGTAGCTTGAATACAAGCTGTAATACCCTCGAAAACAAACCAGTGCTCGGCTGTGAATAATTCCAGACATCAATTTCTGTGTTGGAGGCTTAATGTCTAAGTCGAACCCCTTCTTCCATAGATAGCCTACGGGGGAAGGTGGCTTCAAGCAAGTCAAGTCAAGTTTATTTAGAAAACACATTTCATACGATAGGCGTAGACACTATGTGCTTCAAAATGAAAAAATAAAATAGGAAAAGATCAAACCGTACAAAATAAGCAAGCATTTTTACACTTTTTTTACACAAGTTTGTATATGCCTATATTGTTGTTGGTCAGGTGTAATGTGCTGACTTTAATTTATTTGTCTGTCTCCACTGTAGGCGGACTAACATTTTAAGCAATTACCTTTGTGATTCTATCTGCCATAATGAGAGATGTGTGCCAATAATATTCTAATCATCGTGTATCCACACTGGTACACAATGTGTGTGTGTGTGTGTGTGTGTGTGTGTGTGTGTGGGGGGGGGGGGGATTCAAATGTTCAATGTTCTGCACAGAGACTTTCAAAGCACTTCATTAAATGTATCGCTTTTATGGTCACATCAACACAATTGGTAAATAAACATTAAATGAAACTATGAAATACTATTTTCATTTAAAAAAAAGCTTAAATACAGAGAGAGACCGAAATTGAGCAAAGCAACGGGATGGGGTGCAGAGAGTGGTGCACACCTCCATCTGCGTTTGTCCTGTATATGTGGTCTGGTATGCACAGCATTGTGTTCCTGTGTGTAGTATACCTGTGTGTAAAACGTGTGGTGGTCTCTCGTTCCCACCTTATCTCAGCAGCTCCTCTCTGACACAACCAGGGCTGTTCTTGGTGTGATTGGCAGGTGTAATTAAAGCGCAGACAGTGATTGTGATGGTGGTGTGTTTCATTTATCTATAGGCTGGAGGATGAGCTCACGTTTTGCCCCGCAGCCCTCCTCGCGCTCTCCGACACGACTATACGTACATTCCACAACGGTGGCCCCCGATGATCAAGATTCACGCCGTAATGGGCCTAAATATATACTCTGTGAATTAAGCGTCACAGCGTACATTTGGCCACGGTGAAAAAGTAATTATGCTAAACAAAAATAGAAGGGTAAAAAGAAAAAAAAAAACATTAATCATTTTGCTAAAAGTCTGCTGATGTGAGAGCAATTTACCACCGAGGGCCCTCTGTTGTATTCACGAGCCACGGGACAAAAGGATTAATTCTTGTAAGTAATCACTGAATGGTAAACATAGAGGTTTCTCCTGCACGGTGAGAAATAAAGTGTTAATATTTAGTTAGAATTGCTTGTGAGTTCAAAACCGTCATATCTGAGAATGGGGTTGCTGCGCTCGTTTATATATTCATGAGCGCGTCGGGTCTCTCTCCCCAAAACACACACGCATGCATGCACACACACACGTCACACGTCTCTCACACACACACACACACACACACACACACACACACACACACACACACACACACACACACACACACACACACACACACACACAAATAATATAACATACCCATTAACATTCTCCTACAAGCACCAATGCAGACATGCCCATTCTCCTCTCTCTGTCTCTCTCTCTCTCTCTCTCTCTCTCTCTCTCTCTCTCTCTCTCAGGGTGTGTCTGGTGGAGTCATTGCTGTGAATGCTCTCATATCAGTAATCAATGCGACCGTTTCAAAACCCACCGTCGTTTCTCACTGTCTCTCTGATTGTAAGAGACTCTGAGATGTG